>NW_028227269.1:103013644-103448644 GCF_978045245.1 Mus caroli
CAGCTCACTCAAGCACCACAAGCACCACAAGCAAATTAGAGAGAGAGAGAGAGAGAGAGAGGCTGAGCCAGGGTCAGTGAGAGGGGACTCTGTGGGGAGAGGACTTTGCTCAGGAAGAGGAAGGTAAGAGAGAAGAAGAGTGGCGGCGGCTGGGAAAGGCTCACACGCGGAGCAGGAACATATGCAAAGCATGAACTACCTTCCCAGTCTTTTGTCTCCAGCACGGAGGAAACAACGAAGACCCTGCAGCCCACACATCCACAGGGACAGGAATTATTAAGCACAGGGTTCCAGACAGGCAGGGTTGGCCCCAGGACAAGAAAGCTTCCACTTTCCCAGCAGAGAGAGGAACAGGGCCTTGGAGACTTCTAGAACATGGAAGTCCAAAGGAGAGCTACCACTCACATCCATCCCTAGTCAGAACCGCGGGGCTAACCTGGGGTAATGTCCACCATCTGATCTGGGTGATCACTGGTCCTGGTTAGGTGGGCACTTTTTTAATACTAAGCTCAGATGAATATTCTATCTGAGGCGAATTGAGAACAGCTGACCAGCCACTTCCACCTTCCTCTCCCCTCCCGAGGTCTGCCCGGCCCCTCCTCTCTCAGCCACTCCCAGAGTCCTGCAGCCTGCAGTATGCTCTCAGAGGCAGCCAGAGACCAAGCAGCTTGTCCTGGGGACCACAAGGGATGGCTTCACTAGAGACCAATGCCTGGGTGTCCCCATCTCTAGCAGATGCACAAGACCCTGGCTCAGTTCATCCTGCTTCTAAAGACAGCTGCCTCGGATCAGGCATTGCCTCCCACGCCCGAGTTTTATCTCCCGAGGCCTCCTCCCAAGCCTGATTTGACATTCAGAGAGTGATGCTGCCCAGCAAACACACACCCAGGGAACTGAGGCAGCAGCATCCCTGAGGACACACCCATCTCCACAACACAGAGAAAACCAAAGCTACCAGAGCATGCTGCCCATGCCTGGAATCCCAGCACTTGGGAGGCTGAGGCAGGAGGATTGCCACAAGTTTAAGACCAGCCTAGGTTAAAAAGCAATTATCAAGTCGGGGCTACACAAGACTTAAAAACTTAGAAACAAATAAAACAACACATAAAAATTAGTAATCATCATACTATAAAGTGAAATTTGATGCTGAATTTTAAAATACAAAACACCAAGGTTAAATCTTGCCAGAGATTTATCTCCAGTGTTCGCTTCACAACACCCGGAAGACAATATTCTTTCAAACGGACATTCCAGAATCCTGGTTTTAGAACCTTCTGGAACCTCCCTCACCTGTCCAGAAGAAACTCAGAAAAACATGATCCTTCCCAAATGTTTGTCTGTAGGCTGGAGCCTCTAAACTGGAACTCTATGTGAAGATGCACCCTCAGTTTGGAGCCACCCCTAGCTGTGGGACCCCCTCAACAATGCTGGTCCTCCAAGACTGCCAGGCACAGCAGGAAGGAGATATGAGAGCCCTCACCCCAGGGTAAAGGCGCTGATTAAATTAATCCGGTCAGCAAGCTCCCAGATCAACTGGATGTAATCTCCTGCAGGGCCCTGCAAGGGCATTGTTCAGAAAGAGCTGGGTATTTGCTGAGCAAATGAGCGAATAGGTTATCTAACCCTAGCTCCCAGTCAGTCAGCAGTCACAGCACTGAGACCTGCTTCAGACCACTGTGGCTGGACTCAAACTCATGGCGATGCTCCTGTCTCAGCCTCCCAACACACAAGGACTACAGGTATGAACCATGTTCAGTCCTGGGAACCCGCAGGGTTCTACCCTGCAGCTCAGGGCTCCTGAATGACCAGTTGTCTGTGTTTCGGGAAGGTACCAGGCCCCTGTGGGCACTGAAGTCTTGTAATATATTCACCAAATTTACAGGACAATAATGGCTCCAGGGAAAGATCTTGACGACCAGATAGAGCATCTCAGAATGCTTTGGGGAAGAGGCAAACACATCATGTTGAAAGAATTCTCCACACCAATCCCAAGGGCTGACGTAAAGCCTCCTGGGAAACTCCTTGGTTAACCCTCAACCACTCCAGTGTAGCCTAGCTCCCTGGATCCTAGGTCCTGGGTCCTCAGCACCTGAGGTGAGGTTTCCTTCAGGGTGTCCGCCCCACCCTTCAGCCACGCGTACACAGGACATGCCCGGACCTGCACGGGCTCAGTCTCCCCAGCATGGGGCAGGGTTGCCAGAGGCCCTGCAAGCAGGCCTCAAAGCAATGAAAGAAGCCGAGCCGAACACAAAAAGTGCAGATGGCTGCTTCATTCACGCCTGACTTACATTTATATTAAAGGGAAACTTTGTATCTTTCCCTCAAATGAGGAAACAGGATCAATGGTGAGTCTATTACACATCCTAAGAAATTAGCCAGCTGGACAGACACATACCCAAGAACCTCTTCTGTTTGCACAGAAGTCTGCACCTTGACAGAGAGAGAAGGAAGTAACAGAAAGAGGGCACATTAGTGCCACCCTGAAGTGTCCCCAACTGTCCCAGGCCAACCCAGGGCTCTCAACTATCCCTGCCCATCAGGATTGCCTAAGTTTCCAGAAGAAACAACCTCACTTCCAGAGACTTCTACTGGCAGCGCAAGTGACCATGAAAACATCCTATAAACAGAATTGTTCAAAGAACCAGAAAGGGCCAGGGATGTAGGTCAGGGAGCAGAGAGAGTTCTTGGGTAGCACACACACAGCCCGGATTGCCAGCACCACCTATACCAAGCAAGTGTGGTGGCGGCACACGCCTGTAATCCCAGCACTTTGGAGGTGGAGGCAGGAGGAACAAGGAGGTCAAGGTTGTCCCTGTCTATGCTCTGGTGCCTTCAGCTTGTAATGCCCCTGTTCTGAGTTCTACATCCAGAACCAGGAAGATCGAGGCTAGAAACCAGACAGCAGGTCCCGATGTGATGTGCTGGGTCCCACTGTAGAGACCTTGACACTTGCCACACCCAGGTCTAAAGACAGCTGTGATTAAGGAATGTAGCCTGCATCCTGTCACCTGAGCTGAGGGCAGAGTCACCTGCAGCTGTGCCAGCTCAACTCTCTGCAGGTGCAGTGGGTGGAGGAGGCAAAAATGCTCAGCTACCTGCAGCCTTTCCTTCAGGCTTGGGAGCACCCTCCTCCCAGCTTGGGAGCACCGTCCTCCCCACTTGGGAGCACCCTCCTCCAGAGTTGGGAGCACCCAGGAAAATGGGTAGGGGTGCCCTGAGAGGATGGATGTTCAGGGGTCAGGGAAGGTGTGGCCAGCCCCCCAGGACAGGTGAGTTAGCCCCATACAAGACAACTAGGAGACAGCCAAGATATACTGCAGGCAAGAGAACCAGGGTTCCCACCAGGTCTGTCAGATTGTACTTCAGGCCCAGGAGGAGGAGAAAGAAACTGATTAAATAGAAAGTGGAGTCGACCTTTGCGTAGGAGGAGAGATGATGTAAGAAGTACTTTGCTCTGTGGGGTGAACAAACAACCTGATGACTCCTGGCCTCTTGGGGTGGGGGTGGGGGACTCATGACACAGACCCAGCCAGATGACTCTGCAGGTAGGGGGGCCTACTACCAAGCCTGACAAACCTGAGTTCCATTCTCTCGGACCCACATGGCAGGAGGAGAGAACAGGTTTTCCAGGCAGTGCACGAAGTCTTCCCTGATACACGGCCCTCACTCACCCAATCCACTGAGCTTCTCTGCCTCCAGGCTATCACCCCCTGGGGTGGCCGATGTTTATGGCACCTTCTCACCCACCAAACTGTTTCCACAGAGCAGGGATGTGTCCCTGGCATCTTGCTACCCATTCCAGCTCAGTCAAGGTCAAGTACATCGAAGGAATGCAGTAGTCCAGGGTATGTGGGTTACAGGGCGGAAGAGCCCAGATCCCAGCCACAAACACGTGTCTCTCTGGCTTCCAGACCACAGCCAGCTCCTGCTAGGAGCTTCATGACTAATCTTGCCACTTCCTGTGGGTGACAAACACAGGAACTGAGGACCATCCTCAGTCCTTGTCACTGAAGCCAAGAACTCACCCAGGAATAGCCAGCCTGGACACCTGGGTGATTTTACCCAGAGAAGCAGGAATAAGGGAGACTTCCAGAAAGAACTTAAAAAATATATATATATCATCCATTCCTTAAAATCAGCTCCAAGCAACGTTGAGTTTGAAGTCCATAAATAGGCAAGCAAATTACACAATCAGGCTGGCTGCTCAGTGCTCGGTGAACAACCGACCGTTTAACCTGGCAACCCCAACTGGCTCACGGGCTACCTACAAACCTCCAGCCTGTGGTCAGCAAGTCTCAATAGCTAACGAACAGGATGCAAATGTAGGGAAAAATGGCCAGGGAACAGGCATGGTGCTCCGGCATAGGGCCCTAGCTCTGGGGGACCTATGACATTGCTGGGCCCATGCATGGTCTTGGGGATTTCCTCTGAGAAATGGCTTGGCACAGGGGAGGCCCTGGAGTTTCACAGGATCTGCCTGGCTGGAAGGCTGAAGGCTAGGGGGGTTTGCTCTCCGTTTTCATAATCAAGTTGTGGAGTCTGGATCCAAGCACCTGAATTCAACTCCTAACTGCACTGGCACCTGAAGATGATGAGGGTGGGTTATTTAACACTCTTCCAAAAAGAGTGATGTCAGCACGTCTCTCTGAATAGCTGTGGGCCGAACAGGAGGAGAGGTAAAGAACACTATGCACAATCAATGCTGGCCCTAGCAAGTAAGTGCCCGGAAGAGGCTGGCTGTCATGGCGGACTGGGCAGGGAATCTCCTATATCGCTCACTCACTCCATTACCATCCTCGTGAATCATTCCACAGGCACATTCGGCCCTCCGCATCCACAGCGCCTTCAGCCAAGGATGCAACCAGACAGACAGAAAATACTGGCAGAACAAATGGTGCATCTGTCCTGAGCGGACTTGGCTTTCATTTCCCTAAGTAACACAGCCAAGCAACTATCCACATGGCATTTACCTTGGGCTGGGATTGTAAGCAACCCAGAGGGGATTTCAAGTGCACGAGAGCCGGTGTGATGGCTCATGCTGTAATCCCTGGCCTTGGAAGAGTGAGGCAGGTGAATCACAGTGAGTTTCATGTCAGCCTGAGCTACACAGTAAGAGCTGGGGCTAGTGGTGCTTGTCTGTAATTATAAGCATGTGAAGATTGAGGCAGGAGGATTTCAAGTTCCAGACAGGCTTGGATTATACAGACAGACCTTGTCTAAGAACAATCAGAAGCACACTATAAAGAAAGGCTGTTCGTGTGGAGTGTGTGTAGCACGTATAAGTTACAAAAAGACCGGTTTTATATCAGGGTCTCTGTGTCACTGTTTTGGTGTCTAAGATAGCTAATCTTCATTATCCACATGACTGATTATGGCATCACCATGGTAATGAACCACTGGGTGTGGCTAGGAAGGTGTTTCCAGAAAGGTTTACCTGAAGAGGGAAGACCCACCTTGAAGATGGGCAGCAATGCCCATGGGCTGGGGGTCCTGGGCTAAATTAAAAAGAGAAAGGAAGAAAGGAAGCCAAGCAAGCCACACTGTCCCTGTCAGTAACAGACTGTGCCTCCAACCGCAAGCCAGGATAAACCGTCCCTTCCTGACATCGCTTTCCAGCAGGTGCTCTGTCGCAACTCAGCCAATACCTTCAGGATTCGGAGAACCAGCCCTCTGGGAGACACCAGAGGGATTATACAGTGTAGCAAAGCTGTAGTTGTCTGCCCTGCCCTGGGTCACTCAAGTTCTGTAGAGGAGGCAGACAATAGGCACAGCTGCAGACCCAGGGCTCATGTTTCAGACAGCGCTGGGTTGACAGTGGCCCAGACATAAGAACATCCCCTGCTGGCCAGTGCTCAGAGGAGCTACTGTGTGGACAGAAAGATCTCTCAGGGGCTGGGACCAGGAGCTGAGATCCAAATGGAAAGGCTGGGGCGGGGGGTTGAGGTCCCAGCAAAGAAGACTCTACCAGTGAGGCCAATGTGTCGTCGTCAAGGTCCCAGTGTTGGTTCTCAGAGCCTTGACTGACAAGAGTCACGAGAGATAAGGACAGGTGTCCCACTTGTCTTGGATCTTCCCTCCAGAGCTCACTGAGGTTCTGAGTATCCTGGAAACACTAAGGTCTGCCCCGCCCACTTCATTCCACAGCCCGGGCATCTGTTCCCCGCTAGCATTTGTCAGGTCCTGGCTAGGCTGGAAAGCCTTTTGTCTAAGTCATAATTATAGCCACCTCTCTGTGGGCTGCCAGTAAGCTGTGAAGATGAATGAGCAACAGGCGGGCGTGGGGGGGGGGGGGAGGATGACCAGAATTGAGTTCTGGAAACCATCGATCAAGTATCAATAGCAAAGGACAAGAGAACGGGAAACGGAAATCAGAATCCCATGGTGGAACTTCTAGGAGGTGCTCTCTACCAGATGTGGGAGGAATAGCCCCGGAAGAGCAGCTGGCAGAAGTAACCGCTTGCCACAGGTAGAGAGGGGAGGAAAGTCAGAACAGATTTCGGGGTTTTGTGGAACCCTAAAGCAACCTGGGGGCAGATGGGCGGGCAGACCCAACGCTTAGGGAAAGCGAGAGGAGTCTAAGAAATCTGTTTCCTTTCTGTTGCATGGGCAGTCTGCAGCAGCCGATCTCACATCCCCTAACACCCACTGCGAGGCTTCCAAGTGAGCAAACTTCACAGAGACCCAAGTAGAGCCTCCCATCTTAAAGAGCTGGCAATTACAACTGGTGAAGGTCAGATGCCAGCTCCTCCCCTCATGGAAGAGAGAGGCTTCCTCAGTGAGTCAGCTATGGTATTATTCTAATAAATGTTTCTTGGGAGGGGCTCAGCCATTTCAGATCTCACATAAAACTGGTGGCTTAAGTGGAGTCCCACCACTCCCAGCTCAGCCATGATGGCTAGGGCCTAACTCAGGGAACCAAACTTCCCATCTACGGGTGGCCATGATGTCACACAACCACCAGCAATGGCATGGGGTGCTCGGGAAGGTGACTGTGTGAGAGAGCTTTGGGTGAGAGTCAGGAGGTCCTTTTGAGACCCTGAGGTACCAGAAGACTTTAGCCAGTGAGGCTGGGGAGATGGCTCAGTTGGTAAATTGCTTGACTTATAAGCACAAGAGCCTGAATTTCATCCCTGGAACCTACATTTTCAAAAAGGTGGGGGTTGGGGGAGGGATGGTTCACACTTGCAATCCCAGTATTGGGTGGGCAGCAGACAGGAGGATTCCCTGAAGTAAAGACAGAAAAACACTCGGGCTCCTTGGCCAGCCAGTCTAGCTATATCAGGCAAATCTGAGGTCAGTGAGATACCCTGTTTCAAAAATCAAGATAGCCAGCACCTAAGGAACAAATTCCCTAGGTTAATTCCTGGAAACCACACACACACACATACACACACACACACACACACACACCACAAGACAACTATTATGTCTGCTTATCAGTCAAGGTTATCTAGAGTGTCCAGAGTGGGAAAAAAAAATTCTGAAATGTTTGTTCTCTCCGCTGCAGCTGCCACTTCTGAACACAAGTTGAACATCCCTAATCTGAAAATGGGAAATACTCCAAAATCCAGAACATTACAAGTACCACCGTGATAGATGCCACACTTGACCTGGAGTGTTCAAAGCACAAAGGTACTAAAGAGTATTTAACGCACAAGGTACCTAGGACACACACACAGGTAGGTGCCTTTCTAGAGGGCGGGCCAGAAGAACATCCTCCGATGGGAACAGAGGAAGTCACTAGGAATCTGAGGGTGTGCCAGATATACCTGGACAAAACCAGGCAGGCCTTGGGTGCACCCCACCTCTGTCCTGCAGACAACGCGTCCTGGGCATGAGGCGGTGTGTCCGGGCTGGGCTGTCAGCTCAGAGGCGCCTGCAACCTGACAGCTGCAAGGACGCCGCCCATTTGTTTTCTACAAGGCCATTTCCCTGTGGCCTGCCAGGCTGGGCCAGCCAGAGTTTCTGCTTCTCGGGGGTGAGAAACAACATGTTTCCAGCCCAGCACATGAGAAAGGAAAGAGCTATCTCTTCCATTCTCACTGTAGTTCTCTTGCCCTACCATCACCTGAGAGGAAGTCTGGAAGAGAGCATCCCTCCTCTATGAACCTAATTCCCCAACAACAGCAAACCAGCACTGACCATACCCAGGACACTATGAAGTCTGAGGATGAATTATCACGCAGGATGAGAAAGCAGCTGCCTTAGAGGACTTGGAAAGGAGACTCCGAGCCAAACTCGAGTACCGCCTTCGGTGATGTTTCTATTCATGAGTCACCTTGCACACTGTGGCTTTCCAGACTTCTTAAAAATGAAAACCGTCAAATCAGAGTCGTCTCACGCATGACACCTGTGCCTCCTTCACCTGTCCCCAGGAGGAGGCTGAGATCCCAGGGTGTCAGGCTAGTGTGACAGGTGGTATCCTTATGAGAGTCATGCACAGGTGGGACTAGCCATTGTGAACTGTCCCACTTGTGCACCTGTGCCCTATTGTTGACCTTGGCCAGGGCACTTCTCCAGGTTGCTAAACCAGCCAGCTGGACCAGGTGACCTGAGGTTCCCTCCCAGCTCAGAAATGTCAGAATTTTATGATTGAGAAGTGTAAATCATTAGGTCAGAACTTTAAGACATTCTGTTTTTAATTCGAGATTCCCAGCTTTGCCATGGTGAGGTCTTGTAGGACAAACGAAGGAGGAAGTTGTTTCTCTGCAATAAAAGGAACTCGTGTGTCACACAGCGGGGCTAGTGTTTGCATTTATAAACCCAGCCAGACAGCCATTCAAGTCCAATGAATAATTCTCTCAAAGACTCTGGGCATGTTCATTACTATCTTTCCATAGCATTTATACCATTCGAGATGGGATATAATGGCAACTATGTGTCCTAGTTACAATGATAGAATATAAAAATATTTTTAAAATACACAAAGATGGTTCAGTGGCTAAAAGCACTAGCAGGCAAGCCTGATAATGTGAGTTCCATCATCCCCCAACCCCACACGGTGGAAGGAAAAACCACAGAGTCCTGAAAGATATTCTCTGGCCTCCACACACGTGTCATGGCATGCATATGCATTTACATACAATAAGTGAACGTGACAAACACTTTACATGCTTTTGAAATACACACACACACACACACACACACACACACACAGTACTGAGCTGAAGAACAGAACAGAATGGACCCTGCTGAGAAGGGAACAGGCTCATCCCTCAGCAGCCACACAGGCTCACATGAGCATCTCTTTGCTACTGGCTTAAACCGGACACAGCGAGGCAGGTCTATAGCCCCAGCAAGTCTAGAGTGGAAGCAGGAGATTGTGAGTTCAAGGCTGGCTTGGTTTACATATGGAAACCCTGTCTCAAAATAACAAACTCAGCCTAAGAATGTAGCCGACTTGGTGGAGTGCTTACACAGCATGCAGGAAGTCCTAGCTCTGATTCCCCCGGCACCACATACACCAGGTGTGGTAGCACCTGCCTGTAATTCTACCACAGGGGAGGGAGAGACAGGAGGGTCAGGAGTTCAAGGTCCTCCTCAGCTCTCAGCTACCTACTTATTCAGGGCACCCTAGTCTACAGGAACTCTCTTTACCTGACTCAAAAAAAAAAAAGAGCCATTCAGTGGTGGCGCACACCTTTAATCCCAGCACTTGGGAGGCAGAGACAGGTGGATTTCTGAGTTTGGGGCCAGCCTGGTCTATAGAGTGATTTCCAGGACAGCCAGAGCTGCTCAAAAAACAAAACAACAGCAACAACAACAACAACAAAAGAAAAGACAAAAACTTAATGAATCTCCACAACTGCTATACAAATTAGAATACAGAAAAATACTTAGCAAGTGACTGCAGAGTGATCTCTATCTTAACTGCCAGCATGCTTGTAGTCCTGCTTCTGGCCAACCACGGTGGCATTCGATGTGATTTCCAGTTAAGGTAGTCTATCCCACACTCCTTTCGGGCATGGCTTTTGTTCAGCTCACCAACAGCCTAATGCTTTGAGCTTTGGAGTCTCCTCTGCTGCTCCCTCATGGACTTAGGAGATGCTAGGCTTCTGAAGTTTGGGCACCAGGCAGAGTCTAGGAGACTCGATGTAAAGGCAGTAAAACAAGTAAGAATGCGAGGGCAGGTGCTGCCTTTGGTCTAACCTGCCCCTCTAGGCTCTGGGCGACATTGCCCTGATTTACCTTCTCAGACACCCTGGAAGGGATTGGCATTACATCAGAGAAGAGTAAATCAGGACTCCAGATTTGGAGGCCTGTCCCCACCTGCTTCCTACCGCACAGTCTCAGGCATGGCCACTAAGTCCAAAGCAAAGAATCCTGAGGTTGGGAGGTACCATGTCCCTTACTTCTGTCTGTTCCTCCTGGGTCCTGTCTTGGTGCCAAAACTGCACTGATGTTATAGGTGGGTGGGAAATGTTCACAATGCATGTTTCCATTTCTTTCCATCAGCGACTTGATGATGACTGGGATCCGCCTGATCTGCAGTTTTTCCAGTGACTAACACACAACATCACCCTCAGATTGTCCAGGACAGGGTGTGGAGAGTATTGAACAGCATTGAGTCAAAGGTCTGGAGTTCAAATCCTGGACCGCTCACACAGCCAGCGGATAGTAGTATCAGTCTCCTCCCCTGTGGGATGCTAGTGCTGCCATCCTGGCATCCTGCCAGGGGACACAGGAAGTGTACAAGAGGACACACGAATCCTAAGACTCCACAGCCACACCTGAATGCCTCTATGGTCTCTCTGTGATCTCCCTCCTTCCCAGAGTCAAGGACAAGCGTTCAATATTGAGAGGACATCGGGGAAGTGATCCAGAGCATGGACTGTTTAACAGATTTGGGGAAATCAAGGCAGAGAGGAAAAGAGCAGAACAGAGAAGATCCCAGGTCTCCTGATCAAGCCCCGCCCCCCCCATCCACACCCCAAAACACCAAATCACTCATCCTTGCCATATCCACACCACACCCAACACCGTCTGTGAATCTCTCACCTACTGTTCATAAGCTTTATAACACAGGGGCTGAGGGGAGCTGGGGTGCCCCCTGTCTGAAGCTGACAGGTAAAACAACCAGCCCAAGGCTACATACTCAGGTGAGGCCAAAGTGGCCATCTGATTTGGCCACCCTTTCTCATAGCGAAATGACACCGGGGGGGGGGGGGCAGAGGCTTCGGGGCTTACAGACTCCACAGTCCTTTGGAGGTAATACTTCCCTGCCCAGTCATGCTGTCCAGTGTGACAACAGGCTCCCAGAGCAACCACAGGTCTCTGTATCACTAGGTGGAGGGGCTGCCCAGACAGGGCTGAGTCCATAGTCACTCGAAAGCGTGCAAAGCCTCCCAGGAGGGTGGGCAGTTGTTCCCATGGAGGCAGAACAGCTCTGCCACACCCTGAGGTCTTTGCCGCACTGAGGGGACAAAGGATCCTGGGTTCTCATCCCTCCCTCAGTAACTCCAGAAATAAGGCCTCCTGGTACATTCCTACACAGCCACCCCCAGAGGGGCCTCTCTGGCACGCGGGGAGCAGCTTGGCTCAGCTGTAACTGTCAGCAGGCCCGGGGAATGTGCGAGCCCACGTGTGCTAGAGTGTCCCTCTGGGGCACAGTTCACAGGAAACCCAGCAAAACAGCCCGCTGGCACAGATCACCTTCCTACCTCCCAGCTCCTGCCCCCTATGAGCTGTTGGCCCCTCCCCACTCCCCCAGCAAGAGGCGAGGCTAAGTAAGCTCTTCAAGAGAGCCAAGTTCCTGCGCAACACGGATCTAGACTGTGCCGCCTTGAGCAAGTCACGCCCCCTCTCTCTGCTTGTTTCTTCTCTTCTGGGTACACGAAAGGGGCTGTCCTGTGTGGCTGCAGCACGAGCATGACACACTGGTCTTGAGAAGAGTCGCTTTTTCCCACCCACGAAGGATGGGGTGTGACACTCCCCTTTGGTACTAAAGTCACCCCACAAGCATACCCTGGCTTTCCATTATAGAAAGAAGCCATCCCTACAGAGATGAAGCAGGGCTCCAAGACACTGGGGATACATCCCAGAGCCAAAGAGATTAAATGTTACGAACCCTGGACTGAATTCACTACTTTTCCGTTTTAAAGCAGAGGCCAACCAAGATGTGTGAGACATCCACTCAGGGAATGGGCTCCAGATCTGACTTCAAGCGTAGCCAACATATAAGTTCCCCTTAGAGTGGTTGAATGGGGATCAGCGAGGCTGTGCCGCTGGCCCAAGTCTGCACAACAAGGTGACTGAAAGAAACGGAGCGCGCCGGGTGGGACTTCCCTTTCTTACTGCGCGCTCTCGGGCTCTCCCTGGCGAGCTCGTAATTCCCAGAATGGGACATTCCGGGACCTGAGGACCTGTGAGTTGACAAGTCTGCCAGCCTCTAAAGGCGAAGAGGGGAGACCGAAGAAGCTACCTGGCCCCAGGGACGAGCAGCCCCCAGCACTGCGGCGTCTTGGGGCCAAGACTTTAGGGTGCCCAGGATTTCGCAGCGGGTGGAGCGGTTGCATTTGAACCGAAGCTCCGCCCGCCCGCAGCTGTCACGCTGGCCGCCGCCCCCGCGCGCCTCCCCTGCTCCCCAGACTTCCCGCGGCGCCGATCCCCGGGGACGCGTCAAGACAGGGGTACGCTGGAGACCCGGGCGCGATACCCCGCAGCCCCGTGCTGCCTCCCACCGCTCTGACCTTACTCACCCTGCCCGGAGCAGACCGAGTGCGGCGCCTCCGGCGGCTGGGCCGAGTCCCTCCTGCACCCTGCGTCCCGGGCGGCTCCGGGGCGGGGCGGGGCCGGGTCAGGGCGGGGCGGGGGACACCGCGACTGCCCCGCCCCCTTAGGGACCCGCCCGGAGCCCCGCCACACTGCAAATGGGGAACCAGGGCGGAGGACGAACCTCCCCGCTACAATTCTCAAACCAAAGTTCAGGAGGGCGGGAATACTGTGTCTGTCCATGCCAATCCAGACAGTCTCCAGATCCGATCCAGCGTCTTCATCTGCCTCCCGCCATTCCAAAGAGTCGTGGGGACCACCCAGGAGAAGGAGGCCCTCGGAAGGCTATTATCCTACCTGTCCAGACTTGGGGAGGGGATCAGAGGATGGCAGGTGCTACCCTCACAGAGCTGAGAGAGACACAGGCAACAGCACCAAGTACAAGAATGAAATGGCAGCCGTCAGTCAACCTGAGGCACTCTACGGAGCCCTTCCCACTCTCCAGTCTTCTAGCCACCCATACCGCGTGGGAACTTCCCAAAAAGCCCAAGCCCAAGAATGTCCATCTCCTCTCTCTGGTGTCCTGGCCTTGCTCACCCCACCCCCACCCCAAACCAATCAGCATCCTCCCATGCCATTGGCCAATCCCTGTTTTGGGCTCCACCCACTTAACCTTGCTTCGGAAGAGAAAGTGTTTCTCTTCTCTGCCTCAGGGCCTTTGCACTTGTAACTGCCTAGGGCCATTCTAACTCCACCAGTGGGATTTCAAGGATTTTCAAGTAGCAAGGCCCGCTCCCTCCCTCTGCCCTCAGACCTTGTTCAACCTCACTAAAACAAAACAAAACAAAACAAAACACCCTAGGGCTCCAGAGTTATCTCTTTCAGGCAGCAACAGATCCTTCCGATTGAGTCTGTGTCTTCTGAATGAAGCACCTGCTGCTAAAGAGAACACAACTTGGAAACCTAGTACCATGTGAGAGTCTGTCTTCGCGACCTAGGAGTGACCAGTCCACTTAATGGATAACAACAAAGTCTTCAACACAAGCCCAAGGTCAGCCACACGGTCGCCTTCTGTGGTTTCTTGGCAGAGCTGGCAGAATAAATAAATAAATGTAAAAGCCACTGTCCTAAGGAGATTAATTTGTCAAACAGAACCAGAGAGTAATGATACTAGGCGGGGGGGGGGGGGGGGGGGGAGTATTCTGGAAGAGGCAGAGTTAAGTAAAGCTCTAAGCTTAACACTGGAGGTGGACCCAATTTGAAGCAGAATGCCAAGAGGCTCAACCACGCCTTAGTTGGAGCCCATTCATTAAGTCATAATTACTTTGAGAAGATCTACACAAAGGTCCTCCCCTGGTCTAGCACAACAGCCAAGCAAGCAGTGACTAACAGTTACTATAATTCTCACCTTTGGATAAGGCTTTCAACCTGCATCCCTTTGTTAAATCCTTACTACCGCCCTCCTCTGAGCAGTTAGGAGAGCATAATTAGCTTTGTCTTAAAAGCCAGACACTGAGGGCTCAGGCACTTTGTTCTGGGATAGAGCTGTCTCTGCCACCTCTGTGAATAGCTGGAGCAAGCAATTGGCCCTAGGAAGTCCCATACCTGCAGTGAAAGCTGACCTAATGCAGCTAGACAGGCTACAAGCCTTTTAATCCTAGCACCCAGGAGGCAGAAGCTGACAGATCTCTGAGTTCAAGGCCAACCTGGTCTACAGAGGGAGTTCCAAGATAACCAGGGATACACAGAGAAACCTTGTCTTGAAAAACCAAAACTAAACAATCCATAAGCAAAAAAACCAAAGACGACAGTGCCAATCACCCCAATTCACAGACGGCAGCTGGTTACTCAACTCCGGTTCCCTCTTCTGTTAAAAGGGTCTAATCTAATAACAGACACTTGTATGGTTCTATGCCTGGTGTCTTCAGGTCTGCTTGGCAGGAGCTGTTGCTTTATGGTTCTGAGTCTGATGTGATGGCCAGGATCTCTGGTGTATGGCTGTGCCAAGTGTTTCATCTAACATCTCCAGAGCCAGCCATATGCAAGTCTCTGGGAATGTGGGGAGGGGTTTACAGAGATGAGCTGTCCTTTCCATGGGTAGGCCTTTCAGAGCAGTAGGAACCCAAACTCCAAGCCTTGCCTTTCTATTGTGTAGTAACTGAGTCAGGTAACCCCTTAGAATACTGGAGGGGGACAGCAATGGTGTTGCACAGGTAAAAACATATAAAAGCGGTAAATATGAACCCCAGAACTCCATCAGATATTAAAGTGCTGGGGAGACTGCTCAGTGGGTAAGTACTTAGCTGGGCAAGCATGAAGACTTGAGTGCTCATCACCAATGTTCCCATAAAAGCTCAACGCCATAGCACACATCTGTAAGACAGTGGAGGCAGGGGACGTGGACTGCAGGGGTTCTCTGTCTAGCCAGTGCAACTGAAACAAGCTCCAAGTTTCAGTGAGAGACCTTGCCTCAGACAAACAAGGTGGGATAGAGGGGGACAGTTGGTAGATGGTGACCTCTGGCTTCTACATGGAGACATGCACGCACACACCAAAAACACACGCACACACGCACACACACAGTGTTACATATATATTGATAGGTTGTTATCTTTGACTTGATACTTTTCACAACACTCTCTTGGCTTTTCATAAGTCTGATATGCGCATCCATCAAAACCGGACTTCACTATGTATACGTATTTATTGGTATCGTGGCTCTGGGTGGAACACACTGGGTGGCTACTCCCACACCGCAGCTTACTTTTTTAAAAGAATATTTTTAGTCTTGGGAACTTAGCACAGTGGTAGAGCATCGCCTAGCATGCACACAGTTTCTATCCTTAGCTCCAGTAAAAATTAAAATAAAAAAAATTTTTAATTACATTTTTTATTTAACTGATGTTGTCCAGTGCCGCAGTGAGCATGTGGAGGTCCTGGGGATCGAACTCAGGCCATGAGGCATGGCAGCAAACGCGGTTAACACTCAGCCATCTCCTTTTCCACTTCGTAGCAGCCCACGCATTTGGAAGAAGGACGCTGTACAAGCGTGGGGCGAAATTCTCAGCTAAGAAGGCATTAACGGCTGCTACAAAGTTTAAAAACGTATCTGGAAAGAAAATACTGGCAAACGGCTTGGGGAGAGCCCCGTTGTCATCTCTGGAATTGAGCACAGGAAACTCCGCCCGCGGAGGCCTCCCCTTTCAGAGGCAGCCTGGAGAGGCAACCGCAAGAAGGGGCACTAAAATTATGCCTTTCGGAAATTCTGACTCACTCGCTGTGGGGCTGTTTGTGCAAGGAAGGCAAAAATGTCTCCGAAAAAGTGAAGTTCCCACTGCTCCCACCCCTTCCCCTGGGCGTGCATGCGCCTCCACCAGCTCTCAGGCACTCTCGGGGAAGCAGGATCCCGTTCAATGAGCACAGCGAGTTCTTGGTCTGCTACACACGGGATCAGCGGGCCTCCCCAGCAGCTCCTGCATTCTGTAGGTGTGATTTCCTGTTTGTTTAGGTGTTCAGCCTCCACACGAGATTAAGGGGGAAAGTAGGGATGGCCTGGCGTTGCTTGTTGCTTCCTTTATACAGCCCTTTGTATGGATGAGTAAAGCGAGTCAAGAGCAGAGGAAAGAGGTGCCCTAGTCCAGAAATCCCAGGAGTGTCAGTGCTATCCTGCAATGTTTAGTCCCATTTCCTGGCTCCTGTCTGACTTCTCTTTCAGGGCTGGTTTTTAGGATAGCTGTTGGCTGAAACACTTATGCAAAGCTCTTTCTGGGGCGTCTGTCCAGTTCTGGGGTATCCGTTTCTGGGGTGCCCCAGAGAGCTGGTTCTCATCCCTAGTCTGCTCTCCACAGTTTTTAACAAAATAGTTTTGTGAGCCGGGCGTCGTGGCGCTCGCCTTTGATCCCGGCACTCGGGAGGCAGAGGCAGGCGGATTTCTGAGTTCGAGGCCAGCCTGGTCTACAGAGTGAGTTCCAGGACAGCCAGGGCTACACAGAGAAATCCTGTCTCCGGGGGGGGGGGGGGGGGGGGGGCGGGGCGGGGGGAGTTTTGTTTCTATGTTAGCATTTTCCAAAGGTTACTTTATAGCTCCCCATTGGGGTCCTGCAGGAGCCCACTGCCCTGGTAGGTGCAGCCTCTCATAGCTGCCTCTCTGCCCAGCACTCCCCAGGAACATTGACCTGCCTTGCTTTCAGAGTTTTCTGTGTGTGTTTGTTTTGTTTTGTTTTGTTTTGTTTTGTTTTGTTTTACTTTATGGTCTTGTGTTTGTTCTGCAGTGGTAGGAACCAAGCCTAGAGCCTCTGCGTGCTAGGCAAGCCCTCCACCAAAAGAACCATGGCCCCACCCCTCGCCTTGAATTTAGAACATTGAAATAGAGTATGGGGTTATGCATGGTTGGATTCTACAGTGTCTGACTGGGTTCTAGCCTTTTATCTGCCATGTTACTTCTGGTTTTGGGCTTCTTAAAATGTTCATAGGTTTGCTTGCCTGGTTGGTCAGTTACATGGCTGTTTTTTTTCTCACAAAGTCTTGCTACTCTGTAGCCCTAGCTATCCTTGTGCAGCCCGACCCCTTCTGGAATTTGTGGCAATCCACCTGTCTCAGCCTCCCAAGTAGTATGGGTCATCACTATTATAGGCAAAAAAAAAAAAAAAAAAGATTTTTCTCTTACTTAGCATCAGCCATCAATTTGACACAATCCAGGATAATGTAAGGGGATTTGAGTTAGGAGAGTCCCTCCATCAGATTGGTCTGTGAGCATCTTCTTGATGAAAGCTGCCTGAGCAGGAGCCAGTGAGCAGTGCTCCTCAGAGGTTCCTGCCTCTGCTCCTGCTTGTGTTCCTGCCCGATTTCTTCCAGTGATGGACACTGACCCGGAAATATGAGCCAAATAAGCCCTTTCCTGCCCGAGGTGCTCTTGGTCCCAGTGTTTATCACATCATCAGATGCAAAGGAGAACAATCTTTAATGTTAACAGTGTATGATGTAGCTCAGTTGGCAGAGCACTTGACAAACATCCGAGATGAGCACTGCATAAAACAGGCATGGTGGCACATGCCGGTGTCCCAGCACGTAGAAGTTGGGATCAGGAGAATGAGAAATTCAAGGTCATCCTTGGCTACACAGCGAGCTTGAGGTCTACCTGAATCAAAATAAAAAATAAAATAAAATAAAATAAAATAAAATGTTTCGTTAGTGTACAAACAATGGGTCTCTTTGTAACACTTCTTACTCACTCTCTATTTATATATTATATAATTGCATTATATTATATATATTTACATGTTGTTCTGCTGCACACATGGCACTCCCCCCCCCCCACTCCTCCATCTTCTGGTTAATTCCTTCTGAGTTTTCCAGTCTGAGACAAGAGGAGAGCAGGAAAAACCATCACTTGCTTACCTCTCCAACTTAAGAAATTGTGAAAAATCTCAGGACCGGAGAGACGGCTCATCAGTCAAGAACACTGGCTGTTTTTCCAAAGTATCTGGGTCCTATTTCTAGCACCCACATGGTGGTCCATAGCCACATCTAACTCCAATTCCAGGGGCTCAGATGCCCTCTTTTGCCTTCCCTGGGCATCAGGAATGCACATGACTCACAGACACACATGTGTGGGGAATATCTTTACACATAATATTAAAAATTTTAAAGTGAGGATATTGATCTTGTTACACAAAAAACACCAGTCACTGTTGAGGGAAATATTTAAAAATGAACCCGCCAACTTTCCTCACTTCTGCTTCTCTCAACCCACCAGCTCTCTGGCCCCACCGGGCCATGTTCCCACACTAGTACCAGCACTATCGAGCCACAACACTACGGTTCTGTCCCACATTCCAGTAACCAGATAGATCCGCCATCCTCATGTTTTGATACCACAATACCCAGTAACCCGGTAAAAACAAGACTCAATGCTTATAGTTAACCAATCAGATTTATATATATCAACAAATTCTCAATATACAAGATGCCAATACAATAATTTCAGAACCAATTGATAATGATAAAAGCTGCCCAATATCCTAACCTTTATATCATAAGAACCTGTGGCTAGTCATAGCCGCGCTGATTCACATCAGCCACCATCTTCCTTCTCCCCACCCCACCCCCACCCCAGACTCTCTCTGTCTCTCTGCAACTCTTAGCTCTGCCTCCCTTTCCCCTGCCCTAATCACAGGCCTCCCACTGCCCTAATGTAATTAGATAGGGGAAAATCCTGGGACACACTGCGACTAGACATTGTTTCTGCTAAGTTCCATGGAAATAAAACATGCTAATCTACGGTTGATAAACTTTAATTCTGAAAGCGGAAAGCCTTCTGGAAGAGGCTTCCTGTGCATCTCCTGGAGAGCATCCAGCGCTACGCTCTCTGCTCCCACCGGCTTACTTTAAACGCGTTTAACTACGTGTTTTACTTGAAGATAATTGTAAACTTGCATGTAGTTACAAGACCTTGCGCAGTATCTCTCCCTGCCCAGTGCCCTTGCTGCCAGCATCTTGCAGAACAATGATAGAGTATCACAGGGAGGGACACTAACACAGCAGTCATCAAGACAAAACACTGTCACAGCGAGCTGCCAGCCTGTCCCATCTGCTTCTTTTAAATGCTGGAACCATCAACCAAACCATTTTCCTTTCTGTAGTTCCCCACCACCACCACCACCACCACCACACACACACACATTTTAAGATAGTTCTCTCTACTTCAGAGTTTGTAACCCCTGCATGCTGGAAGATGAGGCAAGAGGATTTAGAGCTCAAGGCCAGCCTGGGCTACATAATGAAACCATGTATCAGACACATACTGAATAGAACCTTTTAGGGTTGGCTCTTTCCACTCTGGTGTGAGCAAATCGTTAACATATTCCCCCTGCTGAGTCCTGGCCCAGGGTATGGATGAATGCTGGTTTAATCATCACCCTACAGAGGGACATTGGTTGCTTCTGGCTTGGTGCTCTCTTGTGAAGCCGCCCTAAGCGCTCTGCGCATGCGCCTTCCCATCCTGGGTTGTTTGGTATAGTCCCCATAGGCAACTCCACCCCGCTCTGTTCTTACTAATTGTTTATCCCTCCAATGTACTAACTAGGGGATGTTTGTGTGCCAGTAAATGCTCTGGGCTGAGCTCTGAATTGTAGAAATCCAATAAAAACAAATTACATTCCTGCAGAGCGTGTGGGGATAGCAACACAGGGGCATGTGGGATACTGAAATAACCAGGCTGTGCTGCGTCATGGACTTCCTGGAGGAATGTAGAGACAGAAGAAGGAGAAGGCCTGGGTGTTTGAGGCAAGGCCCTCTGGAGATTGTGAGTTGTGGGTTAAGCTTGGATGATGGGGAATACTAAAGATACTTTGTGCTTACTAAGGGCTTACCAGGAGGCAAGCAGTACTCTGATCCTTTGCCTGTGCCACCGCTCTTCTTGGGAGCCTTGATTGTCTTCTCACAATCAGGGAAAAGTGAAAATAACCCCTTGCCCACCGTCACCCAACTATCATGTGCCTGACCAGATATAAAATGGCCCTCCCCTCGTTCTCTCACCTTACCGTGTGTGTGTGTGTGTGTACTTATGTGCGCATGTGTGTATGTAAGTGTGTAAGTGTGTGTGTGTATGTATGTGTGTATGCATGTGTGTATAGGTATGTATGTGTTTATGTGTGCAGGTGTATGTAGGTGTGTGTGTGAATGTATGTGTGTATATGTATGTGTATGCATGCATTTATGTGTGTATACATGTGTATGCATGCATGTGTGTATGTGTGTGTATGCATTGTATGTATGTATATATATATATATATGTGCATATGTATGCGTATGTATGTATGTGTCTGTGTGTGTGTGTGCATTTGTCTGTGTGTGTATGTTTGTATACGCATGTAAGCCAGAGGTCAATGTTGGGATACCTTCCTCAATCATTTCTTCACCTTATTTATTGCAACAGGGAAGATTTCTCTACCCTAAACCTATTTCTGCCAGAGTAACTGGCTAGCAAGTCCTGTGATCTGGCTGTCTCAGCTTCCTAGCATGGGGTTTTGGGTGCACAGGGTGGCTGGCATTTTTCACATAGTTGCTGAGGATCTGAACTTGGGCTCTTACACTGTGCAGCAAGCACTTCACCTACAAGCCATCTCCTCAGTCCCCACAGTCCAGATTCTTGTTTGATTGTTGTTTTGTCTTGCTTTCTTTTTCCAGACAGGGTTTCTCTGTGTAGCTCTAGTCCTGGAACTCACTCTGTAGACCAGGCTGGCCTGGAACTCAGAGATCTGCCTGCCTATGTCTCCCATGTAATCACTCTAAATTTTTTTTTAAAAGAAAATAACCCCCCCCCTATTTTATGTGTATGAGTGTTTCGCTTACACACATGTCTGCACCATTTGTGAGCCTGGTGCCCACAGAGGCCCAAAGAGAGTGTTAGATCCTTTGAAACTGTAACCGGGACCCAAACCCATGTCTTCTGCAAGAGCATCATGTGTTTTTAAGTGCTGAGGCCTCTCTCCAGCTCTTTTTTTTTTTATTTTTTTCTGGTTTTTCAAAACAGGGTTTCTCTGTGTAGCCCTGGCTGTCCTGGAACTCACTCTGTAGACCAGACTGGCCTCGAACTCAGAAATCCACCTGCCTCTGCCTCCCAAGTGCTGGGATTAAAGGCGTGTGCCACCACTGCCCGGCTTCAGCTCTATTTTTTATTGTCTTTGTTCATCCATGGTGTGTGTATAGAGCAGGGGCTGTGCAGGAGCGATCAGAGGAACTTTCTGGAGTCAGCTCTGCCTTTATGTGGTTCTGCATTCCAGTCATTAGGCTCTGTGTATCGAGCATCTTTACCAGCTGAACCCTCTCACCAACCTCTTAGTCACTCAAATTCTGTGTGGTAGCCATAGCAGAGAACCATTTTCTGGGTCATGAGTAAATTCCAATCTGTTTCTTAGGTGGTATTTCTACACGGTGCTCTTTTTTGCTCTTTTGTTAAAATTTATTCTGGGTCAAGCTATTGATAAAATAAAATAAGCTGGGGAGAAATGGCACGGGCTCTGGAAGTCACTTGATGGACCTGGAGCCTGAGAACACGCGCGTCAGGCTCACTCCCTCAACTGTGCGTGCATGAGCTGAAGTCGTCCGGTCGTGTTTATTATCTGCCTGTGCAAAATGGAGGAGCTAGAGAAAGTACCCAAGGAGCTAAAGGGGTCTGCAACCCTATAGGTGGAACAACAATATGAACTAACCAGTACCTCCCGGAGCTCGTGTCTCTAGCTGCATATGTATAAGAAGATGGCCTAGTCGGCTATCAGTGGAAAGAGAGGCCCATTGGTCATGCAAACTTTATATGCCTCAGTACAGGGGAACGCCAGGGTCAAGAAGTGGGAGGGGGAGGGTATGGGGGACTTTTGGGGTAGCATTGGAAATGTAAATGAAGAAAATACCTAATTAAAATTAAAAAAAAAGAAAAGAAGAGAAGAGAAGAGAAGAGAAGAGAAGAGAAGAGAAAAGAAAAGAAAAGAAAAGAAAAGAAAAGAAAAGAAAAGAAAAGAAAAGAAAAGAAAACAGAGCTTCAGGCTGTTGGCACTGAGCATGCCAGGCCAACGAGCCCACTACACGTAATGAATGTGGTTTTGTTTTCTCGGAACTGCTGTGTACCAGGAAAGTCTCGTCCCTGCTCAGCTCTCTCCTTGGTGACCAAACATGAACTGTGTGTTCACTACGCTGAAGGTCGTCCACCCTCCCCGCTTCATCATTCATATTTAAACAGCCGCGTACTGCAGACCTGGCCCCTCGGCTTGTTCCTTTTCCTTTTGAAATCCACATGCAGACTTCATAAGATCAATGTTTCCAGCCCAGGGGGGATTGGCAAAGCACAAAAGCCTCCAGGATCAAAGCCTCCTGTCTGGATTCTTCTCTGGGCCTCACACATCTCTAGCTGGCTGGGCAGGGCCAGATGCCTTATCTCCACAGGCTCCCACACCCAGCAAAGGGACCACCAGTTCTTGCTGTCTTCCCAGTGACAGCTCCTGGGAGGACCGTGCAGAACGTGTGCCATGAATTTGAAGATCTGCCCGAATGTTTCCTCCTGTGATGAACTGAACCCCCACTCCTTGAAACAGAAAGCAACCCTGGAAGAGAATGCAGCTTCTGAGGAAGGTCTCTACTAGGTGGGAAAAGGAGTGGTTTGGGTGTTTGCTCTCCGGAGGCAACAGTTTTCAAAGCCACTAGAGCGTTCCTCTTTATTTTCTGAACCTGTGATAATATTAGAAGCTGTGATAGGCAGGGTGCCCAGGAAGCTGAGGGAGGTCCAGGAGCCCCGCCCTGGCTGACTCCCAGAGGCGTGGCCTTGGCATCCTAGTTAGGCTGGAAGAACCCAGGAAGGTTTTGTGGTACTTTGTGCAACCACGGACAGACAGGCAGGCGCTCTTGAGCTGGGTGGCAGGGCTTAAAAATGTCAGATAGGTCCACGTGAGGGCTGAGAGTGACCTGTAGGGTGCTGTCCTCACAGCACAACAGCCTTTACCACCTTCGTCAGAGCTGCTGTGACTGCCTGCAGCAGTCTTTTTTAAAAATATTTATTTATTTTATGTATATGAGTACATTGTACAGATGGTTGTGAGCCATCATGTGGTTGCTGGGAATTAAACTCAGGACCTCTGCTCCCTCTGGCCCAAAGATTTATTTATTATTATAATATGTAAGTACACTGTAGCGGTCTTCAGACACCCCAGAAGAGGGCATCAACTCTCATTACAGGTGGTTATGAGCCACCATGTGGTTGCTGGGATTTGAACTCAGGACCTTCGGAAGAGCAGTCAGTGCTCTTACCCGCTGAGCCATCTCGCCAGCCCTCCATTTTGTTTTTTGAGGCAGGGCCTCTCACTGGATGTGGAGTGCATCGACTGGCTAGCCCCCTGGCCAGCAAGCTCTGGGGAGCCTCTGTCCCCGACTTCCTAGCACTCATGCTACTATGCTAAACATGTTATGTGTATGCTGAATACTGAGCTCAGGTCCTCCTGTTGGTGTGACTCACAGTGTATCCACTGAGCCATCTCTCCAGCCTCATCTCCATCATAATTCTTGGTTGGACGAGAGCCTTCCTGAATAGTGAAGACCATGTTTCACTGTAACAGCCTAGCTTCAGGATGCCTCAGGGTCCTGCTGCTGATCACTGGCCCCTGACCAGACAGAGAGCATGCTTTCCAAGTGGTTGCTGCCAGCCCTCAAAACTGCAACTGCCCCTGACTTTAAAGACCTTTGTAGTGGCTATTCCTGGTTGTCAACTTGACAATATCTGGAATGAGCTACAATCCAAAATTGGAAGGCTCACCAGTGACCCTAATCTGGAGGCTGGGAGATACAAGTTTCTGACCTGGATCTTGGCATGGAGACCTTGAGGCATAGTGGCTATGAATCCCAGAAGACAGGGAGATCTCCTAGTTCAAGGTCATCCGGGATTAAAGGTGTGGTGGCACACACCTTTAATCTGGGCCACACCTTCAACTGGAGATTTACGCACAGACATTGGAAAGAAGGAAGATTTACTCTCTTTGCCTGCTTGCCTTGTGGGACTGAGCAACTGCTAGATCCTTGGACTTCCATTCACAGCTGCTGCTGACCATCGTTGGGAGTTGGACTCCAGACTGTAAGTCATCAACAAATTCCCTTACTAAATAGAGACGACCTATCAGTTCTATGATTCCAGAGAACCCTGACTAATACAACCTTTGATTCTAAATCTCCTCTACGGTGGAGTGGGTACACACACACACACACACACACACACACACACACACACACACAAACCCCAGCAAGTGCCCCTCAACACACACTTCCTGCTGAACAGTCAAGATCAGTAGGCAGAAAACAAGTCAATGGAGAGGCTAGCAGAAGGTACGCCCACCCCAGTGGCCACAGACACTGAAGGTCTTACAAGCACCAGGGCAAAAGGGACAGCTACCAAGCCTCTGCAGGAAGGCGGCTTCTTCAATTCTGTGCAGATGCTTGCTTGTTACCGACATGCGTGGGGAAAATGGCCGGGCCCTCTGCTTACTTCACAGGCTCTCTAGATGCTTTAGAACGAAACACAGGCTCACACACAGGGGCCACTCACAGCTGGGAGACAGGGTGGCAAATTCCTCCCAACTCTTTCCCCAACTGAAAGGGCAAGCGGCCACCAGTGGTCAGGAATCAGTCTCCAGTCACACTTCCCTCACCGCCCAAAGCAGGAAGCCTGGGCCCTCACCTGGCCTTGCTGTGGCTTGGACATTTTCCATCTCTGTCTTCTTTCCTTCCTCCTTTCCAATCTTCATGGCTGTCCTTCCACAAGCACACAGACCCAGGGTTTTACCCTCGTCTGGCTTTTCTCTCGAGGCCCACGCCTACCTCTGTTATTATTCAAAGTAATTTTATGGTACAGGCAGTCGTGGAAACACTCTCCTCTTTCGGCCGTGGCCTGATGATTTAGGTGTCCCTCAGGTGCCTTGAGAATTTCGATGTCCAGAAGTCTTGTGATAGCCCATCCTCCTTCCATTTCCCCCGAGTTAGCAAGTAGCCAGCAGGGCTCACCAGAACCTCCAACCAGACAATCACAGATGGTGTCCTTCCTTTCTGCAGGGTTCTGATCTCCTCCCACGGCCCCTCCCCCACCCCAGACTGGAATAGTGCTACCTCACTTACAGTCGGCTGGGGGTGGGGGGGCTGCTCTGTGGGTTCAGCTGCCTCCAGTCAATGCTCAGAGTTCCAACCAACTGCTCTCCTGACTGGGGAGCGAGGCTTTCTAGGATCTTCTCTCCTAAGGAAAGATTCCCTATCAGACTCCGAGCCAGTTCTGCCTCAGCCTCCCAAGTGCTGGGATTAAAGGCGTGCGCCACCACCGCCTGGCAGATTTTTCTTCCCTCTTCCATGGAGACTCTCTTGAGTGGCAGCCTCAGTGTCATCCCCTGAGCTTTCTCTGGTCCCTTGAAGTGTTTCTGTCAGGTCCCCTCACCCCAGTTCCTGCCAGTTCTTAGTGACATTCTTGCATGTGTCATTGCACGACTGTGAGGTGTTCAGGACTGGACAGGGTGGTTTTCCTCCTAATGTCCTATCTAGCATGGCGGCAGGAACTGTGAGTCTGGGACTTGAAGTGAGGGCCTTGTGCATGCAAAGCAGGCGCCTCACCCCAGAACCCCAGGCGCACAGGTGCTTTGTCTCTTTCTGTGGCATCTATGGTCAGCACCGGAACCTTTGCTGAGGAGCAGTTTGGTTTGCCACAGTTTCAGTTACCAACGAGCAGCCAAGAGTTCAAGGCGAACTCCTCCTCAGCAGCTTGCAGCTGCTCGGCATCCAACTCGGCGTGCTGGGAAAGTGAATCATGCTTTGCTCAGTGTATCCACACGGTATGCACTGCCCGCCTAGAGTATCCACACCGTATGCACTGCCTGCCTAGAGTATCCACACGGTATGCGCTGCCCGCCTGTGAGCTAGTTAGTGGCTATGCTGGTCTTCAGGTCTCCCGCTGGGTATGGCAACCCCTGTGTTTATGTCACCCTGTCTTGTGTTCTCAGAGTCCTGGGGATGTTGGCAACTTGGGATATGCCAAAGAGAAGCTGTAGAGTTCTTCCTGGAGAAGGCAGAAGTGTGTGGAGGGACCACAGTGGTAGAACTATCACTACAGTGTTGCTATCACGGTCTTGTTGCTATTATTGTTGCTTCTGTTCTTCCTTCAGTTCATTTATAAGTTGACTTTAATCACAGGTAACACGTGGATGTAAAAACATAGTATGTATACAGGATTCAGTTCTATTTGTGGTCTCAGGCATCCTCTTGGGTCTTGGGAGAGGGGTACTATATTTTGAGTTTCATACTTTGAGACTTGTAGAGGCACTGTCCTGAATTGTTTACGGTGTTTCCTGTCCCTTATGTTAGAATTATGTACTGAGCAGACCCTACAGGCCAGGAACAGTGTGAAGGCACCAGGCTACACAACGATTTCTGCCTGGGAACCCACAGGGGAATGGGCGAAGCATAGGAAATACATAGGAGGAGAACACATATTTCTGAGAAGAGAGGGCCAAGCAGCCATCGAGGGTCATGCTCATGTTCTTTAGTGCCTGCGGCTGTGTGGGATTGGCACTGGACTGCTCAGGCTGATGGTGGTCTCTATACCTCTTAGTGCGTGGGTCTCCATCATGTCTACTATTGTCTCAACAAACCTGTTGTGGTTCAGTTAGGAAAAGGACTCCATGCGGGCAGCACTCAGTCCCTCACACCTGACGACTGGTATCCCAAGGTACTGACCACGGACTACAGGAGGGCTGTCTACAAAACTGTTCCTCCGGCATTGTGTGGGAACCAAGCATCCATCCCCTTGAAATTTGTTTGCTCATTCATATTTTTTTTTTTTTTGAAAGCAGGTCTCTAGTCAGCCCAGGCAGACCAGTACCCCAGGATCCTCCTCGTTTATACCCAATGCTTCCAGAATGTTCTTTTCTGCTTCGTTTTGGTTGAGGGGAGTGGAGGTGAGGATGGCAGGGGTCTCACCTACTTCAGGCTGGCTGGAACTCAGTATATAACCAAGGATGACCTTGAATTCTCATCTTTCTGCCTCCACCTCCTGAGTGCTGGGATTACAGGCATTCGCCATCACACCCCATGTCCTGTAGTGTTGGGAACTGAATTCAGAAATTCCTGCTTGCTAAGTAAACATTCTACCAACTGAGCCTTGTGTACCCCTTTTAATATCTCAGACTATCTGCCAACTTTTAAGTCTCCCAATGACCCGTTATATATGCCACTTTGTGACTCTATAATAGAAAGCACGTGAGTTAACCACTCCATGGATAGGGCCTGGCACTGGGGGAAAGCACAAATCTGGGCCCAGACAACATTATCAGCAGGGCTCCAGCTTCTGTAAAGATGACAAGCTAGTGCCCCCTGCTGGCCTTATAGGATAAGACAGGAGACTCACTAAAATGCTCAGTTCTTCCTCCCCCCACTCCCACCTCTTGAAATGAAGACTCTTAATTTTTTTTTTTACCACAAGAAACAATTTCTTCAAGAGAATTCTTATTATTAAAGCCGGGGGTAGGGCTGGTGAGATGGCTCAGTGGGTAAGAGCACCCGACTGCTCTTCCGAAGGTCCAGAGTTCAAATCCCAGCAACCACATGGTGGCTCACAACCATCCGTAACGAGATCTGGCGCCCTCTTCTGGAGTGTCTGAAGACAGCTACAGTGTATTTACATATAATCAATAAATAAATCTTAAAAAAAAAAAAAAAAAAAAAGCCGGGGGTAGTACTGCACACCTTTAATGGTAGAACTCAGGAGGCTGCTGCAGGAGGATTACAATGAGTTACAGGTCAGTTCCAAGGCGCTAGAGGGTGTGTGTGTGTGTGGGGGGGGGGCAGGGGGAGCAGAGGAGACCGACAGGATCTTATCTGCTTCCCTAGATAGCCTAGCACGAGTATGAATTATCTCAGGGCAGCAGCTGTGCTGTGTGAAGGCAGATGTGCGGATGGTTGGGAGGGTCAGGGTAGAACTAACTCACACAGCCAGGGCTTCACAAAAAAGTCACAGAAAGGCTGGGTTCAGTCCACCTAGGCACCTAGGAAAGAAGCCCCCCCCCCCCCCAAGTGCTAACTTACCGAGGCAATAAAAGTGCCCAACTTGCCAGTGAGGCCTTTGCAAAAAAAGAAAAAAAGCTTACTTTGCATTTTTGAAAAGCAGAATAGTTTTTGTGTGTTTAAATTAAAATCCTTTGGAATTTTGTATCTACCAGTTACACTTTCAAAAATACAGCATTTAGAGGTAACAAGTGTTACTCTTCTGGGTAAACAGTCAAAAAAAGAACCAGTTTTAAAGACCCTTTTCCCAATCTTCTTCTGAAAGGGAGAATGAGAAGCTCCGCCTCCCCATCTCTAACCCAGGCCGCCCTGGCAGGAACCCGGAACCCTGCGGTAACTGCTTTCTTGGCGAGGGGAGTCCTGTGTGCAGTGGACTCTCGTGATAGTGATGTTTTGAAAGCATGAAATTATCCAGCCTCAATGGTTTGGGAAAAGCTGAGTGAGATTCTGACTCAGCAGGAGTCAGAGGCCGTCACTCCTCAGAAGAGAACACGTGTTCTTGTGGCTGAGACATCAGAGGGGCCCTTGGCCCCGAGATACTGACTGGCTCCTTGTTTTTGTGGTCTAGGCATCTCCTCACAAGTCTTTGGGAGGTAATGAGTGACAGAAATCATCTGCTGTTAAAAGCCAAACCTAACCCCAGATAGCAAAACAGCACTGCATATTAAACAGGCGGTAGGGGAGAAGAATTTGTGGGAGTCAGCTTGCTCCTTCCCCTGTGTGGGACCTGGTGGTGGAACTCAGGTCACCAAGCTTGGTTGCAGGCCCTTTTAGCCACTGAGCCATCTTGCTTGTACCATTTAATTCATATATAATAATATATACATATCCATGTATATATTCATAATGTATATGTATATATGAATTAATTCATATATAGTTTAATGTTTTTTTTTTAAAGATTTATCTATTTATTATATGAAGGTGCACTGCTGCTGTCTTCAGACACCCCAGAAGAGGGCACCAGATCCCATTACAGATGGTTGTGAGCCACCATGTGGTTGTGGAATTTGAACTCAGGACCTCTGGAAGATCAGTCAGTGCTCTTAACCACTGAGCCATCCCTCCAGCCCAAGTTTAATGTATTTTAATAGCAAACTTACAGGAAAAGCAGAGGACGGACAATATTAAAAACTTGTACCCAGGCCAACTCAGAAGGTATAGTGAATGGATGTACTCTACTGGATGATAAAAATGCCACAAACACCATTTAGTTTCTGTCAATATAAAATTTACTTATGTTTTAAAAATCCGAATGCTGGCATTGTTCAGAAAAATCTAACAGGTTTATTTAAAATTGTTATAAAGTTGAACTGTTGAAAATGTGCTCACTAAAACATTTTGCTTGCATTAATCCTTTACATCTGGAATTTATATTAAAAACTCACACGAGTGTGGAGAAGCCGCCGGTACCTGATTCTGTCCCCTGCTTCTACCCCCAATCATATACGTGGGTACCTTTGATCCCATGGAAAAAATATCTAACATTCAGAACTACTGATAACAGGAAGAAGAGGAAAAAATTTTTTATTTCGAGAATGAAATGTTTCCTCTCATGGTGTACTTTTTTAAACCTATTCTTTTTTTTTAAAATGATTTATTTATTTATGTATATGAATACACTGTTGCTGTCTTCAGACACACCAGAAGAGGGCATTGGGTCCCATTACAGATGGTTGTGAGCCACCATGTGGTTGCTGGGAAATGAACTCAGGACTCATGGACGAGCAGTCAGTGGCCCTCACCACTGAGCCATCTCTCCAGCCCCATAGTGGACTCTTAAGCACGTTCTCCACGTTTGCAGCTGGATATCTTTTGGCGTGTTACATGTTTGGTATGGATCCCACACAGGTTGGTATCTTCACAAAGGCCAACCCGATAGGCCTCACTTGCCTCCTGCTCAGCACCAGTGTCTGCACTCTGGAAGCACAGATCTGTTTTGAAGTCCTGAGCAATTTCTTGCACCAGACGCTGAAAGGGGAGCTTGCGAATCAGAAGTTCATTCTGTTGACTTCTGAGAGCGTCTGATTTCAGAGTGCCACAGTACTGGGCCTGTGACGATGAGGTTTCTTCACCATCCAGTAGAGGGCGCACGCTTGTGAGCGGCTTTTGAAGCCAGTTGTTTCCTGGGTGTTTTACCACTACCCCACCCCCTCCCGGCTCCTGGAGCTCCACAAGTGAGAAGCAGTGCTGGCGTCAGAAAGCAATGGTGGCTCCCCGACAGCTGCAAACACACCATTTAATGAATTTAACTTTACAGGAAACCTTTCCTTTTACACTCGGTGTACAGTAAGTTTCTCAATAAAACAAAGTCCGACAGTTGTACAACTTTAAGACATATAAGGTTGGGTGTGGTGGTTCATGCCTGTAAGTAACTCTGGCATTTTGGACGCCGGTACAGAGCTGCTGAGAGGACAGACACACACCACCACACCTTGCACCCTAGGCTTCCTGTAAGGTTCAAGTGGATTTGTGTACACAAAAGCTGTCTGGAGAACAAAACTCACAATATGTACACAGGACAAACTCACACTGAGGCAACTGCTTGGGAGGAGGGAAACACAGCAGACAGCCTTACAACTCCACACCACTCTGACAAAAGCTTGAATTATACACAACCTCCAGTGGCCATTCTCAAAACACAAGGAGAGAAAACACAAGTGTGGGAAAACTCAAGGATGAAAACTCAATACTTAGGACTAGAACCTAGGACCACACCCCCACACTCCAAATCCCAGGACAGCACTCCAGCTCTTCACAACATATACCTTCTCCATGGTCTATCCTAGGCTGACCTAATCCAATACCAATCTCTCTCCATGTATCCAGTCACTCCTGGATCAGACAAAGCAAGGAGAGCCTGTGCCAGGCAGAATCTCTGATGTAGGGACTAGGTTATCCACAACTAAGATCAGTTAAGTACTTACAACAGGCTTCAAGGCATGGCAGGACACACCTGTAATCCCAGCCTTCCAGGAAGCTAAGGCAGGATCTCATTCTAGGCCTGACTAAGCCTCTAATGGCAAGGCTATCTCAAGAAACGTAACCATAACCAAGCCGAAAATAAAATATAAATTAGCTGTGTTGGAGAGAAAGGTAGTCAAATTCAAAGGCATTGCTACCTCATGAAAGACTGGCTCTGCCTGGCTTCCACATGCCTGTTAATGGCGGGGCTGAGCTGATGCTCTGTTAAGTGTCACACGGGGGTGGGTCAGGCTTCAGCTCAGGTTGTGGGTTTCTGGGTCCCAAGAGCCATCTTTACTGGAGGCTCCACCCCTGTAACCCAGAGAGCCACTTTTCTCTTAGGGCAGCACCTTCAAAGCTCTGGACAGCAGGGCCAGACACGTGTCACCTGGTGCGTGGGCACACCCAAACCCTTTTTAATCTTTGCTTATGGTGTACCGGTGTTTTGCCTGTGTGCCTGTCTGTGCCCACAGAGGTTGCCTGGAACCAGAGTAACAGAAAGTTGTGAGCTACAAGGTGGGTGCTGGGAACTGAACTCAGGACCTCTAAAAGAGCAGCCAGTGCTCTTAACCACTGAGCCATCCTCCCCTCTTCTAAAAGCTGGTTACTGTAAAGGATATCAGGTGGTAGCACTGGCTGTGTCAGAAGGAAAGGGGGCGGGAGCTGGAGCCCACTCAGCTCCACAGTCCCCACCCTGGCTCGTGTGGGGCTGAGATGCAGAAGACTCAGTCACTGTTCCCATGGGTGTCACCGGGCTTTGGAATGGAAACAGGGCCTCGACTGAATGCAGGGAAGGAGAGACACTGTGAGATGCCCGAGTTGCATATTGCCAAGGTGAACTTATGCAATCTAATTATTATGTTGTTTTACTCAAATCCTAGGACCCTTGAAAGCAAACTCCCCTTCCGCTTCCCCTCTGGGGGCACACACCGCGGTGACACACAAGCTGTCCAGAGCACAATTCTGATGGATGCTTCAGAAGCGTTCTTCACACTTTCATTTGAAGATTCCTAAAGCAACGGCTTGAAAACAGCCTTATACCACACACACACATTTTAAGACGGCATTATTAAATTATGTATCCTTGGTTGGACTGGAACTCACTATGTAGATTGAGCTGGCCTCGAACTTAGATCCATGGGCCTACACCTCCCAAGAGCTGGGATCAAAGGTGTGTGTCACTGCGACCAGGCAGCAGTGCTACATTTCTGGAAATTGGGCTTGGCAATCGTCCCACTTGGTTAACTTTAATGTTACTACATGACAGCTGTACTAGTTATCTGATGACTTAAAGAGAAAGCTCTTTCCTAGGCCAACGAACTATACATAAAGTCAGTGTGAAAGCTCCGTCTCCACTGTCACCTCGATGGGATTCACAGTCCCCACAGAAACTCTTGAGGATGTGTCTGTCTATGAGGATGCTTCCAGAAAGGTTAAAGTAGGGAGGAGGAGCCGCTGACCCATGCAGGATGGGGACCTGGAGGCAGGCTCTCTGCTGGATGCCATGCAACCAGCCACCTCAAGCTCCTGCCAGCATGTGTCCCCTGCCATGATGCCTGCATCTTCCAGCTGGGAGACAAGGTAAACCCTTACTCCCTTAAGTTGCTTTTTTTTTTTTTGCCAGGAGTTTTGTTACCACTAATAGTTAGCAACGTGCTGTTTGTCACCACTGCTCTGCTTCCAGGTCCCCAGAGCAGTCTGCAAAGTTTTTCCCTTCACCCAGTGAGCACCAAAGCCAATTGGACGGCTGAGAGTAGATGAGACACACACGGCTTCCCAGAAGCAAACTGCCAGCATTTATTTATTGGTTTATTTATAACTACTCACAGCAGTGTAAACATGAATAAAAGCTTCCAGGTGCTGGGGCGACTTAACTGACGCTCTGCCGTTAAGGACACAAAAGCTTGGCTTTCGAAGCAGCTGTTTTACCTCTGCATTTCTTGTAAACATCTTTGTATGGTACCTGGAATCAGAGGATCTGCGAAACAACAAGATTTTAGTTTGGGGCTTGCCATCAGAAAAAAACAGGAATCAATACAATGACAAGGAATCCGCCAGGCGGTTGGTTCCCATCTGTCTTAGCCACGGCTTAGCACACCCCATGGCTCACGAGTGTGAACTCTGTGATTTTTTTACATTTACTCCCCGGCGGGTGCAAACAGGCCACCTCCAGCAACACGCTTAGTCGCTCGAGGTTTTGTGGCAGTACTTAGTGTCCAACAGAAACCGCTCCGTCTGCTAAACAATATCTTGACTGCCAAGCTTCTCTGACTGTTGGTGGATCGACAATGACACGGCACAGCCATTATCACCGTGGCAACAGTACCCAGGCCCTATCAGAGGAAAATTGCACATGGGCCTGCTGCCTCTCGAGCAGGCATGCCTCAGCTTCCTCTGGAGTCTGCTTTCTCTGCAAGTCTGGTGTGCTCTAGGGTACTGCCAACCCAGCGCAGGGCCAAGACTGCAGATTAGATAGTGGGCTGCGGAGGCCTGCTGGCCAGGATCTGGATCTGCGTACTACCGGTGTGATAACTGACCACACCCGGGGCTCTGTTCTAGGGGGAAGTCCGTGTAAAAAAACGACACGCCTGCTCACTCTTCTGCACCATCCCCAGCAGATGTGCAAGCAAGCACTCTACCCTGGGGCCATCATCATCTACACCGGAATTCACTAAGAGACTACTCTCTTTTATTACTGTCTGTGTGCATGTGCTGGGCTGGACGTCGCTTACACTAGGAAAGCGACTTCCTACTGAGCTACATCCTCATACCTTCTGTTTTCCCTCTTAAAAGGGTCCTGCTGTACGGCCCGGGCTGGCTCGGGCTTATTTAGAACTCTTTAGAGTTCAACAGATCCTCCTGCCTCAGCCTCTTAAGAGGCAAGGCACATTGCAGACAACGGCCACAGGGCCCGGCAACCCACCAATTCCCTTGTTCTTTCAATAAACCTTCCCGACCCCAGTAACAAGGGGTTATGTGGGCAGAAGGGTCACCGAGACCCCAAAGCCAGCCGTCCCACGGCTAGAGCACTTTACACGTTTCTACGAGAAGAGCATCATTCTAGAGGCCAGGGAGAGGGCTCAGCGTGCCAAGGGACTTACCCTGCAAGCCAGAGTTCCATCCCCGGACCCTTTATAAAAGTCGTCTTCTGACTTCTACTCACGCGCCGTGGCAGATGCATGCACGCAGATCACACATATACAATACTTATAGTTTCATGCTAAAAAAAAAAAAAAAAAAACCCTCATTCTGGAGGAAGAATCCCACGAGAGGCAGCAGGACACGGCTTGGCTGTCCACGTGCATGGCGGGTCCGAGGCTGGAGCCCCGGGCAGGCCAGGACACGCTAGGTTCGCGGCTGGCCTCAGCCGGTGAGGCGTGGAGGGCCACCTCCTCTCTGGTGCACGCCACGGCAGGACTACCGGCCGAGTTACCGTAGCAATCAGCCACCGCAAACGGAACCGGAAGCTGCGTCTGGACGTGACTCCTTCCCGGCGTGCCGCGGGCGGCAGAAGCCCCGCCTCGCGCCTGCCCTATCATCCTGGCGTATCCGGCCAGGCCTTGAACGCCCGCACGAGGAAAGCCGGCTTCCTCTAGTCACGCCTCTTCATGCCCTTCACTGACGAACGTCCAATTTATCCAATCAACATGCAACGCGGTCGTCCTCGCTCACTAGTAAGCCTGTAGGACGCGGCTCCCAGGGAAGGCCCACCCTACGGTGTAAGCAATGTGATTGGCGAAATTGAGCCAGTATTGTCCAATCACGAGACACATCCCAGAGCTTGTCCAATGAGAGCCTCCGGTGGGCCGGCCGGACACCACGGGCACTGTAAGCCCTGGAGTGGCCGCAGAGGCCGTGGACAGCGAGCGGGCATGAGCGCGTCCCTGAGCCGGGCGGCGGCGACTCTGCTGCGCTGGGGGCGCAGCGCTGGTGGCGGTGGCCTGCCCGGAGCCGGCGTGCGGGCGGCGAGCTCGGGCGGCCAGGCGGAGCAGCTGGACGCGCTGGTGAAGAAGGACAAGGTGGTGGTGTTCCTCAAGGGGACGCCCGAGCAGCCCCAGTGCGGCTTCAGCAACGCCGTGGTGCAGATCCTGCGGCTGCACGGTGTCCGGGACTATGCGGCCTACAACGTGCTGGACGACCCGGAGCTGAGGCAAGGTCAGGCCCCTGGGATCCGACGGCGAGGGCGCGGTGAACTTGAGCAGATCCCGAGGAGCAAGGGCCCTCTCTGGTTGTGTAGCCACATGCGCGGAGGGTTCGCCTCGGCCCACCTCGGGGCGAGATGTTTCTGGCTGCATAGAAGAGCGGGTAGTCGGCATCATGATCCCCTCTGAGCAGGTCGACTGGGGAGTGGCTGGCTGAGAGGGGGACTCACTGCGAATACCCTTGGGGACAATTTGAGGGCTTGGAAGCCAGCGGCGTACTTGCTAGGTGAGGGACTGATGCTACTACGTATGTAGGGAAGAGGTTTCAGGCTTGCCTGTGTGTGCCTAACGAGGTCAGAGGCTGACTAATAATGTTTAAGGCCCCGAGGGTCAGGGACTGTCTTCTTGCTGGAGAGAAGGTTTCACCATAGTCTAGCGGGACTCACGTTGGGAAAGACACAACTTTGGTTAGAGGTTCAGCGGGAAGAGGAAGCCACTAAGAAGACTTCAGACCCCCGACCAGACTAGCAGACTGCGGCCAGGTTGGGCCCAAAGGGCAGAGAGCAGAACAGCGTTTCACTGGTCCCAAGGCAAAGCGACTGCGTCCTGACGTCTAGTTGGAATCCTTTATACACAGTACCAGGCAGGCGCCTTTCTCTCCGTCTTGTGCTTGCTGTGAGCGAGGAAGAGAAAGGCCAGGGATTTGGTTCTGATTCTTGGCAAGAATCGGTCAAGGTGGGCCGGGTAATGGGAAAGCTGCCCTCTCCCCGCACCCTGCTCCTCCTTCAGTGGAGTCTGGGGAACCCTGTATTCAAGTAGTCCCCCCATCTTACTGATTTAGTGCTCTGGGTTGGTCACTGTGCTGAGAGGAGACTTGTCTGTGTTAGGATGGAGTATGCAACATTTGCAGTTACTGATTATAGTTGTTCGTCGTATGGTCATTCTGCTTGACGAGGCTGGGGCGGTGGAGAGCAGGTTTGGCTTGGACTCACCTGTGGTGGGTCTGCAGCACCACCTACTGTAATACTACTTCATTATACTGCCTTCTCCGTATAATGAAGATTATGACATTGAACTTGGCAGAGTCCACGAGGAAACGAGAGAAAATAAAAATTACAGCTGGGTATAGTAACTCACTTCCATAACCCCAGCTCTCTTCAGGCGGAGGCAGGGGGACCACCAGTTCAAAGCCAGATTGCACTGCATTGTGGGAATCCCCCCATCCCCTTCTCTATTGTATATAATAATGTCATTCTCTCTGGCACAGAGGGCACCCACCAAGTGGCAGCAACTTTATTATTGAATCTGATGGCTTCCAAAGCACTTTCCTCCATGTTGTTAAGTGGCTAACCCCACACTTGTTTCCTGTGATAGTATTGATGGGCGGTAAAGCAGAGAAAGGGAGGCGAGTTAATGAGTGCTACCAGGAATGATGGCAAGCCAGGCATTGTGCTCTGTGCGTTTTCCTCCTCAGCTAACATTTGGCTGCTTGTGAGGCTCTGGGGTTATCTGGCTCGGGGCATGCTATGCTTTGGGTTGGAGGTGGCTCCTTGCAGGGAAAGATAAGCGGCTACTCTGCGGCCTCTGAGCTGGGACACCTGTGGTAGTAGCGTGTTGCCCTGCTAGCGTGGCTCTTAGCAGACAGCTGCATTGTGGCTATCTTGCTTAACATGGGGCCTGAGGATCTTTGGCTTAGACTGTCCGCTCCCCTGTGAGTGTAACTGGAGGTTAGATAGAGTGGGTACAACCAGCATGAGTAAGAATAGCAGGACCTGTTCTGTCATCCATCTCTCATCATTAGGTGCTCAAACGACAGAAGGAAACTCTTGATTTTGTTGTTGTTGTTGTCCTTTGCTAGCCAGGTTAAGCCTTTCAAGAGGACTTTGTCTACATCTAAGTTTGCCAAAGGGCAGGCAGACAGGCAGGCAGGCAGCTCATGCTCACTTTGGCAGGCAAGGAGGGGCCCTCTTAACCTGTCCCACTGCTGTGACAGCGGTCCGTCCTTGTCCTTTTCCCTCATGCCAGAGTTTTCAAAGGGCTCTGGTTCTCACCCAGGATCCAGGTGATGCTGGGAAGCGAGCTGAGAAGCCTTCCGGTCCTCACTTTTATCACCTGGGGCTACACATTGGCCACAGCCACCGGGCTCTTGGGGAACCCAGGGCACAATGCTGCTTCGTGGTTCCCTGGGCAATCGATCCTGTGGCTGCTGACATTGTGAGATCCTACCTGTCTGCACATAGCACCTCGGAGGCCGGGGCCTGGCTTGCACAGTAGCCTGTGCTGCTGACAGTGCTACGTGAGCAGGGCAGGATTTCTGTGACTGGTTACTATGCTAAGGCGAGGCTGGTGTTATTCACAGTCACGGCACAGACTTCTCTGTGACCGCTCTCTCTGATGATAGTCCCATGCCCACCTCTACGTGTTCTTTAGAACAGGAGCAGTGTTTGCCAGGGTAGGTAGGGGGCTGAACGTTTTTGAGTGCATAACCGTTACCCCATGTTTTCTTGTCCTTACAACTTGTAAACTTTCAATGCAGAAGCCTATGTGGCATTGCTGTGTGTGTGTTTGTGTATGTGTGTGTGTATGTGTGTGTTGTGTTATGTAACAAGGTCAGAGTAGCTGGCCTAGCTGTCACTTTGGACACGGTGATCTCCCTGCTGGTGGTTGTTTTTTGTGTCCCAGGCTTTTCCATCTGGCTCTCAAGTATATTAAAGCCCTTCTTTGAACCCTGCTGTGCCTCACCTGTGAACTCTGTTTTCTTCAGCTCCTTCTCCCAGTCCTTTCGCCACAGCCTGTAAGAGTTGATGAAGCAGTGTCGGAACATCCGAGGAAATAATTAGGTACTTACTACTCTGGTGCGCTCCTGTGGGCCCAGCCATGTGCTGTGGGCATCTGGCGCCAGCACTTTGGAATTGTAACAATCAGGGTTGGAGATGCACAGAGCTGTTTCCCTTCTCCCAGGTGGAGACAGCTTCCTCTGTGAAGGGCCAGGTGGACTGTGGGCTCCTGGGTCACCATTGCTTCTGTTTCTCTGTTGTTGGAGGCTGAAAGTAGACTTGGATGTTGTATAATCAGTGAGCGAGCAAGCTGAATTCAATAAAACTTTATTCACAAAGGCAGGGAGAGGTTTAGCCCAAAGCCTTTGCCCTCCCCACCAGGTCTAGAGGATCCCGCATAAGATACACATGTAAGGTGTCTGTGACAACGTGGCTTGTGGTGGGGGAGAATGACAAGATGGGATCCTGGTCTGTTAGGAGGCTGGATCAGCAAATGGTTCAGCGGTCCAGGGTAAAAATACACTGTGCTTAGACAAACTAGATCTTGGTGTGGTTGAGGTGGCTAGATACCAGAGACACGTTTGGTCAAAAGTAAGTGTCAGGGAGTACCAGTGGCCCAGTAAATACTGTCTGTGTATACTGACATCAGAGGTGTGGGTCCGTCCCGTAGACTGTACATGCGTGTGCAGTGAGCAGGTAGCTGTCGGTGGGACAAGCTATGCTGAGGGTCATGGGTTCAGAGGCTGACTTTAGACTTTAGAAACTGAGATGCTCTCTAGATCCCCCACATGCTAACTCTGTGCCTGTGGGTAACTTATTTACCCTCTCGGTACCCTAACGTGATCCGTGAAACAGGGGTAATTACATCATCGGGCGTATGTATTGGTTAAGTAGGATTATTTATGGAAAATACTTACAGAGGGAGTATGGAGTGCTATAGCCCAGAGCTCTGCACCGTGGGGAATACCCTGCATGTACCATTCCTGCGTTCTTCTCATGCTTGCTGTTTCCTGTGTTGCTCAGAAAAGTACTTCTGTGACAAACGGGACAGAAGGCCCCTGACAGGGTGGGAGCACATACATCTATAATCCATACCCCGCTGAGCCTGGCACTTCTATAGGAAGTAAGTCATCTCAGCAGTTACAGACCATTTGATCTTCTCAGTAAACCCATGAGGCAGCATGGACTTTGGAGCCAAGGAAACTGAGAGCGGGGGCTTTTGTCACCTCTCTGAGGCTGCATCCAGATGCCAGTGAGCCCACTCCGCTGCTCTGTGTGCCCAAGCCTTGTCTGCTGTTTCCGATCTTTGCTGTCCTTTCCTGAGGCTCTGTTTCCATGCTGAGATCCCCTGACTGGAAGATGGGGGAAAACCCTAGCATGTGACACACCTAGGCCAGGATCACAGAGCCTGCTATGTGACTCTGGGAACTACTCCACACCGAAATTCTGCTGTGAACGTCATCTGGGGACCAGGAAAACCACGGCAGTGTGATGTGTTTAAGTGTCTCACTGTAGACAGCACCTTTTGGAAGTGGACAGGGCAGGCAATTTTGATACATGTTTCCTTTCTCTTTTTTCTTTTTTCTTGATAAACTGTAATTTTGGGGAGGGGCACAGGCATGGGTGTGTGTGCTTGTGTGTGTGAGCACCAGAGGTGCATAGGCAAAAGTGCCTGAGGGTGTGAGCACCAGAGGTCTATGCTAAGTGTCTTCCTCAGTCGCTCTACCCAGTTTCCTTACCGAACCTGGAGCCAGCCTGGCCGGCCAGCAAACCCCAGGGACTCTCCTAGCTCTGCCCCCAGAGCTAAGGTTACAGGCATGTGCTGCTGTGCCCATCTCTGTGTCATGGGCTCTGGGGGCTCAAACGAAGGACTTCATGCTTGCAGGGCTCCAACCTTGGGAGCACAGCCATATCTCTCCTGACTCCCTGACTGGAAGGATTGTTAGCTTGGATTTTTGTCTTTTCTTTTCTTTTCTTTTCTTTTCTTTTCTTCTTATTGTTCTTTGTTTTTGATGTCGATCTGTGAACTGAGTCCCAGCTTCCTAGCTCGATTTAGGGTGGCTCCCATGCAACATTTGGCCTTGAGTTTGATTACTGTCTAGACTCCCTAATTTTCAAGAGTTCCTACCTGACTGCCGCCAAGTAGTGCAGTTGTGAACACTAAGTGGGAAGTAAATGAGCCATGTGGAGCCATCCCCATGGCTCATTACAGTGTGTAAGGTGCGGAGTTCTAGTAAGAAAGAACTCTACCCCCTAGGAAGAGTCGGCTCTAACACACCTCTCGCCTGCAGTTCCGGCCAGCACTGGAGATTAAGGCAGGAGTAACTCTGCAAGTTTGAGGCTAGCTTGAGCGACAGCTGAGGTTCCGGACGAACCTGGGCTAAAACAAAAACAAAATAAAAGCTCCCAGCAAGCAACAGTAACAGCAACAAAAGTAATCCCAGTGACCTGTCAACCCGTGGCACCCAGGACTGCCAGGAAGCTGCCATGCGTCCTTGAGGCAGAGCTCTTTAAATGTCAGCCATGAGACAAGACAGTGGGCAGGGTGGAACTGTGGCAGTGTCTGAGAGCCACCTGTTGGCAGCCAGCTGACAGGCGTTCTGGTACAGGACCCCAGTCACAGGCCTTGGTGGCAGAGCCTCACGTGTGGGACCGGCCAGCCCCGGGCTTGGGTGAAGTGAGTGCTACCATGTGTCCTGCCTTTACTGCTTCGTCCACCATGACTTCCTGCCAAGATGGACTGTGTGTGAGGGCACTTGAGCCCAAGCAAACCCTGTTGCCCTTGGATGGAAAACAATTCAGTGTAAAACAATGGCACTGTTTAGATTTAGAGCTCAGTGAGGTTTGGGGCAGACCTCAGGCAGCGAGTGTATTTTCAGTTTGATAGGTTTCAAAGCTGTGGGCCCTGAGTAAATGCATTCAGTAAGGAAGGCAGGGTTGGGAGACACAGAGACCTCAGGGACTCACATGTAGTCTCCAGTTCAGGAGACCCGGGGAGTGTCCACGCCTGCCTCTGCTATAAAGATCTGTGGCTGTCCCATAGGCTGTTTATATTGCAGGGTCAAGTTTAAGGTGCAAACAGAAACCAAAGCTGCACCCCCTACACACCGGGTAGTTGCTCACAGTTGTGTGCACCCCACAGCAGTGTGGTGGAGTTCAGTGCACCCGGTCCTGGATGCCGTGATTCCCGGCAGGATTTGCCCTCTACTATAGCCTCTCGGCATCTTCAGAGGGCCTCTCTGTGAGGTCCAGGCCTGCCTTAGCTGGGCGCTGGCTTTACAAGGGTGGGTCACCACACCCAGCCTGTGACTCTCAGTGTTCACTGTCTGGAGAAGCAAGATAAGAGCTGTAACCCGTCCCTCCAACTCTGTCATTTACAGCAACTCGGTGTTTTGTAGAGAAAGACAGGAACTCTAGAAGGAAAGCATACTGTCTCTTGAGACCCTTGTGACATATTGAAATCAAACATCGAATGATATGGTAGTAAGAGCAAGCCTCGTGCTTTAGTTTGCATAAAAAGCCCACTGTGTGCCTGGGTTTCAGATTTGAGTGCTGCTGTGTGTTTCTGGAAGCACCTACTCACTTGGTGTATAATTTGTGCGCTCCTTTTTGCCTTGTAAAAACACCCGTCTATAGTACTTATGCCATTGTTAATTTGTTTGTCGCTGAGCTGAACTGAACTGAACTGACCTGACCTGCACTCACACTGTTGGGCTGTATACACACACACACACACACACACACACACACACACACACACACACGGAAGCATCTAATACTATACTACTCACCACAGGCTACATATTTCCATCCTTATCAGGCTCTGCAGAGCCCATCCAGGGAGCTGAGACCTGGGGTTAGGAGTCTTGTTCCATAGGCCGGAGTTCTTTGTGCCTCTCCTCAGTAACCCTCAAGGGTAGAGAATGCTTTCAGCGTCTTGAGTGGTGCTCGGTGGTGGCCCTCACCACTCAGAGCCGCAGGAAGAAGGCAGAGGGGTCACCCGGGCAGCCAGTGAGTCCAGGGTGGATTTCAGAGTACATTTAGAAATGGAGCTGTGACGTTTCTCCCCTGCAAACGTGACCTGTGTGGTTAATTACAGCTTTGCCTGGCTCACGTGCCTTGGTTACACAGTCCCATTCCCCGGGGTGAGTCCCCCGGCTGATGTGTCTGTTTTACCAAGAGCCTTACCTGACTCTCATGAGGCCAAAGGTTGAAAGAGAAGCCTGGGTTCCTGCTAAGTCATCGCTGACCAGGAGCGGGGGAGGGGGCCTGGAATTCTGCCAGGAGTGCTGGATGTGGCATTTGTGGTGGAAGGCTCCCTTGCTTCTGATCATTTCAGTGACCCATCTTCCATCTCTCCACAGGTATTAAAGACTACTCCAACTGGCCAACCATCCCGCAAGTGTACCTCAACGGCGAGTTTGTGGGGGGCTGTGACATCCTTCTGCAGATGCATCAGAATGGGGACCTAGTGGAAGAACTGAAAAAGCTGGGTATCCGCTCTGCCCTGGTAGATGAGAAGGACCAAGACTCCAAGTGAGGGCCCCGGGTCCTCGCCGAGCAGAGCGCCCTCTCCATCCTGGGGGCCAGAAAAGCCTTACTGCGTGGTGGTGCCCTGTTGCTGTGATGCTTGCGCTGGGCCTCCTGGCAGCAAGCGGGCGGGTGCTTTCACTTTAGTCTCTGGCTCAGAATATCCTCTGGTGAACGTACAACCACTGCACTGTAAATCAGTGTCGCGATCCTGTATTGCTATAACCCTGATCTGTTCTTACGTTGTCTTTATTCTCTGCCGGCCGGCTTTGGGAGTCACTTCTGATTCTTGTTTGGGTTGTAGAGATGGTAAAGCCCCCTGATGTTTTTGTAACTTCCTGTAAAAGGGAAATGATGGACAGAGGAGAAAATGTGGTGGCTAGAGTTGTTTTTTAAAAATAAATTGCCAACACAGACGTGTGTGTGAGTCATTAAATTCAGCAAGAACAGATCGGTAGGACGTGGAGAACTAGCCGCCTTTCTTTGTGTTTTCTTCCATCCTTCCCCCAGCTCTCTGCCACCCTCTGCTTCTCACGCCGCCCCTCTCTCCTCCCTGTCCCTCCCTCTGGCTTTCAGTGCAGCCCAGGCCGGCATTGGCTCATCAAGTAGCCAAAGGTAGGCTTGATCCTCTTGCCTCCCTCCACCTTGCAGTGCCGAGATGTCAGCTATCTGCCACCATAGCACTGAGAACAGGCTCCAGGGCATTGGTCACGACAGGCAAGCGCTTTATCAGCTGAGGTACAGCGCCAGGGCCTGCCTGCGTCCTCTGCTTTTGAGAAATTAACAGTAATTCCCATTCACCATTCGGCTGCTCTGAAGTTCCTTTCAGATACTAGGGAGAGCTTGTACAGTGTGTCCTTGAGCCAGGTGGTGATGCTGTGCAGGAGGGATGTCCCCTCGAGATGGGAGAAGGCATGAGCTGGCCTCTGACACGTTTTTCTTTCTCATGAACTGGGTTCTCAGAGGAAATCGCTGGAACTATGTCTGTCTTCCAGTCCAGTGTCTTGGTGGGACTTCTCCAGGGCTCATCGATCCAGAGACGGGTGTGGAGGACCCGATTACCACCCTCACCCGTGGGACACTTCTCTTCCAGTGTGTCTGCCTGTGCAGGAAGCCACATTCAGTCTCCTAAAGCCTAGAAGTCACAGAGGCAGGAGAAAGGCCGCCTTTTTCCATGAGTAGGGCACAGAGAATGAGTAGCGGCCTTCCTGAGGTAGGGTGGAAGGCTGCGTGGGCTTCTCTGTACACAGGGTATGCTGGGCTCCCATGATTTGGGGTTCCTCAAGAAGGGGAGGAGAGCTACAGCCCAAGCATGCCACCTTCCTCATTTCACTAGGGACCCAGTGAGAGGATGACAGCCCTCACCATTGACTAGTGTCAAGGCTGAAAGAAGAAAAGGCACACGAGTCTCAAGGTTTTTACCACATTAATTGCGCATTCCCCTCTTTTGAGCAGGCAGCTGGGCCTGCATGGGTCCCTCACAGACCTTGGAAGCCCCTGGAAGCCTTTTGTTCAGGTAAGGAAGGAGCCCCGGAAGAAAGGCTGTGCCCAGTGGCCTGTCTGGGCTGGCAGCTTTGTCCTCTGGGAATAAATACCATTAGCAAATGGCTTTCCTACCTGAGCATGAGTGCCAGGCTGTGGGTCACACATCAGTCGGCGGTTGTCCCTTGCCATCACACAAGCTGTGGAGTGACTTGCTTTCCCATTCTGGCTGCTTTTGGCTTTTCCCAGATCTGCCTGTATTCCTTAAGGCTCATTTTGAAAAAAACTGAAATGACTAAAAAAAAAAAAATATTAGCAAAACAGCACTGTAAGTATTCTCGCTGGAGTGTAAGCTGGGCCAGGATAGGCTGCAGGCCCACTCAGAGCCTGTGAATCAGTGAGAGCCTATCAGAGCCCCAGAGAACGGGGCCTTTGAAGCCCCGTAAGAAGGGTGACATTCTTTCCAGCGGTTAACTTGGAATGCTTTCTATGTGCCCTGCACGCCGCAACCAGGTAGGAAGTTGAGGATGTTATCTCATTCGAGTCTGAGGAATACCTCAGCGGTCTGCATTAGAGTTAACTCTAAGGATTCAACAGTGACACGCAAGTTCCTTTATACAAACAGCATCGGACCAGCCCTCTAGGGACAGTAGATGACGTCGCAGATGCCCAATCCCGTGGAAGTAGAGATAAAGACAGCCGGGAACCATCAGACTTGGGTGCAGGGCCACTGAGCCCAGGTCTACTGTAAGAGAAGAACTTGTGTTTGACTGTGGAACCCTCTCTCCAGCCCAAGAAAGACATTTTCATTGCAGGTGGTTTTGGCGCTATAGCCTGGTAGTCACGTGACTGTCATTCAGCTTAATTTGAACTATACGTTTTGTGATTGTTTTAGGATAGAAGGTAACTTCTCATTTGTTTATTTTGTGACTCCCAACCCTTGGCCTCCTGCATAATAAGCCCACAATTCAACACCAAGCCACACCCCCAGCTTCATTAGCCCTGTTGAGTTCACTTCCGGGAGGAGTCTGAGACAGCTGTCCAGAGAGGTCTTGCTCCCCTTGCTGGGTAGTATATTGCCATAGCAGGGTGAACCAGGTAGATCAGAATTGGGAGAAATCAAATCCTGTAATGGCCCGAATGAGAGATGTCCCCCATAGGCTCCTGGGTTCGAACACTTAGTCCCCAGCTGGTGGCCAGTTTAACACGTTTGTGGAACCTTTAGGAGGAACCATCTTTCTAGCCCAAGGCTCAGGACCCAGTGATGCTGCTCAGTGCACACTTAGAAAGCCACTCTCCACACAGGGAGTCAGTCACTGGGGGAGGGCCTTGAGGCCTTATAGCCAACCTAATTCTTGATCTCTCTGCTTCCAGAGTGTGGTTGTAAAGTGATCCTGCCCCAATGTCCCTCAGTGATGGAATGTGACCCGGGAGTTGTGAGGTGACATTAGCCCTTTCCTCCCCAGCTTGCTTTTGGTCATGGTGTTTGTCACAGTAAACTGAGGCAGAAGACACTTCACAGGTAGGTTCGATATGGTTAGGTTCGATACGAGGCCAAAGAGTTTTTAAAAAACACTTCCCTTTCATGTTACAGAGGAAAATCTCTAATGAGCTGAAATGCTGGGCTTCTGTTGTATAGACTTACACCAGAAGAACAGTTTAACCAGAGGCTATCCCATTTTTTATCAGTAGCAAGGACTGTGGTACGGGGGTCCACAGCACCCTAACACTTCCCCCATGGGTAGGTGCACCAGAAAAAGGCAGTGGAAATGCCCAGTGCTTTAGGCTCAGCAGCCAAAAATGAGCAACCTTCCTGGGAAGTCACCAGAGCCATGGTGGGTTCCCTTCCTGCGCTGCATGGCAGCTGGTTGGGGCTCAGCTTTCGACCGTTCGGGGACACATACTTTGAACCTGGGAGAGCCAGTGCTCATAGCCTTCACAGATAAGCTGGGAAGTCTCCCATTTCTCACCACCTTGTGCATCACTCTAAGGCAAACCTCCTGTCAACGATGCTGCTAGCTTTCTCTGACTAACAGACACGCGAACTAGAGAAGAAGGGTCATCTATAAATACATCTCACAGCAATGTGTGCTGGGGCAATGCCTCTCAGCACAGGCAGAAAGAGACCACAGGGGATGGTTTTTCAAGAGTTCCCACCAGGCCTGCACCTTTCAGTGGCCCCTCTATCTCTCTAAGGTGCATCTCTGGGGAGAAAGTCTTAACCACAGAGATCTTAGAGTTATATTGTAAGACCCAAGCTGGAGCCTCCAGAGCAAAGCTCTGGGCATTAGGTGAAGGTAAGGGATGCTGTTCTGCCCACCTGCGTCCAAAACATTTGTGTGTGGGATGCCCTTACCCTCTTCCCCAGACCCTGTGAATGTACTACCTGGGACCTAGAAGATGTGCTTTGACCTTGAGAGAATAGATGCTCCTGGGTCCCCTGGGTAGGTCTTGGCCACGTGTCTTAGCAGGGGGAACAGGGAGGCCAAAGAGTGGAGATGTAACCAGGGTTATCCTTGATGGACAGAGGTGATTAAATGCTGTGAATTGTGTATTGCAGTCAGCCTCCAGAGGCAAGAAGCAAGCCTGGGTGTTTACTCTGCAGCCCATGTAAAGAGGACAGATCCTGATTTTAGTGCAGTGAAATGGATGCTGGACTTTAGACCTCTAACTGTAGGATATAAATCAGTGTTTGAAGCCATTTAGTTTGTTGGGGCAGCCGTAAGAAACTAGTGTCTGGCTGCCTGTTTTTGTGTTTTGTTTTGTTTTGTTTATAAAGGACACCATGTGGTACAGCAACTGGATAAGAGGACAGATATGACCTCACAAAAGAGTAGCGGATATGAGGCAGTATCTCCCTTATAGCAGATGACCTCACAGAGGGCCCGGGAGACCAGGCCACATGTCTGAGGTCACTGCCCAGTGACGGCACGGCTGGAGTGTGAACTTTGATCTCTTCTCTAGCTGCCCGGGTACGTGAGTGCACCCTGGCTGGCCTGGGTATGGCACAGCTTTGGCAAGGGGGTCTGAGAGCGAGCCCCCCATGGCCTTATAGGAGTAACTCTGGCCTCAGAGTCATTCTTCATTTCTTTAGCAAGAGCCAGGGAGGACAGGCCTTTGGAATTTGTTCCCTGGTCAAGCGTGGCCAAGGACTTGAGGGAGGTAGAAGGTCCCAGTGTGGAAGGCAGTGTGTAGGCCTGGAGGGGATGGACAGACAGACAGTGAGCACATGTGATGCTCAGAGAAAGGGACCAAGGCCAGGTTTGCCTGGTGGCGTGGCATAGCTCTGGTGAGGGGATCTCCTGTGACATTCCAGGAAAGGGTCGTGTAAGGCCTGCCCGCTGCAGTTTCCCAGGGTGACCAGCCTCTTTATTTCTATTTCTGCCTCCCTTAGAGACATCTGTTGTCTTGAGCTCTCACTTCCTGTCTCTATTCCTCCCCAGCCCCCACCTCCACACCCCCTCCCCCCCAGCTTTCTGCTTGTTACAGCTCCCCTCCTCCACTTCTGGCAACACGGCCAAATAAGACATGCTCTTTCATAGTCGCACTGCCTTGAAGTTTAAACCTGCTATTTTTTATTTCACTGAACCGAGGCGAGCATATAATTAAGATGGCTGAAGTTCTCAGTCTCCTGTCCCTGACCTTTCTGCCCAGAGTCCACTCTCCAGAGGCTGTCAGTTTTTGTCGCTGGAGTTGTTTCTTCTGCCTCTGTCACTCTCAGCACTCCTGACACTGTTTTCCAGTCCTACCTGAATTCATTCATTCATTTATTTTTTTACTACTTAGTGAATAAAAATGTAAGTGTCTTTATTTCATTGCCTGGCTATCCGACTTCTGATCCTCGCTCGATTATAACAACAGTGCCTGCATTATTATGGCTTTTAAGAATGTTTATTAAGTAATTTATGTGTTCTCTTCTTCTACCATGTAAGTTCCAGGGATTGAACTCAGGTCGTCAGACCTGGCAGCAGATGCTGTAATGGCCAATGTTAACCTGTCAGCCTCACTTGATCCATGGACAGAGAACTTCCTGGAATGCTGGAGGCTGTGGTTTATGGGAGATGGCAGACCCCAGGTTTTTGCTCCCCTAAACAAATCTGTGTGAACCAACTGTACAGATGTGCCTGATCATGTGTGTGTGCGCAGGGAGTACATCAGGGTGCGCTCCTGCCCCTGATTGGATGTGGGCAGGAGGTTTGCAAGCAAGAAGCAAGCACATCAGGATAAATGCTTGTCGCTGATTGGACCTGATGGGAAATACGGTGGCCTTGCGGTGTTGCCTCTTAAGCCTCTGCAAAATGGGACTCATCTCCTTTTTCTGAGAATCCAGGAGTGGATCTGGCCCAGAGTCCATCATCCTGACCAGTATTTAGTTAAAGCTCACTTCAAAGGTATCTCAGGAATTTTCAGACCTGGCCATTCTCTCCCGAAGCTCAGGTTTCATGTTGCCATTATCCATTAGACCATCTCTGTCACTACTGTGATGAGTTTATAATCATTACCTCACAGGCTCCATGGTTACACAGCTTCCCCTCCCCTCGTTAATCACCTTTTGTTAATTGGTTCCTTTCTGTTTGATTTTGGTTGTCTTTTTACTGGGCTCTCAAACAATACACAAAACCCACGGGTAAAGTTTTCAAACAAACATCCAATAAGTAATAGCCCCTTTCCTCCTCCCAGCCTGCCTTGGATCCTCCGCCCCGCAGTTGCCTCCTAATGCCGTGTGGTTGTTCCAGTCCCCCCAGGGTTGGAGCGTGGAGTGTCCCTGCCCCTCGGTTCCCTGTGTTCCATGGCTTAGTCTTTATTCTTCTTCCCTTAAACAAACAAACAAACAAACACCTCTTTATTCCTTTCTCCGCTGGAGCTTGGTCCTAAGCGCTTCATGAAGAACAGGCGTGGGAACGGCACTCTTTTGCGACCAGCTCTTCTGAAAAGGTTTTGTCATATCTGTGTGTTGTGGAAAAGCTTGGCTGTGCCCAGAAACGCTTACCCTCCAAGTCTGCTGGCAAGGCCTCACTCTCATGACCATCTCCAGCTCTGTTGGGAAGCACAGTGAAGGGTATTTGATTCCCCCCCCCTTTTTTATGAAGAAATCGCTTCAAGATCATTTTTTAAAAAAAACCTCTGGCACCTGTGCTTTCTTCGGAGCCATTTGTCCCTTCCCCCTCCCTTCTCCTCCCCACTCTCGTCCACTGGCTTTCTGTCTTCAAAGCCAGGTCTACAGACTCCATTTATAGCTTCTTGGGAAATCCCATCTTTGACCCCTGTTAGTCAGAGGTTGGATCTCAAATGGATCCTGATTTTATCTTTTTCTCTTCTTTTTTTCAGACCTTGGATGTTGTTTTCTTTTAGGAAGCCCCGTCCCGTTTCGTTCCTTCTGCCCCTCAAATGTCTGCTGCGTGTCTCTTGGTTCATGGTCCTGCAGCCTCAGAGGAAACTGTAAACGTAGCTTTTATTCACCAGATGCAATTGTCGGCTGGGAGGCTGACTGCTGTATAGGCTCACCTTTCCTAGTTCTTTCTGAGCTCTGGCTTGCTGGTTCAAACTCCTCTCCAAGCTGACTGACTCAAACTGACTTCTCTCAGCTTCTGGCTGAATTGCTCTGCTTAGCTCCAACTAACTGGCAATCTGTTCTAATCTTCTGGTTCCTTCCCGTTCTCTGGCTCCTGTATTCACTTACAACCTGTCTCTGTAAAACTGTCCTAGGAAAACTGCCTCCTCTCTTTGTCTCTCTCTGGGGCTCTCTTAGTTACCTCTCTTTCCTCTCTGCTCTCTTAAATAGCTTCTCTTTCCTGTCCTGAGACATATCTCTGACACACTCTGTCAGATCTCTCTCTGGTTCATCACTTTGTCTGCCCCTCAATTAGATTCCACTATCAAATCTGTCTCCTTCCTTCTATAAACTAACTTTCATTGTTTGGGATTAAAGGTGTGTATTAAGGAAGTGTCTGTATTCCAGCCAGACCATACTGTAATCCAGAATGTGTCTGCATTCCAGCTGGATCATAAAGACCTAGAAGGTCTTTGGATGTGATCCCTTGCCAGAGCAGCCATGTTACTGGATTAAAATTCCTCTACAGGGAACACCATAATCACTTGCCCTGAGCTGCTGAGCACAGGACCAGGGTGTCCCATATTCTCTTGGCACTTAGCTTCTGCTTCAGCCCTGTGATGCTCCTGGGAGCTAGGAAGGCTATTTGGAGGTGTGTTCAGTTATGTTTAAGGATGAAGGAAGCAAGGAAGGCTAGTGACCCCTGGCTGGATGCACACGGGTGGCGCTGTGGGCCTCCTTGAATGCTTTTGATGGGTGTGGGGCGCCGCTAATCTTCCGGTGCTGAGTCATTTCCTCAGCACCAACTAGTAAACACCTAGTTTGCGCCTGCGCTGGAAATCCCCGCCCCGGGCAGCTCCGCCTCAGGGATGGGGTGATCAGTGTTGAGCCAATCATGGCTTGCTACGTCCGAGGCGGGGAGAATTTCTTATAAAAGGGAGGGGCTCGGACTGCCTGGGGTCTCCGGTTGTGAAGCTTATGCTCTCCCTCTCAAGACGCATAAAGCTTGCTGCAGAAGAACCCCATCGTGTGTGGTGTCCTCATTCGCGGGCGATTCAGAGAACACTCACATCTGGTGCCGAAATCCCGGGAAAACGAAGAACAGAAGAACATCGCGAGCACCATCGGAGATCCCTCGGTGACGGGGAGGGTCCAGAACTGCAGGAACTACGTCTCGGAAAGGTATGCCTGAATTTTACCTGACCCTTTCACACTCCCTTCAACTAACTGGGCCGTGGGAGGGATTGCCCGAGGCTTTAATTATCGTCCTCGTGGCCTTGGTTGTATGGTTCCTAGCCCTCTTCTTTTGTGAACATAGAAGGTTGTGTTAAATTGAAGTTCTTAATTGCAGTCTCCTTTAGAGTATCATGGGGGCTTCTCAATCAGTACAAACTTCATTAAAAGAACTTCTCAAAAGAAGGGACCTGAAGCTTGGGGATAGAGTTCTTCGCCGCTTTGTTGAGGAAGTTGATCGAGTAGCTCCCTGGTATGCGGTGTCAGGATCTCTGACACTGCCGTCATGGAATAAGCTAGGCAACGATCTAGAAACCTGTTCAGACCTCAGGTTGGGAGTTAAGGCCATATGGAAACTAGTTAAGAGTTGTCTTGAAGATGAGGCCTGTGAAGAGGAGCGAAAGAAAGGGCAAAAGGTTTTAGAAGCTATGCAGGAAGGTATGTCAGAATCCGAGCGTAGTGAGAGGATGGGTGTGCGCACAAAAACCGTAAAAAAGGCAAAAAAGGGAAGTGAAAAAGGACCTCCCGGGAGAAATAGAAAGGGAGAGAAGGGGAGCAGCAAGCCCGGGTTATATCCGACCCGAGAACTGGCTGCCCTCCACCTAAGAGATACCTCGGATTCTTCCGAAACCGAGGACAGTAAACTGACCTCGGAGGAAGAGGGCGAGTTAGAAGAAGAAGCAGTTAGATATAAAGGAGAAAGGTATCACCCAGATGAAGGCGGGCGACCTAAGTCAAGTAAGCCCGCGTCCGGTGTCTCCTCTAAGGATAGGAGATTGTTGGCTGCCGCCATTCCCTCCGCTCCCCCACCTTATGAGGCCCGGTCATCCACAATTTCCTTTTTTCCCCAAAGGATCCTCCGCAAGCTACACTTAGCGTTTCCTGTTTATGAACAGGAAGGGGGGAGAATCTATGCTCCTGTAGACTATAGTCAGATAAAAGATCTTGCAGAATCAGTAAGAAAATATGGTCCCAATGCTAATTTTACTATTATGATTCTTGAAAGAATGGCACAAACTGCCATGACACCTAGTGATTGGCAAATGGTGGTTAAGGCCGCCTTGCCTACTATGGGACAATACATAGAATGGAAAGCCTTGTGGCATGAGGCAGCCCAGTCCCAGGCCAGGGTCAACGCAATAGCCCTTACGCAAGAGCAGCGGGATTGGACATTTGACCTTTTAACAGGCCAAGGCCCGTGGGCCGCAGATCAAATTAATTACCATTGGGGGGCGTATGCCCAGATTTCCAGCACAGCCATACGGGCCTGGAAGTCACTTAATCGCAAGGGAGAAACCACCAATCAGCTTACAAAAATTGTTCAAGGGCCCCAGGAGCCCTTTGCCGACTTCGTCGCACGCATGATGGAGGCGGCAGGAAAAATCTTTGGGGACCCAGAGGGAATAGGACCCTTTATTGAGCAACTGATTTTTGAACAAGCCACCCAGGAATGCAGGAATGCCATTGCTCCTAGAAAATCAAAAGGGTTGCAAGAATGGCTAAGAGTGTGTAGAGAGCTTGGAGGTCCACTTAGCAATACTGGCCTCGCGGCCGCCATCATGTTAGCACAAAAGCATCCTCCACAAAAGAAGACTGGTGAACGGACCTGTTTTAATTGTGGTAAGCCTGGACATTTCAAAAGAGATTGCAAAGCCCCAGACAAGAAAGGGGGGGTCTTGACCCTCTGCACGAGGTGTGGTAAAGGGTACCATAGAGCAGATCAATGTCGCTCAGTGCGAGATATACAGGGAAGGCTTTTGCCTCCATTAAATGTTCCTGCTCCCAATGTGTCAAAAAACGGGTCATTGGGCCCACGGTCCCAGGGCCCTCAAAGATATGGGAACCGGTTTGTCAGAACCTCCGGGATGGCGGAAGAAGCGACCCAGGAAGACCCACAAGGGTGGACCTGCGCGCCGCCTCCGACCTCCTACTAATGCCCCAAATGAGTATCCAACCAGTACCTATAGAGCCAATGTCACCTTTGCCCCCTGGGACCATGGGCCTTATCCTCGGACGAGGATCACTCACCTTACGGGGCCTAGTGGTCCATCCTGGGGTTGTTGACCACCTACATTCCCCCGAAATACAGGTCTTATGTTCCAGCCCCAGGGGCGTGTTTTCCATCAGTGCAGGGGATAGGATAGCTCAATTGCTGCTCCTCCCCGACACCCTCTGGGAGGGCTCCCCAGGCCCCAGTCCCAAAACGATGGGGTCATCAGGAACTGATTCAGCTTACCTTGTTGTATCCCTGAATGAAAGGCCCAAACTCTGCCTCGAAGTAAATGGAAAAAGGTTTGAAGGTATTCTTGATACCGGGGCAGACAAAAGTATTATATCCACGCACTGGTGGCCAAAAGCTTGGCCCACTACAAAATCGTCCCACTCTCTACAAGGCCTGGGATATCATTCATGCCCTGCCATAAGCTCAATGAGTTTGACTTGGAAGGCTCCTGAAGGACAAAAGGGTAAATTTGAACCTTATGTGCTCCCGCTCCCAGTAAACCTTTGGGGGAGAGACATTATGCAACATTTGGGCCTAACCCTGTCCAATGAAAAAATTGTGTTGGGGGAAGGTTTGAACAAGGCAAAAAACATGATGCTAAAGATGGGTTACAGGACAGGCAAAGGATTAGGACGGTCAGAGCAAGGAGGAATTGAGCCTATTTCACCAGTAGGAAATATAGCCCGACAAGGACTGGGTTTTTCCTAGGGGCCATGGGGACGGTTCGGCCTATACCGTGGAAAACAGAGGACCCGGTGTGGGTCCCCCAATGGCCCCTATCCTCTGAAAAAATGGAGGCCGCAATACAATTAGTAAATGAACAACTAAAATTGGATCATATAGAACCTTCTACCTCCCCCTGGAATACTCCCATATTTGTTATTAAGAAAAGATCAGGGAAATGGAGGTTGCTCCATGACCTTAGAGCCATTAATGAACAAATGCATTTGTTCGGCCCTGTGCAAAGAGGCCTTCCTGTGCTCTCCGCCCTGCCCAGGGGTTGGAATTTGATTATAATAGATATTAAAGACTGTTTCTTTTCTATACCTCTATGTCCAATAGATAGGCCCAGATTTGCCTTCACCATACCCTCTGTTAATCACATGGAACCCGATAAAAGGTACCAATGGAAGGTTCTACCACAAGGAATGTCCAACAGCCCTACTATGTGCCAACTTTATGTGCAGGAGGCCCTTTCTCCAGTAAGGGATCAATTTCCCTCGTTAGTCATGCTCCATTATATGGACGACATCCTTCTGTGCCACAAGGACCTTGGCCTGCTTCAAAGGGCCTACCCCCTTTTACTTAAAACTTTGAGTCAATGGGGACTTCAAATAGCTGTAGAAAAGGTCCAAATTTCAAATACTGGACAGTTCCTGGGTACCATGGTGACACCAAATAACATCATACCTCAAAAATTAGAGATAAGAAGGGACCACCTCCATACCCTAAATGATTTTCAGAAATTGTTGGGGGACATTAACTGGCTCAGACCCTTTTTAAAAATCCCCACTTCGGAATTAAGACCTTTGTTCAATATCTTAGAAGGAGATTCGCACATCACGTCCCCCCGAACATTGACTCCAGCTGCTGATCTGGCCCTACAAAAGGTGGAAATAGCCCTGACACAAGCGCAGTTGCTCCGTATCGAAGAATCACAACCCTTTAGTCTGTGTGTCTTACAAACTGCCCATTTGCCAACTGCCGTTCTTTGGCAGAATGGGCCCCTGCTATGGGTTCACCCAAATGTATCCCCAGCAAAAATAATACATTGGTATCCTGAAGCCATAGCTCAGCTTGCACTCAGAGGCTATAAAGTAGCCATCACCCATTTCGGGCGTAGCCCCCACCTCTTGGTGGTGCCTTATACCTCTGTGCAAGTTCAGACCTTGGCCGCCACATCTAATGACTGGGCTATACTAGTTACAACTTTCCCTGGAAGCATAGACAATCACTATCCCAAACACCCGATCCTACACTTTGCCCAGAGCCAGTCAATTGTGTTCCCGCATGTAACGGTAAGAAACCCAATTAAGGAAGGGCTCATGGTGTATACCGATGGCTCCAAGAATGGTGTAGGGGCCTTTGTGGTCAATGGCAAAATATGTTCCAAACAATATAAAGAAGCATCACCTCAAGTAATAGAGTGTCTAGTGGTTCTGGAGGTATTAAAAACCTTCTCTGAACCCCTCAATATTGTGTCAGATTCTAGTTATGTAGTAAATGCAGTAAACTTGCTGGAGGTGGCTGGAGTAATCAAACCCTCTAGCACTTTAGCACAAATTTTTCAAGAAATACAATCAGTGTTGCTTCAAAGAAAATTCCCAGTTTTCATCACTCATATCAGGGCTCATTCAGGCCTACCTGGCCCCATGTCCCTGGGTAATGACTTGGCAGACAAAGCCACCAAATTAATAGCCACAGCCCTGTCATCCTCTGTGGAAGCTGCAAAAGGATTCCACAATCGCTTTCATGTAACGGCAGAAACGTTGCGCCGTCGCTTCTCCTTGACTAGGAAAGAAGCTTGTGACATCGTCACTAGCTGCCAAAATTGCTGTGAATTTCTGCCCCTCCCTCATGTGGGGATCAACCCCCGCGGCGTTCAGCCTTTACAAATATGGCAAATGGATGTCACACATGTCCCCTCCTTTGGCAAATTACAATATCTTCATGTGTCCGTTGATACCTGCTCTGGCATTATTTTTGCATCTCCCCATGTGGGAGAAAAGGCAACACATGCGATCCAACACTGCCTCGAGGCTTGGAGCGCTTGGGGACAACCTAAATTTATTAAAACTGATAACGGACCAGCTTATACTTCACAAAAATTTCAAAGCTTTTGTCGCCAAATGGGAGTAACGCATCTAACTGGTATCCCATATAACCCACAAGGTCAAGGCATTGTTGAGAGAGCACATCGGACCCTTAAATCTTATGTTGTTAAACAAAAAGGGGGCGCTGATGAAGCTATACCCCGTACGCCAAAAGTGTCTGTGTCATTGGCACTATTCACCCTCAATTTTTTAAATCTTGATGCACATGGCCGTACTGCGGCAGAACGACATTGTTCTGAACCAACTAGACCCAAAGAATTAATAAAATGGAAAGATGTCTTAACCAACAAATGGAGAGGCCCGGATCCTATTCTAATAAGATCCAGGGGAGCTGTTTGTGTTTTCCCGCAGAACGAACAAAATCCATTCTGGGTCCCAGAAAGACTAACACGATCAATACCCCAAGATGATGAAGATCGCCCTGCTGATATTGGGAATCACCCTGCCCCTGCAAGTGACATCCAAACGGGAGGAGCTCCGATGGGGAATAATGTCGACGTTCCCGCTGCCAATGCCAGTGACACATGATGCGCAAGTATTCCCCCGCTTGTTTGTGACCGAAGATACCTTAGGTTTACCATATTTACCATGGGACCCACAAGCTGAACGGGTAATAGATAATAGAACCTTTATATTTAAAGGGAGCTTGTGTTTCATCAGCGGCAACCCATCAAATTACTGTATTGGGTTATTGTCACAGGTCTCTACACTCATTTCCAATGTATGGGCCGCTAATGGAACCCACTGGTGTGCAAATGCAACTTCAATTATAGCAGTTTGGCCTAAAAGCATTATCCAACTTGTTAAACAACCCAAATTGGCACCCTTTTGCTCTACTAAGGAAGAGACATTGTCAATCTTACCATGGTCCGGTTGCCAATCTCGCAGAACAGGGACTATTGGGAATCACTTTACCTTTTCTCCCCCTCTGGCCAATGGATCATTCCATATTGCAAAACTCAATGGTCTGGATAACCCCAGGGCCACCGGCAACCCTTTTGATTTGTGGTTGCTGTGCGGCCTTAATGGCAGTTGCACAGATTTAACCCCCATAGGCTTTGTGCAAGGAGCACGTATTAGAAAGGGGGTATTGTGCTCACAGTCATTTGGCGATGAGTCCCCCTGGGCCTTCCAACAGACTAAGGATTTTGGGCCGGTGCCTGTATGCGTTTGGCCCCCTTTTTTATGGGTAGTTAGTAATTCCACCAGCTCACATGATTCTAGTCAGTTAAATTGTAGTGAGATTGCCTGTTATTATGTGATGTGCTGGAATGCTACTAAATTTCCTTTAGCTTTGATAATGCGCTTGCCCCGATTTATTCCGGTCCCGGTGGTGGCGCCCAGCTCTTTGGCCTTGTTTAGAGAAAAAAGAGATTTTGGAGTATCGGCAGTTATAGTTGGTACCTTAGCGGCAGTGGGGATCACTGCCTCGGTTACCGCCTCTGCGTTAGCTTTGAGCGGGACAATACAAACGGCCGATACCATCAACCAACTCTCGGCCTCAATCACTGTAGCCATGGATAAGGGGCATTTCGCATACTCCCAATTACAGGGGGGTCTGTTATTGGTGAACCAACGTATAGACTTGGTTCAAGAACAAATAGACATTCTTTGGCAAATTGCCCAATTGGGATGTGAAATGAAACTGCCAGGCCTCTGTATTACCTCCATACAATTTAAAAATTTTACCCGTGCTGCAAACCTTTCTAAGAATTTGTCCTTACAGCTGAGAAATAATTGGTCGATGGAATTTGATCAGACTCTCCAAGAGCTTCGGATGGCTATAGTAGAGATCAACTCCACGCGACTTGATTTTTCCCTGACTGAAGGCTTCGCGTCCTGGATTTCATCGGCCTTCTCTTATTTTAAAGAATGGGTGGGGGTGGGCTTATTCGGAATCCTCCTCTGCTTTGGACTAGCACTTAGCTTATGGTTAATTTGCAAATTATATAAGAAAAACAATAGAGACAAAATCATGATATCCCAGGTGCTTGCTGCCCTGGAGCAGGGGCAATCTGCACAGGTATGGTTGGCGGCGCTTAAACAAAATTGATTTGCACCACTGGTCGCTGGCTGCCCACGCCTTAGCGGGTGAGCTTCAGCAGCCCTAGAGGATTGTAGAGCAATGCATCGCACAGGTGGTCCCCCCGTCCCACCTGGGGAATATGCCGTCTAGTGGGGGTTTCCTGCCCTAGTCTTCCCCTCCTCGAAAAAATGGCAGAGGGACAGGTCGGAGCAACTTCGGGTCCCACTCAAGCCTAGTTGTTGCTTGCGGACATAGTTCTTACATCTCTGAGTAAGAGGATTCGGCCAATGTTCCCGTCCTCTCATACTGGGTGTCCAGTTGGTTTTATTAGACAAAAAAGGGGGAGATGTGGGGCGCCGCTAATCTTCCGGTGCTGAGTCATTTCCTCAGCACCAACTAGTAAACACCTAGTTTGCGCCTGCGCTGGAAATCCCCGCCCCGGGCAGCTCCGCCTCAGGGATGGGGTGATCAGTGTTGAGCCAATCATGGCTTGCTACGTCCGAGGCGGGGAGAATTTCTTATAAAAGGGAGGGGCTCGGACTGCCTGGGGTCTCCGGTTGTGAAGCTTATGCTCTCCCTCTCAAGACGCATAAAGCTTGCTGCAGAAGAACCCTATCGTGTGTGGTGTCCTCATTCGCGGGCGATTCAGAGAACACTCACAGATGGGCATGTGTTCTTTTGGGGATCCTGTACTGAGAAAGTTTCCGCAGTAAGGGCTCTAGAGAGGAATGGGTGGCCACACCCTCCCGGAGGAGCAGCGCTAGGATATGCATCTTTAGGACCTACAGGGAGGAGGCACTGGGGGTGGGTGCCTGAATTGGTGTCTGCACAAGCTGAGGATATGACCCCTTCCAGGTATGGTTCATCAGAAGGGTTTTATTATAGATCCGAGGGAGAGTATAGCCAGGGGCATCTGGAGGAGTCCAGAGCAGAGAGGGAAAGGGGACTGAACATGCCTAGCAGGTTGAACTTGGGCATGAGAGGAGAGAGAGAGAATGAGAGAGGAGAAGATCACCAAGGACAGGATCCCAAAATAGGGTTATAAAGAGAAATGGGGGGTGGGGGTGGGGGTCCTGAGCTGGAGAAGTTGAGCTCAAACTGGGGAAGAGGTGAGACAAGCTGGGTACCGGCGATCCTGAAGGAGCCTGCTGGCCAGCATGCACGTTGCTGTTCTAATGGGCATCCCAGAGAGCCATTTGTCCCTTCTGCCAGAGATAAGGGAGTGGGCACGTTTGTTAGAAGGGGTTTCATAAGCTCCCGAGGAATGCCGGCTTTTGTCCAACTGCTGGAGTTTGGGGAGTGGAGTTTCCTTTGTCCACTAATCCGGATGTCTCTCTGCCTACCATGAGTCAGCAGCCTGATGCCTGTGAAGCAATCTCCCACTGTCTTCAGGAAGCAACGGTAGGACCTATGAGCCAGGCACGGGGCGTGGACAGTCAGGGTCCAGCGGGGCTTGGAGCGCTCCCAGCCTGCGTGCATCAGTGAAGGAGGCACAGTCATGGTCTCCTCCCAGAGCTGATCTCGTGCCAGAGCACCTGATCAGAGGGCACTTATGTCTGAAGGCCTGAATCTGGTCTATCAGTGTGGTCTCAGGGCGGCAATAGCCAGCAGCTGAGCTCAGAGACCCAACTCCATTGAGAGTCGTGGGTGCGCCCCAGTGTGTGGGTGCTCATCCTTCACGGAAACTTGTGCATGTAGCAGCTCAGGCCTGGGGTCTGCTCTTAGCTCTCCTTCCTGCATACTGACACTCACCTGACTCTCTTTACTCGGAGAAGTCTTACTACCCTGGCTGGAGAGTGAGCCCCCACTGCTCTTGCAGAACTCCAGTGTTAACTTTTATGGCTTGACTCAGTCATGACGTGCACCCATACCTAAGCCAAGCTCGCCTATGTGAACCCTGGTGCGTGTGTTTGAACACAGGCATGCACAGTCTACGGGCACGCATGCATGTGGGTATCATCTAAAACATTTACAATGATCTGGGTGTTTCACCTGGCTTTCTGAGCAGGCTTTCTGGGGTCATGTTGCATCTCCCCTGGTAGAGTAAGTGTTCTTCTGGGCCCAGGAGACAAAAACTAGGGAAAGGAGGGCCTGGACAAAGAACAAAAGCCAGTTAAGGCACTTCCCTTGTAAAGCAGAGATGGGGACATAGAACTGAGACGCAAAGTGTTGATCAATATCGGATTTCTGACGGGGTTGAAGACTGGTAGTCTCATAGCCAGCCTAAGCTGTTTAGCATTGAGAAAGATGATACAGATCTGAGAGGATGGTTTTCAGACGGCAGACAATCGAAAGCCAGGACATTAGCCAGGTGCAGAACTATAGTCTTTTAAGTTAGGATAGAGGACAGCGTTCAATTTTATTGACAAAAATGTTGGACTGGGTGTTAGGTCCATCTTATACCATATAATGTACAAGATGGTAATAGTTGTGTTCAATTTATATTTTGAGAGAAAGTCTTTTTTTTTTTTTTTTCAATTAAACAGAAAGGTTGAAATGTTGCAGGATTTTCTCCGTCCAATCACATTAGGGCAGTGGCAGGCCTGTGATTGGACAGGAAAAGGGGCGGAGCTAGGAGTTGGGGAGACAGAGGTCGTGTAGGGGAAGAAAGAGAACAGAGTCGGATGGGTGTTACCTAAAGATTAGAATAATTGGGTTAAAGCCTTATCATTATCAATTGGCTCTGAAATTACTGTATTGGCGTCTTGTAAAATGTGATATTATTAATACATAAATCTAACTGGTTAACTGTAAGCTTAATTCTACTGGATAATTAGGTGTTGAGATGGCTAAGCAGGGGTTCCTAGGGGGCAATGGCTGAAGCGAGAGGAACTCGTGACGCCAGTCCTAGAGATGGCTGGGCAGGAGCCCTGTGACCTCGCGGAGCCAGAGAGTTGGCGGGCGGGCGAGAGACGGAGCAAGTGAGATCACCTGGCCTGGGGGCTAGCTCCTGAGAGTTGGTGGCAGCGGCAGGAGCGAGGGAGAGTTGGCTGGTTCTTTTTAAAAATATTTCTGGCAACAATCAGCTTACCTCTTGGGGAAGGATTAAGGCAGAGAACTTCGGTATTGTGCCAACTAGCCTCATGGTGCTTGGGAATTTAGCTCCTGTTTACATAATCCCTGGGTCCCTCAGGTCAGGTAACCGAGCTTTCTTTGGTGACAGAAAACATTGGTGTGAATGACTCCATGTGGCTTCTCCATGGTTTGGAGGCCCAGGGAGAGAGCCCAGGCCGGCAGCCTTCTGCGGTAGTTCTTATTTAACAAAATAACTGTGTGTGTGTGTGTGTGTGTGTGTGTGTGTGTGTGTGTGTGTGTGTAATGGCACAGCTAGGCCCTCACTGCACAGAGCTTACAGAAGAGCAGTAAACATGTCTGTCTTGTCTCATTAGGAATCGATATACATATTTTAAGTAATTAAAAATTGTTGCTAGGCAGTGGTGGCACACCTTTAATCCCAGCTTTGGGAGGCAGAGGCAGGCAGATCTCTGAGTTGGAGGCCAGCCAGGTCTACTTAGGGAGTTCCAGGATAGCTAGGGCTACACAGAGATATCCCATCTCAGGGGGAAAAAAGAAAACCCTAAAAGAAAAAGAAAATTTAAAAAGTTTAATTCTAGGTGGATATAATACTTACATAGTTTTAATTTGATCCGCCAAAATAGATCAATGGAATATTTCAAGGGTGTGTGAGATGCTTGGGTCTGGTGTCACGGGGTGTCATACCATAGAATAACAGAAGATGGCGCCATTGGTTCCAAAATGAGCCCCTGTCTGCCTAGGTGGCTCCCACCTGGGCTCTCTTCCTGCAGTTGGTATATGAAGACAGATTTCCTAGAACACTTTATGTGAAAAGCAAATCAGGCCGCTTTTCGTTTTCCCCTGAAGCACATCCGTGTTTCCTCTCATGGAAGCAGATCTTGCTCTGAGACGATTGGGGAGCAGGGAGTGGGTTTTGATATCAGTTTCATCAGAAATGCTTATTATGTCTCAGGAGATGTGACAGACCAGCGTCTGGTGGTCTCTCCAGGCTAAGAGTTGTTCTGGGGACAGGGGAGGAAGGTTGTGGATGGAAAACTGGCTGCCGCTTAATGTGAATAAGTCACTCAAGTTCTCTGGGCCTCAGTTTCCTGACCTGTACAATGGAAGATGGTTGATAGCTCCTGTAAAGACTGCTCCAGAGACAAAGGCGATAAAGAACATCTGCTTTTCTTACAGCAACGGCAAGCACCGAGGTTTATAGAGAAGAGTAGAGGGCGAAGAGAGGAGCCTGGGTACTGGACAGAGCCAGCTTCTCTTAGGTAAGATAGGATAACTGGGATTCACAGTGTTCTTCCGCAGGGGCTACAATACATGCGGCCACAGAGGTTAGGTATGGAGACATAGTAAGGGTCTCCCTAAAAAGGGAAATAGACTAGGTAGTTATGGGTGGACAGGGGGACACACACACAGGGACGCACACCTACACACATGGACACACACACAGATATGGACACACACAGACATGCACAGGGACACACACACACACATGGACTCACATACAGGGACACATACATATGAAAGAAAGATGAAATTTCAAGACCTGTAAGTCATATAAAGTACTCAGAAATTGCTGGTTGTTTGTGAGCCTAGAGGCTGTCTGGGGCTGAGAAAAAAGAAAAACAAACCTGGGTGTGCCCCGTAGTTAAAACATTCCTGGGAACAGCTTAACCTTAAAGATAAAGAGAAATGTGAAGACATAACAGGGCTATCTGAACTGAGTCAACAACTCACAGAACTCTGACACCCTGCACGTACATGTAAGTTTTCTGCTGATGTTTGAATAAGCCAATAGTGTGTCGCTATGCTGAATTCCACACCCCTAAGCCCCTTACCCCATAAAAACCCCTAGCTTTCGAGTCTTGTGGCCGACATCCGTTATCTCCTGTGTGGGATGCATGTCTGTCTGGAGCTCCGTCATTAAACTGCCTCATGTAATTACATCAAGAGATGGTCCTTTGTGATTTTTTGGATGCACGCCGAATCGAGAATTGAGTGGGTGTTTCCTCAATAGATTCTATCACATACACACATGGACACACACACACAGGGACACACACAGATACAGACACACAGACATGCACATAGACACACACACACACACACAGACACACACACGACACACACAGGGACACAGACTCAGCAGGGATAGAAGGGTCAGCGGAGCAGGGAGGGAGAGGAAAGAGGGGAAAAAGGAGGAGAATCCAAGTAATATTTAGGACCATTTGAGGGGTTATGGGAAAACCTGATATAGAAGGAATTTCTTAAATATATATACATATATGGAAGAAATCTAGATTGGAGTCATCAAATAAGGGGGGAGACAAAGCCCCAACTAGATATCTCTCCCCACCAAACAAAACCTCTAGTGGGTTACATCTGATTGAGTTGTTGGCCAAATCAGTCCCATGGAAACCCCAAACAACCCAAGCTGTCGCCAAGACTATTGGTTTCTCTCCACACACTGATGCTAAGGCCCCTACTGCTGAAGACAACACCCACATAAACCTACCGCTTTCACCCCTACTGACGAGTGTTCATGGTTCCTAAAAGTACTCTGTACACTGTCAGAGGAGAAAGATAAACAGCAGCCCAGCTACAAACCCTGCAACCTACCATGGTTACCAGCCTACAAGAGACGCATTCTGGTGCATTGGTGGTACAAACCATCCTCTATCTGACTGGCATCCAGGCTCAGTCCGTGAGCCAACAGGACCCACGCTCAACATTGTCCGGGTGGCCACGAACCCGAGACTAGGTAAGCCGTGAACCTAGGAAAGAACCAGTGTTCTGCTAAAGGAGTGTAGCAATAAAATGACTTCTAATAACATCCCTCGGTCCTCCTAGATCGGTGTCTTGCTCAGCCATCGTCAGAAAAGCTTTCTCCTGCAGCATATGGGAACATAGAGACCCACAACTGGACAATGTGCAGGGAGTGGAGACCTGGGAACTTCAATCCTAAATGGGGTGTTTCTAACAAATCGCTCCCCTCAGGGCTTGGGGAACCCTATGGATGAGGAGGTGGAAAGATGGTCAGGGCCAGAGAGGATAGAGACCACCAGGAAACAGTGTCTTCCAGATTCAACACGGGACACACGCACACACATACACACACACACACACACACACACACACACACACACAGGAACACACAAGCTGAGGCAGCATGCACAGCTGAGAGGAAGTAGACACAAGTCCCATCCCTAACCCAGACACTGTCTCCAATTAATAACTTCTCTCAAAGGGAAAATTAGTTTTCTCCAAGCGAGTCTCACTGGGTATACAAACCGCTCCTCAGGGCTGTCTCCTGCCTGGCAGTCGATGGCCAACAGAAAGCTAACTCAGCGGTATTTGGGAGGTTTTCTTTGTCTCACAATGCTTCCTCAGGCCTGTTTGTTTGTTGTTGTTGTTTTTAGCCTTTCAGGTCTTTTATTTATATATTATGGTTTCTGATTTTTGTTTGTACAGAGTTTCTGCATGTGTCTCAGTGTCTATACCCGTTCCGTGTGCTTTTTCCTTGGTTCGTTTTTTTACTTTTTTTTTCCTCCTATTCTGGCTTGTTTTCCCATTTGTTTTTATCTTAGTTATTATTGTTAATTATTATTATTTTAGATATCTGTATTCTAATGAAAGAGAAAGAGTGTGTAGATTTGGGTGGGTGGGTGGGTGGGTGGATGGATGAATGGAGAGAGATATGAGGGGGATCTGAGAGGAGTTGGGGAAGAAGAAACTATAGTCAGAATATATTACAGGAAAAATACTTTTTTCAATTAAAAAAAAAGGTATTCTGCCTGAGGGCTATAAGCAAGTTATCCAAGACTGTGGCCTCAGATGTTTAGAAATCTCCTAAGGACCTGGAAGTCCACCTGTGTCATATCCAGGGCAGTCTGTCCCTGCATAGTCACTGTCTTAGCCCAGCCCACCCCCGCCCCCCAGGGAGGGGTTTCCAGGGTGCCACTGGTTCTACGGTGCTGCTGATCGTCCTTCCAAGGGTCCCTTCTTCCAAGACTCATCTTAAGGAACAGGTGTGAAGAATATTTGGAAAATGTGGTTTCAATGAAAATGGCATCCCCCTAGATTCAGAGAGAGTGGCGTGATTAGGAGGTGTGGCCTTCTTGGAGGAAGTGCGTCACTGGGGGCGGGCTTTGGGGTTGCGAATGCTTAAGTATGGATCTCTGTCTGTCACCTGCTGATCTGAATGACTACCTCTTCAGCGCCATGTCTGCCTGTGTGCCACCGTGCTTCGCACCATGGTGCTAATGGACTGAGCCTCTGAAACCGTAAGCCAGCCCCAATGAAATGTTTTCCTTTATAAGAGTTGCTGTGGTCACGGTGTCTCTTCCCATCGGTAGGGCATTTACTAAGCAAGAAGCGGGATAGTATGTGTGTGTTGAACATCTCCTGTAGGCTTATTGTCCAAAGACAATGCTGAGTCTAGGAGCTGGTTGAAACCAGTCCTGTGGTTTCAGATTTAGGCACAAAGCTGAACAGGGGATGGACACTGGGGGTATAGAGGAGTTGAACTGACAGTATGTATATATATATCAGAAGTGTGGTTAGCATCAGTCTCCTTCTGAGCTACTGTGTACATTAAATGAGATAGTACAATTGAAAATCCCAACACCATATCTCTTATCTCTCTCTTGTGCCTTCCCTCTCCTTCTCCCTCTCCCTCCTTTTCTCTCACATCTCTCTACTGGAGATTGAATGGAGGTCTTGCATATAGCTACACAAGAACTCCACAGGACTATAAATATAGCTCAGCCAATTATTGATAGATTGATTGATTGAGACAGGGTCCCATTAAGTTGCTCAGGCTGACCTTGAACTCACTCTATAGTTCAACCAGACCTTGAACTGGTGACCCTTGCCTCTGCACCACCAGGCACACGCAGCTCCTTTGCTTTTTCCAGCCTCCTCTTGTGTTATTTTTCCAGCTTTCTCGTGGAGTTTAGAATCATTTTGTCAACAGATTCCCTTTTTAACTTCTGCTAGCCTACACACATTCGAGGCATTGAAAAATAGCTGCAATTTCAGCCTGTCCCCAGCCCTGCAAAACACCGGCTCCATTCGCCAGGAGACACTACCCTTTGCACACACTGAGATCCCAGGGATGAGACTGCTCTTCTCTGCTGGCTCAGGCCCGGGAGGGATGGATCTCCACCATGAGCACTTCTCACCTCTCCCCCTGGTGCCCAGGGTTTCTGTGTCCCCTGCGGAACACAGCCTGGGAGATGCTGGCAGCCAGGAGGATGCCCTTACTAATCTCATAACGTGTCAATCAGGACAGTAGCAGCCCCGCCGTGATGGTGCTGATGTTTGGTCAAGAGCGGGCCAGCCATTTTCTATACCTTCACGGAAGAGATCAATACAGGGCAAGGTCTGTGAAGGGGAACTTTATCCTTCCTAGGAGCTGCCTGGCTGGCTCCCAACAGGGAAGAGCAGCGGGAGAGGGTTGTACTGAGAGGCTAGGACCGTATACCAATCAGACCAAGTTCACGAAGCTCCCGGTGTGGGGACTTGGCCTGGAGGCCATGGCTTGCTGTCCCTGGGGGTGTGGGATGTGTGAAGGCACGCTCTGACAGTAGTCATCTTCATAGTGTTGAGAGGATGGATTAGTGGCTTTATGGCTAAGCCTCACCCTCCTCCCTCTCATCGATACAGAGATTTTAACTGTACGCAGGACATTTAGTAATAAAGACTACATCTCCCAGATTTCTCAGCTCCCTTGAGGCACCTGGGGCTGTGCACTTCAATCCTGTCCAGTGGGGTGTAGACGGATATGTATCCTGGACTGGCCTTAAATTGGCAGTCTCAGGGAGACTTTCCCTCCCACCAGCTGAGATTACAGACCACTGATCTTGGTACCTCTTCTCCTTTCCCGCCACTCTACCTCCCTCTTTTCTTCCTCGGTTTTTCTTTCTTTTAGATGTCTTTAATCTGTCTTCATCCTCTTAATGAAGATTTAGTTGTGTGTGCACATGTGTGCATGTACATGTATGTGCACCCGTGTGTGCACGTGTGACTGTGTGTGTGTGCAGGTGCCTGCTCCTATGCACATAATGCAGAGGCCAGTAGGCCACTTTCCACCTGTTCCTTTGAGACAAAGTTCCTCCCTGTGTCTGGGGCTTTCAGTTTCTCTCCTAAGAAGGATGTAAGCAAGCTGCAGCAAGGGACCTTCCTGTCTTTGGCCTCTTTGGAAGTGAGGTTACAAGCAGGGCACTTGGCTTGTGACACTAGAGTTTCTGCCACCCACAGGGGAGCCCAGGTTAGTGAAGGCATTGTTTTGTGCCCAGCAGAATTCAGAGGGTGCTTGCAGTATACGAAGGCCAGAGGGTGAGCTTTCTGAGAGACAAGGTGTTTTCAAATTGAGAAATGGCCTCTTGGCAGAGCTCAAATGGATAGAGGTGCCAGTTGGTAGGTCTCAAAGACTCCAGCTGTCCATATATCCAGAAATGAGATCAACCTGGGCTATGAGTGGGTTTCTAGCAGGTAAATAAAAGCTGGCATTCCTCGGGAATGTCTGCAGAAAGGAGTCACTTCCCTTATATCTGGCAGAAGGGACATTTCAATTCCCGGGCCGGCCTCCAGGCTCACTCAGCCCTTACATGTGTGCGCCAGTTAGACATTTCCAAGCCCCCCAGCATTCTGGCCCTCACACCCCAGCTTCCTGCTCTCTTCATACCCTCTGCCCGCTCCCCTGGCTGCATGCTGGTCTCACGGTTCCCTCTATCTCTTGCTATTCTCCCCCTCTAACGGCTAGCCCTGGCCACCTCCTGCAGGCTTTCGTTTCACCCTGCTCTGGACTCTTCCCACTGCCTCTGGATGCTTTCTCTGTTTTCCCTACAACAAAAATCTTTCACTCAACCACACCGTGGAGCAGTCTTGTAGGCAGTTTCTTTACTGTGCCCCCTGGTTTACACAGGTAAAACACGGTTGTCAGGCAAGATGAAGTCCCGGGGCTGTATGACCCTTTTGGAGGACTGAGAGGTTTCTTTGTAGACCTTCCCAGTTAGCCAAGACAGTCTTTCTCATCTCCCTTCTTATCCTCTTCCTCTGCCTTCCCCAAATGCTCTCTTCTTTTCTGTTCTTGACAGTGTTTTATGTAGCCCAGGCTAGCCTCAAACATTCTGCACAGCCAAGGATGACCTTAAACTTCTGGTCCTCCTTCCTCTGCCTCCCAAGTGCTAGGGTGGCAGGCATAATCCTCTATGCCCATTTTGTGCAATGCCAGTGATTTAACGCAGGTCTTTGTGAATTCTAGGCAAGTGTTCCACCAATGGAGCTCTCTCCCAGCCCTTGGATAGAGGACATTTTTGTTTGTTTATTTTTGGTTTTTCAAGACAGGGTTTCTCTGTGTAGCCCTGGCAGTCCTGTAACTCTGTAGACCAGGCTGGCCTCGATCTCAGAAACCCACCTGCCTCTGCCTCCTGAGTGCTGGGATTAAAGGTGTGTGCCACCACTGCCCAGCAGGTGAGAGGACTTTTAAGGATATTAGGGACTGGTTTTTATGTGACTTTTGATGGACAGTTAGGTCTTTGAGAATTAGAAATGCCAGCTTATAATTGATGACAGGAAACCTATAGAAAATATAAAGGAAATAAGCCAGCTTAGAATGAAATGGCAGAAATATTTCAAATGACAGGAGGCCTTCGGACCCGAATGTAGACTAGGTAGAGCAGACTGTCAAGGCTCCTTGACTGCACACGGGCCATTGCTTATGGCTGCTGCTTTCCCTTGGGAGATGTAAAGCAATGTTTTTTCATCCTACACAGGGCTCCGAGAGACCAAGACTTGATCCCACCCCAGCCCAGCTCAGTGACCCAGAGAGTTTATTAGGGTTATTAATGTGGGTATGGATAGGCCCAGAACCCATGGAAATGGTCTCACCGTGGCTGCACCACCAGAGCACTAATCAGGTTGATTTCTACTTCATATGTACTCTAACACACGTACATGCACACATACCCACACACATACATGCACATACACACTCATACACACCACACACTCTCATATACATATTCACAAACATACATGCATTCACATGCACACACACATGCACACACACATACATGCACACACACATATGCAAGTATTTATACACACACACACATCCCGACCCCGGCCAGATGAAGCTGGAAGGTGATGGTGGGTAGAGTGTCAGAAGAGTTCCCTCTTTCTAAGAGAGAGCGCTAACAGACTGTTACTACAACCACAGATCTAGCTAGCATTGAAATGTCTCGTTGCCAAGGCAGTCTATAGGTCCAGCACAGGAATCTTTGCTGCACGATGCTGATGTTCATTTTATGTCTGGGGAAACACCTGTGCCACAACCCTTCCGGTAAAGGAAAGGCGGCAGAGAGAGCAGAGCCAAGAGCCCAAGCTGTCGGGAAGCCATCTTGAGATGCAGGGCTGGCTTTAATGGCACCTCTCATTACTGTGACCAGATAGTCAACAAAAAGCAAGTCAAGGGAATGAGGGTTTACTTTGGCTCCCAGTTTCAGGGTGTACCATCCATTGTTGTAGGGAATGCATGGTGACAAGAGCCACAGGTGACCGGCCACACTGCACCCCAGTTAGGAAGCAAAGGGTAATGAATGCTGTGCCTAGCTGTCTTCTTTACAGTTCATCCTCAGGACCACAGCCCAAGAGATGGCGCCACCCACATCTTCTGTCCTCAGTTAAACCTCTCTGGAAACATGCACCCAGGCCTGTGTCCCCTGGATGATTGCAAGTCCGGTGAAGCTGAGAAGAGAACACATACCCCATGCCTCCTGTCCTGTCTCTCCTCTCTGTGCCACTGCTTGATTGGAGGGTGACTTTGTCTTCTGTGGACATCTTGCCATCATCCTGGGCTCCGAGTGGGGAAAATGAGGAGAGATGTCAGTGTCAGAGATGCTGTAGCTGAGGAACCGTGTCCGGGAGCCCTCACCCATGGCGTGGTCACAATTTATGTGATAGATCCTGGACCTCATCCCTAAGCTTGAAGCCATAGTGGCTTTACCTGTGTTGGATGTTTTTTTGGGGGGGCAGCGCTGAGTAAATTTTGCACATGAAAGGACTATAAATTGCTGTGGTTGGAGGGTAGTTGTGTTAAGTCTCCAGAGGTGGTGGCTGGGCTGGGCTGGGAGATGACTCACTTAGTTTTGTGCATGCTGTGCAAACATGGGGACCTGAGTTCAATCCCCAAAGCCAAATGTGGGGACTGAAGAGATGGCTCAGTGGTTAAGAGCACTGGCTCATCTTCCAGAGGTCCTGAGTTCAATTCCCAGCAACCACATGGTGGCTCACAGATCTAATGCCCTCTTCTGTGTGTCTGAAGACAGCTACAGTGTACTCATACACATAAAATCAATCAATCAATCAATCAATCAATCAATCTTTTAAAAGCCAGATGTGGTGGCATGCTGTTGTAATTCCATTTCTGGGGAGTCAGAGGTCGTGGATCCCTAGGGCTCACTGGCTTAGCCAACCTGGTATACAAAGCAAACTCCAAGTTACTCACAGACCATCTCTCAATAAACAAGTGGATATTGTCTGAGAAATAACACCTGCGGTTGCCTTTTGGCCTGTATATATACATATGCATACATGTACACCTGCATACACACATGCCACCGACCCCACATGGTCCTCATTAATTGCATATGTATGTACACTACTTTCCCATGCAGAAATGGCATCTGCTTTTCTGACTCCTGGATGCCAGCTTGTTCTTTGAGCATCAGAGGAGTTGGGTAAGACTAGACCACAGGAGGCCTTCCAGCTGCTGCCTGGGTCTCCTGGAAAGCTTTCTCACAGCACAGTCCTTTCAGGAACCCAGCTGCCGAATGCTGAGACAGACTGAGACCACAGAAAAGTCACACAGAGGTGTTTGGCTGCCAACTCCAGCTGAGCTCCCAGCTGACAACCACTTGCAGCTCAGAGTGCGGCCGTCTTCCACTCCTAGCCTTGATGAGTCTTTGATGGGCTGGATCGTAGCTACCATATGTCTGAAAGCACACAAGAGAGTCTGAGCAAGGCCTCCTGGCTGAGGTCGGTCAACCCCTGTGTTATCTACTTTTCTGAGCGCTGTAACAACATAGCTGCAGAAGCACGTAGAGGAAGAGGAGGTTTATTTGGGCTCACAGTTTGCAGCGCACAGTCTCTGTGGTAGGGGAGGCGTGGAGATGGCAACAGGAACTTGTGGCGTGACTTTCTCACGTGTTGGAAGACCAGGATGCAGAAAGCTTAGGGTCAAGGCAAAGCCAGGCTCTAAGATTCGAGGTGCATGCTGGGTAAGGTTGTCTGGAATGGTCCCTGTTCTTCTCATTAGACCATTGTTCTTTGCTTGGGGTTGCTCCCCTGTCCCCTGGGAAGTCTCCCTCCTGCAGGGTGCTGCCCTCCAGTCCACACCTGCCCCATGCTTTCTGCTCCTGATGTCTGCCTGGCACTCCTCTCTTTTCTTAAGTTAGGGAATGTAGCCGTGTCTGATCCCCACAGGGAGCCAGGCTTTACAGAAATCAGGGCCCCGAACTCCTTGCCTTAAGTCGAAAGTTCTGGAATGTATTTTTGTATTCTGAGCATTTCCCCAGAAATTTGAAGGGCGGGGAACTAGAACCTTCGGCCGGAGATGCTCTGAGCTTCAAGGCTTTGGAAATGGCCTTTCAAACCCCAACCAACCTTCATCATTGGGGCAAAGGTGTGAACTCTGGAGAGATGAGGACCCGGCTTCAGACAGGACGTTGGCTTTTCTGAGCTGCTGTCTCTGGGGCTGAAGATCGTGAATGCTCAAACATTGTTTGAAGTTTGTCTGCAGGCTCTGGGGAGTTCACCCTTACTCCCAGGGCCATGACTATCACAAGCATTCCCAAGAATAATCTTTTGTAAATGTCAACGCATCTCCATTTTTCCTCTGCACATTTACTTCCTTCTAGCCTTGCTCCAGGGGACCCAGAAGGCTTAGTGCCCAAGGCAGAGAGGCAGAGGAAGCCCTGGCTTTGAAAGCTTAGAGGAGTTTGTGGGGATTGAGACTCCTTTGTCTATTTCCTTAGCAAATCATGGCTAAAAGCCTAGAGGCTCCTAAGTATCCTGGTGGACAGCGCGGGAGAGGACAGGCCACCAGGGTGATGGGGGTCAGGGAGCCGGGAATCTTCGAAGGAAAAGAGAGAAAGCATCAGGGTCTGAGAACTGGAGAAAGGAGGAAGGGCTAGGGAGGGAGGCCAAGAGGTCCGTCAGAAACCTCTCTCCTATGTCCTGAGTTTTCTTCCTGTCGCCAAGGTTGGCAGAGGGCAGTAGGGGTTCAAGGCTATTAGGAAGGCAAATGTGGCTGTTGAGTCTTCCCTTGGAACCTCTGGGAGGTCCAGCCAAGGAGACCTTGGATGTTAGCTTTCTCTGGAGTAGTGTAGAGATGACCCCACCATACTTGTCCTGGGCAGGATGAAGTCACCTATTGGGAGGCACATGGCAGCCAGGGGCAGGCTAAATGCAAGGACTGCTAGTCCCTTGTCTATCGGGCATTTTGTTACAGCAGCACATAGCATCATGTTCCCAAGGTGTCGCCACCTCAAGAACCAGAACAGCCCTCTGTCTCCTCCATTCTTATCACCTGCCAGCCACTACCAGGGGCTCTCTGAGGGGTCTTCAGTGGTCTTTGCCGCTAACCTCCTCTGTCACTCCATGTGACCTTGACAATGTGAACACGGACCTTCCAGGATGGAGGCCAGACAGGAACTCCCCAGAACTTAACCAACTCCTACTTGTGGTCCCAAATAGAACTTTAAAAGACCATTTTTATCTGGTCATGGTGGTATAGCCCTGTAATTTCAACACCCAGGAAGTGGAGGCAGGAGGATTATGAGTTAGTAAAATAGCTTAATGTATATAGAGAGATCATGTCTCAGAAACAAACAAACAAAACCAAAAACGCTCTTGAATGTGTAGACTTGCTGGAGGTTAAAGAACAGAGAACTGGAATGTCCAGAAAGCCTGTCCCTCCGGCTGGGTTCAGGCCTAGTCATTTTCAAGTGTGAGGACATAAGTTTGGACGTCCCCCGCCAAACCCATATAGAAGCCAGGCACAGCCCCCATGCCTGTAATCCCATCTTTTTCTGCCAGGCTCTTGTCCGGTTCTTCCGGGCCCAGAGCTGTTTCTTCCTGCACAGAGCCCCTCACTAGCTTCTGGAGACTGGCCTCCAGCAGATGCTCTGGCTCCACCCACAAAATGGAATTTGTCTCTCAACCCCCAGGAACCCGTTTATATTTCCCAAGTCTAGGAATTTGATCAACCCCAATTTTATACACTGGGTAATTTAAAATCAGATTGAACAAAAAGTTCCTTTTCTGCCATGACAGGGCCGACTCTGCTCAGAGCCTGAGTTAGGCTGCGGCCAGAGCTATGAACTTGATCTGAAGCATCTATACCTGTTTTTGGCTCTCTTAGGTACCCTGGGGACAGGGGACAGTTCATGTTAGATTCCAGCCAACAAGCTCAGGTGTGGCTTCACTCCAGAGGAACAAGGACAGTGTCCCATGGACAAGGCCTGCCCTATTCTAGAATGCAAACTCCTCTTTAGAACGTTAAAGCTTCCAACCACCCCTGGTGGCTTCATGTACTCCAAGCTGGTGCCAAATTTCCTACACCCTTGGGGGTGATCTTGAATTTCTAATTTTGCTTTAACCTCCCTAGGACTGGGATTCCAGGGTGTGCCGCCACACCCAGCGATGGGGATAGAACAGGCTAGCCAGGCACTACCTGCAGAGCTATATCTCCGACCCTACTTTCGAATTTTGAAACGCTAGGAATTCCCTCAGTAGAAACTTTTCAGAACCAGCTGACCCAACACTGCTTTGCATCTATGGGGTAGCGGGCGTGTCAGGCCTGTGCAGGGGCCGTTGACTACCCTGGTTTTATTCTGGCATGGTCTGCCGCTTGGCGCTTTCTGCTCCTGTCTCGTCAGTGCTATTTTACAAATCACACAGCCCCAGCACACAGACGCCTTGAGTCACGGATTGTATCCTTTGTCTTCTCTCTGCCTTTTCTCATTTCCCACCTACCCCAAAGGGTTTTACATTTCCAGTGTGGCAAGGGGGTAAGTGAAGGGGCGAGCGCGCATGCGCGCACGCACCGGCTAACCTACTGTCCAATCTCGAGGGTCACTTGTGTGCTGGGCTGCAGGATTGATTCCAGGGTGCACGAGTAAACAGGTCATGCTCACCTTTCTGAGAGCTATACCCCCATTTTCTCTGAGGTGGAGGACAAGGTCTAGCTTCTGCTACCCCAGCTAAGGTCATTGGGATGGAATCGGGACCCATTAGCATTCCGCCCAGAATCTGCAGCGGGGAAGCTGGCTGCAGGGCATTTAAAATGTGTTGCAGGCAGGACTCGCTGGCCTCCCTCCTGAGGCAATCTAAATGTTAGTAGATTGAAATCCTCAACCACTCCAGTCTGCTAACAAGAGGAGTAAATCACCTTTGAGAAACCAATTATACCGCTGTAATAGCATCCCGCTCACGCGGCTGTATGCCAAATAAACCCCAATGCAGCCCCACAGGGCTCACACCATCCACTCTGATGTCAATCACACAGGTCACAGCGCCCCCAACAGGCAGAGCCGGGTTCAGGTTCCAGACAGGCGGCTGAGTAAGAAGCCAGGCAGGATTGAGCAATCTTTTAATGGTTCTGCTCCTTTTCACACACTGCCCTCGTCCATCCAGATTCCCAGCCTGTGTGTGTGTGTGTGTGTGTGTGTGTGTGTGTGTGTGTGTGTACACTGTAGTCTTCCAGATTGGTACAATCCTGGTCCCATTTCCTCTCTGATGGCTCCAACGCACCTGTGTGGTCTGGACACAGGGCCTTTTTAGAAACAATAATTTTTATTTCATTTTACGTAAGTATGGGTGTTTTTCTTGCATGTGTGCCTGGTGGCTGGAGCGGGTGTCCATCCCCTGGAACTGGGGTTACAGATGCTTCTATGTAACAGAAGCTATCTAACATACAGATGCTATGTGGGTGCTGGGAGTTGATCTCAGATCTTCTGGAAGAGCAAGGCTCTTAACTGCAGAGGCAGACATCTTTCTAGCTCGTCTTCATCTCTGCCCCAGGTGATATTAAAGCTTGTTGCAGATAGCCTTATTTTCACACACATCATACTTTCCCCCAGGGGCAGGAAAGCTCTACCCAGCCTCCCTGACTGTTTATTCACTCCCGAGGGGAGAGAGAAAGCAGCTTCAGGGATTGGTCAGTGCCCCCCAACCTCAGGCTGTGCAGTCAGCAATATCCTCCTGCCTGTCTGGAGCCACAGGGTCCTCTGCCATGCAGGTGTCAAGCACTGGACAGCACTGTGACTTCTGAAGAAAGCATGCATGCCACAGCGGCTGCGCTTTTGAGACTTGTCCTTTGCTAAGCTGTCTCCCTTCCTTAGCTCCTTAATACTGTTGTGATCCACAACCCCGGAGCATCTTGTGACCCTCACAAAGCAGCGTCAGAATGTGTGGTGACCACCCTTAGTCCTCAGTCTGTACAATGACTAACATAAATGACATCAACTTCCATGAAGTCTAACTTGGCGAAAAGTGACACCTTTCTCCTCTGTTTGCCTGACATCTTGTGGCAGAGTTGCCACAAGTACCCAGAGCTCAGACCTGTGTCATTTCTCTCCCCAGGACTCTCCTGATGAATCCAGACTCAGAGCTGGAACCAGCCACAGGAGCTGAAGGTCAGTTGTGCTGTTCAGGCCAGAGCGAGGGAAAAGGGGACTGCACGGAGCACGTAGGTTTCTGCTCATGGTCTCTTACACCTCTCTTCCCTCTTTATAAACCTGACTTCCCCAAGATAGATCTTTGGGGGTAGTGGTACTAATTGCTTTCCTGTGGCTGTCATAAAACCTCATGACCAAGGCAACTTACAGACGGAAGGTCTTATCTGGGCTAGTGGCTTTAGAATGGGGGACAGTCCATCTTTGGATGTGTGTGTGTGGGGGGGGGTCATGGCAGGAAGTGGCAGGCACGGCAGGAGGACAGGAAATGGAGAGCTCAGCATCTTCAAACTTAAGCATGGAACAGAGAGAGCAGGGGCTGGATTGTGCAATCTTTTAATGGTTCTGCTCTTTTTCACACACTGCCCTCGTCCATTCAGATTCCCCGCCTGTGTGTGTGTGTGTGTGTGTACACTGTAGTCTTCCCGTTTGGTACAATCCTGGTCCCATTTCCTCTCTGATGGCTCCAACGCACCTGTGTGGTCTGGACACAGGGCCTTTTCAGAAACAATAATTTTTATTTCATTTTACATAAGTATGGGTCTACCGGAAGTAGACGAGGCTCTTTCCTCTCAAAGCCCATCTCCTAGTGACATGTTTCGTCCAGCAAGGCCACGCCTTCTAAACCTCTCCAAACAGTGCCACCAGCTGGGGACTAAGTATCCAAATACTGGAGCCTGTGAGGGACATTTATCATGTAAAGGCCCGTGGTTTGAGAACCAGGATTTGGATAGGCCTGCCACCGTCTCAGGGGCCTGGCCTTGAATAAACCTGGTTCCTCCTTCCTGTGCTCATCTCCTGAGTCCTGGCTCTCGAGTGATGAGAGAGGGGACAAACGGGAGCTCCATCCCTGTGACAGACTCACTACTCATCCTCAACCTGCTCCACACCATACTGCGGTGTCTGAGGCCTCAGGGATGTCTCTTTGCCTTAGCTGACCTACCCGGTGTTTCCATCACTTTATTTTAAAGGCACCATAATTTATGAGTTCCCTTGTTTGGCTTCTATAAGAACATTAAGCTGTCACTGCATTGGACATAGAATTTGGAGTCACCTGACTCTGGCTCCTGGACCACGGTCCCTCATATTTAACTCCAGAATAAGTCATCTCACCTCACCTTTGAGATAAAAGATATTTTTGTGTCTGTAGCAGGGAGTCTGCCTTTTCTCTCCAAAGCTGAGAGCACTCGTGAGGTCACTTTTGCCTCTCTGATGGAAGGCCCGAGGAGAGGGTATATGTCACCCTTTGAGGTGGCCTGATCTGTGACAAGCTTTGGCTGTGACTTCTAGCCCAGCTCCTTCGTGCCTTTTGTAGGTCCTGATAAATCTCAGCTCACACCAGGCCTTTATAATGGCCTTTTCCAACGTAACCTTTAGCAAATGTTTATTGATTACCCAAGGATGGTGGTGGCGTAAATGCCACATTCAGGTTCCAGTATCTGACCTTTCTACACATTCTCTCTGTACCAACTTGGGGCCTCCGTCTGTGCCAGGTGATGTGGTTGCAAGGAACAGCAGCTCCAGGTTCCCCCTGACTGGGCGTTCCCTGAAGACCGGCATGGTCTGTTTTCGGTTGCTGTGATAAAAACGCCATGACCAGGGCTGGTGAGGTGGCTCAGTGGGTAAGAGCACCCGACTGCTCTTCCAAAGGTCCCGAGTTCAAATCTCAGCAACCACATGGTGGCTCACAACCATCTGTAACGAGATCTGACGCCCTCTTATGGTGTGTCTGAAGACAGCTGCAGTGTACTTATATATAATAAATAAATAAATAAATACGCCATGACCAAAAGCAACTTGGGGAGGAAAGGGTTAATCTGGCCCACACATCCTGATCACAGTCCATCACTGAGGGAAGTCAGGGCAGGAGCAGAAGCAGGAGCCCGGAGGCAGGCACCGAGGCAGAGGGCATGGAGGGGCACAGCTTGCTGGTTTGATTTTTGTGGTGTGCTCAGTTTGCTTTCTTATACAACCTGGCACTGCCTGTCCAGGCATGGCGCCCCCACAGTCAGATGGGTCGTCTCACATCAATCACGTGTGAACTTGTACACAAACCATTTTGCCAACTGAGGTTCTGCTTTCCCAGAGGCTTGTGTCAAGCGGGCAGAAGACTAACCAGTGCAGAAGGTCATGTCTGCCGCCACAGGCTGACTTTCCAGCAGGGATCAGTTCAACTCAGCTTTTCCTGTTAGGTGTCCTACTACCTTGCTGTTGGCACACAGCTGATGGCTGATCCACCTGTCCCCTTTACAGTCAAGTGTGTAATTTTCAACTGTGTGGAAGAAGGAGGGAGACTCCGTGCTGAATACAAGAAACCCAACTCACTTTATTGAATATGAAGCTCTAGTCCCAGGGACCCTACCGTTTATTTATCTGCAAACGAGAGCTTAGCAGGAAGTGTGAAGAAAAACACAGGGCATTTGGCTCCAGGTCAAGTGGATGAGTTACCGAAAGAACTTAGGAACACCGTGGTGCAGGGTGGAGAGTGAGAGAGACAGACAGAGAGCAAGAAAGAGAGGGTGTGTGTGTGTGTGTGTGTGTGTGTGAGAGAGAGAGAGAGAGAGAGAGAGAGAGTGCGAGAGAGGGAGCAAGAGAGAGAGAGTACCACATTGCGGACACGTCTTCCTTCTTTGGCTTCCCCCTTTACTGGTTTCTCCTCTCCACACTCTCAGACCCTTTCTCCCTCTGTGCATGCTCCTCCTTTCTTGACTTCCATTGCCAAAGACCAGGTCCCCTCTCTCTACTGAATCTGTCCTGTCCCACTATCTATCCATCCATGGTTTCATATGAGCCTTAGGCATGGATGCCCAGTGGCACCAACAGCAGCTGTTCATTGAGCACGATACCTCCACCTTACAACCTTCCACAGAACTTTCTGCCCCCAGTGTGACCTCACGGCCCGACTTTGTCAGCTTTCAAAGCGGAGACTTCAGTTCTGTGGCGATTGCCAACTGATTATCTCCCTACCCTGCCGTTCAATACTTCCTTGGCTAGCGCGTGGCTGGAAGGCTGCCTAATGGCAATTTTATAGCTCGGTGGTGTGCCGCTTCATTAAACCCCAGTGACGGTCACATGCCTTGTTCTATCTACCCATGGTGGGGACACCCCGCTGATCAGTCAGGAGGGGGTGATGGCACCATTGCCAAGTCAACAGAGAGATCTTCGGAGTCAGAAGGAGACATCATGACTCCATGCCACTCTGCTGTCAACAGAACCAAGGTTGCCGTTTGAGGTTGGGCCTCTGAACACTGCAGCCAGGGGCCACACCTGGATGTGCTTTGTCTATGAAATGCATATGGGAGCTTAACGATCTGAATAAAAAAAAAAACAGAGGGAACACGTGTGGCTCATCAGTGTTCTTAGAAGAGGGATGGCTTGGGAAACGGTATTTGGGACGTGTTAAATTAAACACGTATTTGTGTGCACTTCCTGGCTTCTTGGTTTTTGTACGGGGGATGGGGGCGGGATGTGGGTGCTAGTAAACCCATAAGGCATGTGGTGTGCTTTGTTTATACCACACAGTGCTTCTTTAAGATCTTCCAGAGAGTTGGTAGCAGCAGAATGAATGAATGTGGTTACATGTGTGAGTGTATGTGTGTCTGGTTAGTGTGTGCATGGCAGTCTATGTGGAAAGTGAGATAAATATGTGAATGCGTGCAGATGACTGTGTGTGCATGTATTTATGGACTCATATGTAAGGATGTGTGTGTGTGCATATATATATACACATATATCAGTGTGTATATTCATATGTGTATATGAGCATGTATATAAATGGATGATGTGTGTGATGTGTGCATGCATGTATATATATGTAGGAATGTGCATATATATGTAAGTACATTGGGATTAACATACACACATGTATATGGGGTCTCCTGGTAAGCTTCAGCTAGAAATTGACACAGCCCAGAGCTATGGGAAAGAGTCTTATGTGAAGGATGACCTAGTTCAGATTGGTCTATGGACATGTCTATGCTAACGGATACAGGAGGGTCCAGGCCGTTGTGGGTGTTGTGTCCCTAGGACAGCAGACCTGGGTTATATAAAAGAAAGCCAGCTGAGCAAGCCAGTAAACAGACTTCTATGGTTTCTGCTCCAGTTTCTTTGTAAGCTCCTGGCTTGACTTCCCTCAGCCAAACAAACCCCTTCCCTCCCTAAGTTGCTTCTGATCAGAATGTTTTATTGAACCAACAGAAAGCAAATTGGAATGGAGGTCAGGTGGGGGGATGACAAAGTCGCTCTTCAGAAAGCCACAGTCAGCAATTCTGATCAAGGCCCAAGCTGTATTTATATCACTGTTCTGTGCCACGGCACCGCTATATGACGTACACAGGAAAACGCCACGTCAGAGCTACCATGCCGACTCACAGGCGCAGAGCAGTTCAGTAACTTACAAAGATCTCCCACAGGAAGTCCGGGGGGCAGGAAGCAACCAAGCACCAAGCGGCTGTCTCTAAAGAGCCAGGAACACCTCAAAGACCTTCTAGGGAACCTTTCTCCACAGTCCTATGCAGAGCCTGGGGAGGGAACGGCGTTGAAAGAGGCTGTTGCAAAACAACTTCCACGTTGCTTCGACCTTGACACCAGATGGAAGCACATCCTTTACTCTAGCCATACGGGTGCCTATCTAAGTCCTATTACCCAGCCCTGTGCCTATCTAAGACCTATTACCCAGCCATGTGCCTATCTAAATCCTATTACCCAGCCCTGTGCCTATCTAAGACCTATTACCCAGCCATGTGCCTATCTAAATCCTATTACCCAGCCATGTGCCTCTCTAAGTCCTATCACTGCAGGGCCAGAACTCACACATGGTCTCTAAACACAAGGACTAAAGGAAACCACTGTTACTATTTGTCTTAGTTAGGGTTTTACTTCTGCGGACAGACACCATGACCAAGGCAGCTCTTAAAAGGACATTTAATTGGGGCTGGCTTACAGGTTCAGAGGTTCAGTCCATTGTCATCATGGTGGAAAGCATGGCAGCATCCAGGCAGGCATGGTTCTGGAAGAGCTGAGAGTTCTACATCTTCATGTGAAGGATGCTAGCAGAATACTGGCTTCCAGGCAGCTAGGATGAGGGTATTAAAGCCCATGCCCACAGTGACACACCTACTCCAACAGAGCCACACCTTCTAATAGCACCACTCCCTAGGCCAAGCATATATAAACCATCAAACTATTGGATTTTCTTGCTCCATATATGAAATACTCATTTGTTTTCTCTCAGAGCTGGGGATATACCAGGCAAGGGTTTTACGGCTAGATACAATAGCCCAAACACTTGCTCATTGAATAAATCTCTGGTTATACATGACCTGGATGCCGGTTCTGGCTCAGCAGCCATGTGCCCCATGGCTGGGTGTGCCACAGATGCACCAGGCCATGGCCCGACTGTGCCGTGAGGAACAGGCGAAGTGGAACTTGTAAAAAGCTGACCACAGAATGGATGATCAATATGGGGTCCCTTCTCCCTGTTCTTCCTGTCCTCTGTGGTTGGCCTCTGTTCCAAGCTTTCTAACTACACGGGTGTAATCATGCTCTCCCAGGTGATTTCCTAGACAGCCCTACATACGTGACAAGCAAGCCACCTCGGACTGTGAGAGCGATGACTTTGTCACTCCTGCTGCCTGTCAGTCCTCGCAGAGCTCTTCACATCTGCTGTCCTGTTTGGCCTTTACAACTGGAAGAGGTGTCTATCCAGGAACCGTGCCTTAGATTGAATTGTTTATTTACTGTATTGGTTAGCTACCGCTGTGTAACAAGTTAGCCACCAAATATAGTGGCTTTAAACAGCAAGAAACACTTTAAGTACCACTCACAGTTTTGGGGGTCAGAAATTCGTAAGTGCTTGGTGATTTCTTAGGAGGTTGCCATAGTTACCTGAAAGCTTGCCTGGTAATGAGCACGTAGGACTAGGTAATCATGTCTGTACATTAGTGCAAATCTTGGTCTCTCTTTACACGAGTGTATTAGTCACTTTTCTCACTGGCCAGTGTGGCAGAGAGCGAGAGGAAGGAAGGACAGCTCCCAGGGGTTCATCTTAGAGGCAGAGGATGGAGCCCACTGAAGAGTATGAGGGAAGACTGTCTTGATTTCCCTCATGACAGAACGGGACTTGGAAGTATAAGCTCACTAAGCCCCTCCCCCTCTAAGCAGCCTTGGTCACAGTGTTTTATTACAGCAACAGGAAGGAAACGGGAACACTTTAACTCCACAAATAAACTCCACAAATACACTCCACCGCCACTGCGCTGCTGCTCAGTTCCACAGTCCTTGAGGTTCCTATCTTCCCAGGTCCTGGTCAACACATGTTTTTCTTTTCTTTGTAGTAGCCATCCAGGCCTGCTCACAACTTGCCTGAAAGCACACCCAATAGCGGTAAACTTCACCCCATACCCTGCGCTCCATTTCCGGCCCCACAACTCTGCCTGTTTTCTGGAGTGCTGCCAGACCCAGGGACATCAGGTAAGCCCCCAGACCCCTACCTGCCAATTCCCCCGAAAGCACCCCCAACAGCAGCAAACTGCACCCCATGCCCTGTGCTCCATTTTCTACCCCACAACTCTCTGCATTCTCAGAGGCCTGCAGTCATCAAGGACAACCAGGCCCTAGCCAGCCATATTCCCATAAACGCACCCACTAAGCTCCAATTTCCAACCTACAACCTGGCTTGTTTTCCTGGAGGCCTACCAGCAGCAGGGACCCCAGAGGTAAAGGTCACACCCGAAACTCAGAGGCCATGCAGGCTACAACAGAGGAGATCTGGACCTGAACACTAGCTAGTCACTAGAACTCCAGGCCACTCAGGCCAGTAGACAGAGAGGAAACGGAAACCCAGGGGAAAAAAAATCCAAAGACCACACACCCAACAAAGATAAACTCAGAAATCTGCATCTAAACCTATAACAACTGCAAAACTCAGATGCAAAGGCCAGCGTAAAAACACAACAGCCAGGGCAATATGGGGCCATCAGAGCCCTGCTATCCTACTGCAGCAAGCCCTGTATATCCTGACAGATCCGAAGCACAAGAAAATGACCTTAAACACAGTCTTATGAAGAGTAGAGGCCTTTAAAGAGGAAATAAATAAATCCCTTGAAGAAATACAGAAATAAAATCAAACAGGTGAAGGAATTGAATGAAACTGTTCACGACCCGAAAATGGAAATAGAAGCAATAAAGAAAACACAAACCAAGGGAATCCTGGAGATGGAAAACCTGAGGGAAGAGAACATTAACCACAGATGCAAGCATCGCCAACCGAATACAAGAGATGGAAGAGAGATCCTCTGGGGTAGAAGATACAATGGAGGAAATCGATACATCGGTCAATGAAGTGCTAAATCTATAAAGTAGTTCCTGATCCAAAACATCCAGGGAATCTGGGACACTGTGGGAAGAGCCAATCGAAGAATAATAGGAATAGAAGAAGACTCCCAGCTAAAAGGTCCAGGGAATATTTTCAACAAAAACATAGAAGAAAATTTCCCTAACCTAAATAAAGAGATATATACAAGAAGCTTACAGAGCACCAAATAGATTGGACCAGACCCACCACATAATAATCAAAACACTGAATGTACACAACAACAACAGCAACAACAAAACGAATATTAAAAGCCCCAGGGGGAAAGGCCAAGTAAACATATAAAGACAGACCTATCAGAATTACACCTAACTTCTCAATAGAGACTCTAAAAGCCCAGAAAGGCCTGGGAAGATGTTTTGCAGACCTTAAGAGACCACAGATGTCAGCCCGGACTACTAAACAACTAAACCGAGTAAAACTTTCAATCACCATAAATGGAGAAAAGAAGATATTCTAATGACAAAACCAACCTTAAACAATATCTATGTACAAACCCAGCCCTACAGAAGATACTAGAAGGAAAACTCTGACACAAGGAGGGTAACTGCACCCAAGAAAACACAGGAAATAAATAATTCCACACCAGCAAAACCAAAAGATGGGAGGCACACACACATACCCACACACAAACACACAAACACACACACACACACACACACACACTCTACTACTACTACTACTACCACCACCATTAAAATAACAGGAAATAACAATTACTGCTTTGTAATGTCTCTCAACATCAATGATTCAATTCCCTCCCTGCCGCCCCCTCCCCCCCCCCCCCCCCCGCAAAAAGACACAGGCTAACAGACTGGATACAAAAACAGGATCCATCATGCTGCTGCATACAAGAAGCACACTTCAATACCAAAGATAGACATTTCCTCAAAGTAAAGGGTTGAAAGATTTTCCAAGCAAATGAGTCCAAGAGGCAAGCTGGAGTAGCCATTCTAAAGTCTAATAAAATAGACTTTCAACCAAAATTAATCAAGACAGGGGGAAGGACACTTCATACTCAAAATGAGAAACCTCCAGTAGCCATCTGGATAGGCAGGGAGTGGTATCTCTTTGTAGCTTTGACCTGAGTTTTCCAAACTGTTACAGAGGCTGAGATGGTTTTTCTTTTTTGGTTCCTTCCCTGTGTTACTCTTTTTCGTTTGTTTATTTGTTTTGTTTTTGGAGACAGGGTTTCTCTGTGTAGCCCTGGCTGTCCTGGAACTCACTCTATAGACCAGGCTGGCCTCGAACTCAGAGACCCACTTGCCTCTGCCTCCCGAGTGCTGGGATTAAAGGCGTGCGCCACCACTACCCGGCTCCCTGTGTTATTCTTGAAAGAGAGAAAAAATAAATCATCATTTTCAAATCATTTGCTATCTATCTATCTATCAATCATCTTCTATCTATCTGCTTGATTTTGAGACAGGATCTCCTGTAGCCCAGGCTGGTCTCCAACTCCTTATCTTCCTGTCCCCAGTTCTCGAGTGCTGCGGTTATAGGCATATGCACCATACCCAGCTAATTTTGCTCATTTTTCTTCTCAGTGATCTGCCTTTCTGTTGTTGTTAAACTTTCTGCATTCTGAAACGACTAAACACCAAAAGACAAATGATACTTTTATACTTCGTGAGCTGGGGAAATTGTCTACCAATTCAAATCTCAATGTGTAAATGAAACTTTATAGAACACAGTACAGTCATCCATTTGTATTTTAGCTTTGCATTGCAACACCAGAGTTGAGCAGTTGAAATAGACTCCAGATGTTCTGCAAAGCTCGGAGCTCCTGTTATTTCGTGTTTTATAGAAAAGTTGGATAAAATTAGGGATCTAGATAGAGGAAAGCCTGCAAGGACCACAGGGAGTTGTAGTTGCTAAGACAGTACACTAGGGGGCAGAAGAGAGCAGATAGCTCAGTGTTTTCTCACTAGATAGCCCAGAGTCCAAAGGCTCTGGAGCTCAGACCCTACCAGGGACTCCACAGCTCTTGGCTGGGGATAGAAGCCGTGAGGCTGAGCTGCAGAGAGCAGTCCCCCAGCCTCCCTGCCCTCTGTCTCCCCGTCTCTTTTCTACACAGCTGTACACTGCCTTTTCTAAGGTGCAGCTTAGGAGGCCGAGGTAGGAAGATCAGGTGGTTAAGGTCATCTTCAACGTCATATCAAGTTCCAGGCTAGCCTTGTATACAGGAGACCCTATTTAAAATAAACAGTGAAGCCACTTAAAAATCTTCCTTGGGGCTCCCTGCGGCCCTCACAGGTTAGAGTCACAGCCTAGCCAGTCCCAAAGGCTGGGCTCTCCTCTTTACTTTTCTGTCCCTCACTTCTCGGCCCCGTTAGAGCCCCAGACCTCAGCAACACATTTACCAGCCCCTTTCCCTGGTGGCCCTTTCTGGCCCTCTTGGGCCTTTCCCCTGCTGTCCCAGGTATGTTCCCAATCTCCCCAACCCTTCCCTCCTTTTTACTCAGATAATCACCTAACCTTCTAGGCTCAGCTTGGGTCCCGCTTCCTGCAGGTTTGTAGAGCAGAATTAGTTCCCAGGGACAGCTGGGTGATCTCACACAGTTAAGGTCAGCATCCGAATCTCCTCCCACTTTCTGCACACATGTGGCTCTCTGACAGGTACTGGTCCCACAGGGACCTAGTCACTGCACTTCATGGCACCCTCTATTGCTGAACGAGGCAGTATTAATGTCCTGTGCACAAGGGCTGGTCCCGTGCTTAGGATGCACACTGCACTAGAGAGACCTCCTCTCCACCATGTCCCCTTGGGCTAGAGTCCACCAACTTGGGCTGAATGAACTGGCCTGGGCATCTCGTAAAGTGGATCTGAGGCTGAGCCTGCTGGGTGGTAGCTGAGTGGGGACATCTCTAAGCAGCCTTTGAAACGGAGGGACTGTGATGTTGGGGTGAGACTTCTTGTTCATTTGCTCATCTATTAACATTCGCTATGAGCCTGGTTTTTGTACTGGCGTTCGGGTTCAATAATTGCTGAAGGAAGACCCCAGACTCAAATCCTATGCAAAGGCAAAGAGCGTTTATTCTGCAGTAATTACCAGCATGTGCAGTTCAACCATTAGACAAGTCTTTTTATGGGGGACTTGGGGAGTTTTAACTAGGGTTAGGTGGGTGCTAGGGATGCTACATGGGTTGGCTCTGATTAGCGTGTGTCTAGGTGGTCAGTGGGTTGTATTCCGGTGTCATGAACATGAAACCGCAGATTGAGATACCCAAACACCATCTGAGGCTGCCCCGCACAGATGGCCCATCTGAGATAAGATATTTCCCCCATCCTTGTGGTTAACTCCAGGCTGTTCTTTGGATGTGTGTGTGTGTTGGGGGGGGGAGGTGTTTATGGCCTTGTAGATTCCCAAGGTCTTGAGACATCTCACAGATCTGTTGGGGACCCTGAATTAAGGAGGCCCTTAGCTTGTGACAATATTTGGGGGATCACTTGCTTTGTCCGAGCCTCAGCAGCCTCACCTAGGAAATGAGGCTGAGACTGGACCTCTGTGACCTCCTGGGGATGCTAGACTTATTGGCCATAGGAAAAGCTACCTCCTGGTCTCTCTACAGTGTTCTTCTTCTCTATGGTGAGGGAGCACCCGAGGGCACAGACACCAGATGGCTAACATTCAGCCCATCTTCCAGAGCCTTGTAGATAAGAGCATTCTCCTCAGCCAACCCCTGCCCCCACGCACCATGCCAGCCCCTCCATCTTGCCTCCAGCCCCTTGTCTGTCTGAGGTCTAAGCACCAGCCACACCGCCTGTGCTGGAAGTCTTGCAAACTCATAGCCGAATTAGCTGGAGGAATTAATGGCTAAGCAAACAGATTTCTCTTGTCAGATGCAATTTATAAATATCAGTTACACAGGAAGTCAATTAAAACTTCCCCTGCAGACTGAAGCCCCCCCCCCCGCCCCACTTCTTCCCACATCCCGAATGCCATTCTTTATAAGAAGCCATAGGCTTCCAGGACCAAAACTTTGCAAATTCCCCCTCCCTCCCATTAATTAGATATCATCTGGGTTTGGTAGAAATCTCATTAAGTGTCAGGGTCTTGCTGTAGAGACATTTTCCCTAAGAAATAAATAAGACCTGGTTCTCCCTTCCTTTGTTCCCTCACTTATTCATCCAACAAAGAGATACAATCGGCTCTTTCTTTGGTTGCTCTTGACGGTTCTCCGCTGAGCCTGCCGCTGCTGTGGCTATCTCCTCCATTTTTTTTATCCCTGTTTTCTTCTTTTTCTTGACAGCATTTATCCTCATCCTAGCATATAAAACAGTAGCTTTTTATATTTTTTATTTATGTGGTGTTTTCCAGGCTTCACACACACACACACACACACACACACACACACACACCAGCACAGGAATCTGTAGCTGCTTTAGTCCCAGCCTATCACTCCTGTTCCCAAAGGCCCTTGGAAAGTCCCTGGCAAATAGCTGACAAATCAATTGTTTTCAGTGTGAAGGACAAGCTAAGGACTTGCCAGAGAAGCCCTGAGAAGTCGATGTAAGATGGAGCAGGCAGAGATGCCTGCCCAGTGGGAGGAAAAAGCCAAGAGCCCTGTGTGCGAGGCTCGTCACTGAATATTCCCAATGGCTCTACAAATTAAAGTTGTTTATCTGTATATAGCAGAATGTCTGCCCAGAGAGGTCAAGCCATTTGCCTAAGGCCACACAGCTGGTGAATTCCAACCCAGGGCTCACTTGAAGGTGGAGTCCTCTCAACAAGCAAAACAAAAAGGACAAGTGTTCTAGGAATCTAGGAAGATAGTCTGGAAGATGGGGCAAGATCTGCACATACAGGGGTGGGGTACAGGATCTTCCACCTGCTGTAAGGAGTGAGCTGTCAGCAGAGAGAGGCACCTTCCGAGGCCTGGGCCACTGGGGAAGACCCAGAGTGGTCAAAAGTGGTGCAGGACAGAGCAGGGAGAGATGCCGGCTGAGACTCAGGCTAAGAGTGAAGACCTGCTTTCAATGACATGACATGGAAAGGCATGCTGTGCTCTAGGGAGGCCTTTAAAATAGGCAGGAACCGGCATTTCTGTTTTGTCTTCACTCAAATAAGGCTGATCTGAGATGTCCTGAAAGGAAGCAGACTTGCTTTAGTTCTGGGCCAAAGAGGATGTGTGTGTGTGTGTGTGTGTGTGTGTGTGTGTAGATAGATAGATAGATAGATAGATAGATAGATAGATAGATAGATAGATACATACATACATACATACATAGATAGATAGATAGATAGATAGATAGATAGCACATGCAGATTAAAACCTAGTCTCTGCCAACAAAACAAAATAACAAAGACCTCTGAATACAATGAGGCTCTTTCCTGTCTATTGTATATTTAAGTACTTCCCAGGTGGAAGATTGGTTGGTTTTGTTTGTTTGTTTTGTTTTGTTGATACAAAGTCTCACTATGTTGCCAGGGCTGGAACTCAGGTCATAGACCAGGCTGGCCTGGAACTCATGAAGATCCATCCTTGCCTCTGGCCCCCAGAATGCTGGGATTAAAGGTGTGAGCTACCATACCTGGTTTAGATCAGTGGCTTTTGTCAGAGACTTCAAGAGCTTAAGTGTCTACTCCGCAAACAGGTAAGATTCCCAAGTCCCTGCTACCTACCTTGATGCCCTTTTGACTTTGAAAAAAAAGTTTGCTGGGAAGAATCGTTCAGCTTAGAACTTGGTGCCTTATCCTTTGAGGAAAGGTGGTAACCATTTCCAGGAGTTTCACCCTGATCTGGTTAGCCAGAGCCCTCCTGTGGAGCAGAGCAAGTGGTGTCACCTGCCTCTGCCTTGGATGGCGCAGTCCGGAAAAACTGAGGCAGAAGTACCACATAGGAGGCCAGACATGAGCTCACTCACCTGCCCTAGCCAGTCACATCGCCTTTGGCTTCAGTCACCCTACTCAAAGCAACGAGCACGGAGTTCAACCCTGTTTCATGTCCTATTTGATGGAAACATGTAACAGGGTTTCCTATTAATCTGGGTACCCACTCTTCTATAGCTCACTGGTGTGGCTGCACACTATGGTTGGAAGAATTGTACCCAGAACTCCTTCATCTTCTGAAGGAAACAAAGGATGTGTTTATCTTTTTACTTAACACCCTGTCTTAGTCAGGGTTCCTATTCCTGCACAAAACATCATGACCAAGAAGCAAGATGGGGAGGAAAGGGTGATGCTGTTCATCACCAGAGGAAGTCAGGACTGGAACTCACACAGGACAGGAACTTGGAGGCAGGAGCTGATGCAGAGGCCAAGGAGGAATGCCGCCTACTGGCTTGCTCAGCCTGCTTTCTTATAGAAGCCCAGGTATGGCACCACCTACAATGGGCTGGGCTCTCCCACCCTTGATCACCAATTGAGAAAATGCCTTACAGCTGGATCACATGGAGGTCTTTCCTCAAGGGAGGCTCCTTTCTTTGTGATAACTCCAGCTCAAGTTGACACACAAAACTAGCCAGTACACACCCATTCACTAAATATCTATTTCATGTTGGGATGGGCAAGCTGAGGATGTCTGCCTGCTGCAGGCATCCTTGCCTTTGGCTGTCTCTCCTCTCAGGCAACCTGTTAACACAATGAAAATGTGTCCCAGACCCCTGCTACGACTTCCTTTTGTATTACGCAATTTGAAAACATTTAAGATAATTTAGTTTTATTTATATTCTTTTCAACTGACATAGATTATATATGTATATAGTACAATGTTTTGAAACAGCTAGGTCCGAATTGTGGGCATACCATTGAACATATCTTTGTATATTTGCATGTATGAATATGAGTGGTGTTTGTAGGGGTGTGTTTGAGTGTGGTATGTGCGCACATGCCTTTGAGACCAGAGGAGGTAGACTAGTTGTCTTGTATAACACTGTTGGCTTTAGTCTATTGAGACAAGGCTGGTCACTGGACTCAGAACTAGGCTGACAGCCAGCAAGCCTCAGAAATCCTCCTGCCTCTGTGGGTGCTAGAGATTTGAACTCAGGCCTTCACACTTGCATACATGGGCTCTTGTCCACTGAGTCATCTCTCCATTCCCCCATTTTACCTTTTATTCCCTACTTAAAACACTTAAACTCTCTCTTAGTCTTCAAGTACAAAATACATTAGTTTCAATCGTGTGTGTGTGTGTGTGTTTGCACATGAGTGTACAGGTCCATGTGCATATATATGCTCATGGGTGTGGATACCAGAGGACAATCTTGGGTAGTGATCCTGAGATTCTTTTGTTGTTGTTTTTGTTTTTGAGAGTGGGTTTCTGGGACTAGCTCTGTAGACCAGGCTGGCCTTGAATTTACAGAGACTCACCAGCCTCTGACTCCTGAGTGCTGAGATTAAAGACATAGACCATCACTATCTGGACATTTTGTTTTGTTTAAACACCCATACACACACACCTCACTATATAGACCAGGCTGGCCTTGAACTCAGAGATCCACTGGATTTCTACCTCTAAGTGCTGGGATTAAAGGTGTGTGCCACCATGCCATGGCAGCCTTACTTGTGTCTTTTTTTTTTTTTTAAGAATTATTTATTGATTTCATGTGTATGAGTACACTGTCTTTGTCTTCAGACACACCAGAAGAGGGCATTAGATTCTGTTACAGGTGGTTGTGAGCCACCATGTGGTTGCTGGAGATTGAACTCTGGACCTCTGGAAGAGCAGTCAGTGCTCTTAACCACTGAGCCATCTCTCCAGCCACTCATTTGTGCATTTTTGAGGGTTTCTCACTGGCTTGGAACTTGCCAAGGAGGTTATGCTATCTGGCCATGGAACCCCAGAAATCCTTCCAGTCTCTGCTTCTACTCTTGGATTACAGACACACACCACCATGCCTAGCTTTTTACGTGCGTTCAGGGCCTCAGTTGAGGTACTCCCCAGCCTCAAACCACTATTTTGGCACTTGCATAGAAACCCTGTACTCTCTCTTTCTTCCTGTATTGCTGAAATTTCTGTCCTTTGTTTTTGCTTTAAAAAGTATTTGTATGTAACTAACTTGTTATTATCTGAGACTTCTCATCAACCATTGTGCATGTGAGGGGTTCCTTGGAAAGAGAGGAAACACCACCTATATCCAGCCGTAATGGCATGTTTTTATGAACACTAAATTGAGAGATTAATGAAATTGATTTAAGATTATAGTTAATAGAGAAACATTAATTTTGAAATTTTCCCTAAATGTAGAGCTATGCTTTGTCAAGTCTCAAACATTTGCTTTTTGGCACAGGAGAATTCTCTAGCTTAGGTGTTCCTAACTGGGGAGAGAGCTGAGAGGACAATAGGTAAAGACTGGCACACTGTTGAGTCCCACTCGGCCAGCAAGAAAGATGCAACCACCGGTTCTTCTTAAAGCAGTTTTACTCAGGCAGCTTCTTTCTTAAAATCCCCTAGCCTCTCTGGTTACAAGTGTTTTTCTCCACTCCAGCCACAACCACGCCCCCACCAATCACCACAGGTCACATCACCTCACCAGGCAGGCTTGCTCAGCCAATTAGGGATTAGGGGCGTGCCATCCACCAAACATGGGCTTGTTTACAGCCTGGAGTAGATTTCCGTCTGGCTGGCATGTTTACAGCCTGGAATGGCTTCCCACAGCACACGTGGGGACATGGGTATGTTGTGGATTGGTTCCAATGCTTTGAACTAATCCTGCCCCCGAAACTGAGAATCTGCATGTCCAAACACTAAAGGTCCTTGTCCCCAATTTTTCAAAAAAAGACTTATTTATTTTATGTATTTGAGTACACTGTAGCTGTCTTCAGACACAGCAGAAGAGGGCATCGGATCCTATTACAGATGATTGTGAACCACCATGTGGTTGCTGGGAATTGAACTCAGGACCTCTGGAAGAGCAATCAGTGCTCTTAACCGCTGAGCTATCTCTACAGCCCCCCAATTTGTTTTTGATCGATCAATAAAGAGCCAATGGCCAATGGCTGGGCAAGTAGACTGAGGTGGGATCTTTAGATTTGCACGGTAGGAATTGGGAGAAAGGGAGAGGGAGAGTCGCCATGATTAGGAGGAGAAGGATGGGACATAAGTGCTGCAGGAGAGAAAGCCAACCAGCCATGTAGGAATTCAGGTAAGTGGCCACTGGCCTTGTCCCTGATTGCATCTGGGGTAGCAGGGGAAGGTTTAGGAGTGCCCAACCTCTGAGCTAGTCACAGCATGTCAAAAGTTAACTGGTGTGTGTGTGTGTGTGTGTGTGTGTGTGTGTCTGTGTGTCTGTGTGTGTGTCTTTCATGCGAGAATCCAAAGAGCTCTGGGTAGGTGTGCTACATGGATATAATTCTCAGAACCTGTGTGTCAAACCCAGTTACAGGGGCAGGAGGACCCTGGGGTTTGCTGCCTAGCAACCTACTTGGTGATCTTTAAGCCTTACAAAGGTAAAAGTGGACAGACAGACAGTATTGAGGACTGACACCCAAAGTTGTTCTCTGGCTTCCAGGCACACATGCACATAGAGCACTCCACTCTCAACATGAACACATGCACACATGAATGTGCACACAGAGCCACACAGTAAGCAAACCACACACACAAAAAAAAAAAAAAAGAAAGGAGGGAAGAGAAAGACAAAAGTCAAAGCCTTTGAAGACTGAGTGTAGTGCATGACTCAGAGATGGGAAACTAGAAATCGCCATGCCTTGTGGGAGACGGGTCCCAGGAAGTGTGTCTTGAGTAGGTACAGTCAAAGGAATAGGGTAACTGTGGCGGCGGCCTCATGGAAACCAAAGTACTTATTCAGATTTGCAGCCTGGTGAGGTTGTAAAGATGGCAAGGGGTGGGCAGGACCTGGGGTGGATCAGAAGCAAGGCTGGAAAGGGAGTTCCAGGCTTGGGAAAGAATTTGAAGAGAGCTGAAAAGCCTAAGGGCTGGTGCCTGGGGACCTCGGGTCCTTCCCTGTGACGGAAGGCAAAGGTAGGTTGCACACATCAAAGGTGGGTTGCACATGGCAGAGCAGCAGTATGGAGCACAGTCTTTATCAATGGATATTGGTCTAGTGGTGCACAAATTTGATGTCATGGTAGAAAACACACACACACACACACACACACACACACACACACACACGGGGTGGGGGACGTTGCTCATGTATAAGCGTCCTAAGAACAACTTGTTTTCAACTCCTCCTCTCTGGTAAGACTTGCCATCTTGTAGTGCAAAGAGAACTTTTTCTTCCCTTTTTGCTAGGGCTAGGATTTTATTGTTTGTTTGTTTGAGACAGAGTTTCTCCTTGTAGCCCTGGCTGTCGTGGAACTTGCTCTGCAATCCAGGTTGGCCTCGAACTCAGAGATCCACCTGCAAGTTGTGTGCCTCCACTGCCCAGTGATAGGATTTTTCTGTCTTCAGACACACCAGAAGAGGGCGTCAGATCTCATTATGGATGGTGGTGAGCCACCATGTGGTTGCTGGGATTTGAACTCAGGACTTTCGGAAGAGCAGTCAGTGCTCTTAACCACTGAGCCATCTCACCAGCCCCCAATAAGAATTTCTTAACACTACATTCCATTCTTTCTCTCCTTCCTTGATCTTATTTCTCCCCTTCCACAATTCCTCCCTACCCAACCCCGCTCCCAATCTGCCCAGTTTGTGTCATTTTAAAAACGGACACAGAAAATCTCATTTGTAATGTCTATATACTCTTCGATGTGTGGCCTTCCATGGAGCAAGGGCTGCAGAACCTCAAAGGAAGCCGATTTTCCTCCTCCTGGTAGCTATCAACGGTCATTTTCCAGAGAGAACTTACATTTGCCCAGAGTACACTGTGCAGCTCACCCTTGATGTAATCCTAGGACAGCCAAAGCAGAGCGAAAGGGACCATACCGAGGCCTGGTCCATTCCCAGTGCCCATCCAGGATCTCTTGATCCCCTTCCTCTGGGCTGAGTGAGAGTCTCTCCTGCCAGCTCCATCCTCCAGGGAGACACGCTGCATTTATAGTGGGGTGCCATTCAGATCCTAATCAGAGCTAACCCTGGACACAGACCCCACATCTCAGAGTGAGTCTGGGAAGGGGCCCGCGATCAGTGGCAACTGCCCAGGGGATTTGAATGCACAGCCAGGCTAGGATCACTTTGCTCAATGGTCGCTCAAGCTTCCGTTCCCACATGGCTGCACAGAAGGGTAGCAAGTCCACACATAGCGTGTTCTGGTACTGAAAGAAAGTTAAAATTCAAGGTTCATGACTCATGCGGCTTGCTAGTTAGGAGGGCTTTTTGGGTCTAGAGCAAAGAACAAAGGCTGTAAAGTCATCCCAGGAACCAACTAGACATAAAGATAGGGAAGACATACAAGAATGTCTGGACTGGCCCAGCGCCTCCCTATCTCCCGCCCTTCTGACCTAAGTTAAATGTTAATCAGATGTTCTGCTGTTACCTCGATCTGCATGTACAGTCTGCTGATGTTTAAATGGACCAATCATGTGAAACCGCGCCAATTCCTCCCCCAGCCCCAGACCCTTTTCTATAAAACCCCCTAGCTTTCAAGCCACGTGGCTGACAACTGCTGTCTCCTGTGTGAGATACGTTTTTGGCCAGGAGCTCCGTCTTTAAACTACCTTGTGTGTTTGCATCAAGACGGTTTCTCGTGTTTCTTTGGGTGCATGCCAAATCGGGAATTGAGTGGGGGTTTCCCCACTAGGTTCTTTCAGTAGTCACCTCATGCATGTGTATTTATTGTTCACACAGACCCTGGGAATGCAGGATAGATAAAATCATTATCTGTGTTTTATAGTCATGGAAATGGAGGCACAGAGAAGCCACAGAGCTGGTATAAACTAGGGTGCACATGTACACGTGCTTGTATGTATGTGTGTGCATGTATTCGTATGTGTGTATTTGCCTATGTGTTTGTGTGTGTATATGTGTGTATGTTTGTGTGTGCTTAAATAACACATAGTTCATTTTTCTCCAGCAGCAGAGACTTTTTTTTTAAACAGTCTTCTTCCTGTATAAATCATGATATGGATTTTAAATAAAAACCTGCTGCCTCTTTTCCCCAGCTCTGAGATTATAGTAGTAAACAATTCACCATAGAAATTTCTGTCCCTAAGTGGCACACCACATGTACTCCCTAAAAAGCTGTTATGTTACTGAGGTCCACCCTGCCCCCACCTCAAAAGGCTGAGTGGCTCCTGTCCGTCCTGGGAAGATAAGGCCATGTCCCATTTCCAGGGCTCTCAGGAAGGTGGCCCCAGGACTGGGCAGATGGAGCTCCAGGCTGTGTGCCTTGTAGTCAGGTGTCAGAATCACTCCTTATTGGCTTTCATTACTACAATGTGTTGTGTTTTATAAAAAGATAAGGAAGAAGGGGTATGTTTGAGGGAAGTGAGGTGTGGAGTGGGGGAAGGGGGTGTCTCTGCAGGCCCATGCTTAGGCATTCCTTTCCCCTTGAGGTACCAGCCTTATAGAATAGTACAGAATAGAGTTTATTCAGGACAGGACAGGAGGAGGGGAGTTGAGAGAAAGGTTGGTGTCAGAGAAAGACAGAGAGGAGGGAGGGAGGGAGAGAGAGAGAGAGAGAGAGAGAGAGAGAGAGAGAGAGGAGGGTCAATCAGCCCCTTTTATAGTGAATCGATACACTTAGCTGTTGCCAGGTAACTGTGGGGGCGGAGCCTAGAAGAAATGCCAACACAATGCATCCTATTGTCTGCTGTGGTTTTTGCCATTCTGATGTAAATGGAGGATATTTTTATTTCCTTGATGGCCCTCTTAGGATGAAAGGATGGACCTTAGGTATGCTGAATTTTGGTAACTTGGGGAAATACCCTTATACCTATTTCTCTGAAGCAATGGACCTGGTCTCTTGCCCTTGTTTTTGGTATGGATGTGGAGTATAGCTTCAGAAGTCCGTGTGTGTGTGTGTGTGTGTGTGTGTGTGTGTGTGTGTGTATGTGTGTGTGTGTAAGGCTCAGTCCCCAGCCGGTGATGCTGGTGCAAGGAGTTTGGATCAGAGGGTTCTGACCTACTCTACTGATGGACTAATAATTTGATCGCAGGCGTGAAGAGATGGTCTGTGGTTAAGAGCACTTGCTAGTCTTTCTATGTTTGATTCCTGGCATCCACGTCAGGCGGCTCACAACCACAGGTAATTCTAGCCTCAGGGGACCCAACACCAACTGCTGACCTTTGCGGACACTGCACTCACAAGTAAATGCCCACCCACAGACACACATGCACACATAAATGAAAATCAGATAAATTTTAGGATAATTTAGAGGTTGTAGAAGCTAAGGGTGGGGCTTAGCTGGAAGAAACCAGTCGCTAGGGTGGGAAGCCCATTCCTGGTCTCTTCTTCTGCTTGCAGATTCCTGACTGCCATAAAGAGAGCCACCTTGCTTCACCTGCCCGACAGGAATTAGGTATCTTCTGTGCTTTGCCTAGAGTTTTGGCAGGAAGGCTCATTCCTCTGAATGAGGTGCTGACATTTCTTCAAAGGCAGGTGAACCAGGCTATCTCCTTCTTGCAGAAGCTGTCAGAGCAGAGGAGACTGCAGAGAGAGGCTGTGCCCTGGGGAGGGTGGCATGAATTCTGGCTAGGTATCTCCATGAGTATCAACCACAGACCATAATACTTGGGCTTCTGGGAGCAGTTTCTGATTCCACAAACCAAATGTCATGCCTCTAGTGTCAGAGACAGTGGAAGGAGGAAGAGAAAGCCCTGTGATTGAGTGCCTGTCACAGTGGCAGAGAGACTGGCCGATCAGTCCACTTTGCATTGCTTAATGATGTAGGCTAAATTCATAAAGGAAGTTACTCAAGAGGCTGGGAATCGAGGTCACTTATTGAAGTGTTCACGAAGCATACACAAAACCCTGAGTTCTATCCCCATAAAGCAAGCATAATGTTGATCATTGCAATCCCAGAACTTGGAAGGTGGAGGCAAGGAGGACCAGAAGTTTCATATCTGGCCTGGAGAGATGACTCAGCAGTTAAGATCACGTACTGATTTCATGGAGAGATGACTCAGCAGTTAAGATCTCGTACTGATTTCAGTCCCCACCACTACATCGGGCAGTTCACAACCACCTATAACTCCAGCTCCCAAGAATCCAACATTTATTTTAAAGGTTTATTTATTTTATGTATATGAGTACACTGTAGCTGTCTTCAGACACAGCAGACGTGGGCCTCGGATCCCATTACGGATGGCTGTGAGCCACCATGTGGTTGCTGGGAATTGAACTCAGGACCTCTGGAAGAGCAGTCAGTGCTTTTAACCGCTGAGCCATCTCTCCAGTCCCCCCAGGAATCCAACATTGTCTTCTGGCCTTTGAGTGCACTTGCATTCACATGCACACACTCACTCATACACACTCGAATATGCATCTAATTAAAAATAAAAATTAAAAAAAAAGTACAAGAAGAGAATAAGTAGCCCCCTCCCGTTTGATTTCCAAGGCATCCTCACCTCTGTAAGTTTGGGGCCAGGCTGGGATACAGAAGATCTTGCCTCAAAAAGAAAACTGCCTATTTAGCTAAGGAGCTTGGTGGTTAAAGGTCTAAAGTGCACGGCCTGAGCTCTGGCAGTGTCATGTGCTAGCAGATGGCAATGCTTGAAATGCATGTGGAAACAAGTTCCTAAGCAGGAGCCAATGAGCCGGATGGGGTCAGGTTCAGGTTTCTATAGCAACCATCTCTTCAGAACCAGCCATGGTCCTGTGAGAACCTTCTTAATCTCTTGCCTGTGCCATACCCTCAATTGACCTCAGGACAATTAGGATCTGCCTCTCAATGGTGCCTATTAATTCCTGATACCTCACCCTGGAGACAAAGCCTCTAGCACATGAACCCTTGAAGGAAAACCCATATCCAAACCCTAAAGACATTTGTTATTTCATCCATTTCCCCTAATTGGCAGGTTGATGACATTTATAGGACTGTTCAGGGATGGAAGAGAGGGAGTGTCTTAGTCCCTACTGGCTGCTATAACAACAAAGCACAGACCATGCCTTGCAAGCAGCAGAATTTATTGTTCACGGTTCTGGGAGAAGTTCAAAATCAAGGTCATGTCAGATACAAGTGCTGAGTGAGGTCTGCTTTTTCAACACATGGCAGGCAGGCAGGCAGGCAGGCAGACAGACAGACAGATAGACAGATACACACACACACACACACGAGGCAGGGGGTGTTGTCTCGTGAGCCTCTTTCATGAGGGCATGGTATTAGGGATTTCCAGGGAGACAGAATTAATAGGCTATTCTTAGGTCCAGTCAAGCCTCAGACAGATAGACAGATACACACACACACACACACACACACACACACACACACACACACACACACGAGGCGGGGGGTGTTGTCTCGTGAGCCTCTTTCATGAGGGCATGGTATTAGGGATTTCCAGGGAGACAGAATTAATAGGCTATTCTTAGGTCCAGTCAAGCCTCCATATCTGTAGGCTTTAGGCCATGATGTAATGACTAATCTCATTAATCTCTATTATCTCTTTGACAGAATCTAGCATCATCTGGGAGATGGGCCTCTGGCATGACTGTAGGAGATTATCACGATTAGACTAATTTAAAAAGTTCTGCACACTGTGGGTGGCACTATTCCCTGGGCTGGGGTCATTGGCCTATAGGAAAAGGTAGAAGTTGATTGAACAAAAGCATTCATCTGTCTCTGCTTCTTTACTGTTGATACAATGTGACTAGCTGCTTCAAACTCCTACCTCTGTGACTTGCCCACTAGAATGAACTCTATCCTAGACCTGGTAGCCAAGGTAAACCTGTTCTCCCTTAAGCTACTTTAAAATTTACATTGTATTAGGGATTATAAATATTATAGAGATGATTAAGCCGTGCAGATTAAGGATGCACATAGATTATAAACAAATGCCATTTTATATGATCCTTGAATATCCATAGGTTTTGCATCAGTGGGAATCCTGGAACAAATTTCAGTGTCCAGAAGGACACCAAAGGATGCCTTCCCATCATCACTGCATAGATGTGAGGGGACTTATTAGAGAAATTAGCTCATATGAATACGGAGGCTAATAAGTCCCAAACAGGCTGTCTGAAAGCCTGAGAACAAGGAAGCCAATGGTGAATCTCTCACCTGAGGGTGATTTGTCAGGAAGCCCCAGGAAGCTGCTGTACAGGCTGAGGAACTCAGACCTGACTTCCAAGGGCCACAGGATAAGGACAGAGAAGGAGCTGTGATGAGGGGAGAGACTTCTCCCTTCTTCTACTTGCTGGTTCATCTGTGGGTTCTGCCAGTCAGATAAGGCTGGCTTACCCAGAGAGTGGGAATTTCCCTACTCAGCACGTCAGTGCTGGTGCCCATCTCTGGAGAGGCATAGAGGCATTCTCAGTGGAGCCATTGGGTTTCTGGGTCAGCAGTGGCAGGTCCCATGTCCAGTTCTGGCGTCAAGTCTTTATGCACAGCCGCATGAATAGCTGAGTCTCTACTGTGCAGGAAGAGGCTGGGTGTCAATTCACTCTGTACCCACCCAGTCTGGCTCCCCCAACAGTGTCAAAGGAGAGTATTAGATCCTTGGAACTGGATATACAGACACTTGTGAGGTGCCATGTGGGTGCTGCTGGGAATTGAACCCATGTCCTCTGGACAAACAGCCAGGACTCTTAAATGCTGAGTCTCCTCTCTGTCCCCACATTAACCATCAAAAGTGCATTCTCTCCTGGTCTTCGTTCCACATGATTGCTCAGTCCTCCCCACCATCCCTCCCCACAGTCCTTTCATCTCCCCACAGAGAAGCCCTGTCCCAGTTAAGTTAAAATTCCCATTCTCCCCTCCCTGCAGGCCCTGTAGCCTGTAGGCAGGCTGCTCCCTACTTCTGCTCTGGGCTTTTCACTCGCCTAGGCAGCCATCTAAGTGGGATCACATGGCGCTTCCTGTGGCTGGCTTATCTCGCTTGGCACAATGTCTTTAAGTCACACCAACATTGTTGCATGTTTCAGAAGTCCACTCCCCGTTTTCAGGCTATTATAGTTTGCTGTGATGCAACATTCTGAACAAAAGCAACTTGGGAAGGAAAGAGCAAGTTTCAGCTTGTCCTTCCAGGGGACAGCCCGTCATTGAGAGCAGTCAGGGTAGGAAGTTGAGGCGGAACAGTGCTTGATGCCTCTCTATCTGGTTCACTCTCATGCTCAGCTAGCTTTGTTACATAGCCCAGACTCACCTGCTGCCTAGGGATGGTGCCGCCCACAGTGGGCTCGGCTTTCACCTGTCAATCATCAATCAAGACAGTCCCTCACAAACATGGCCACAGGCCAGTCTGATCAGAGCAATCCTTTAATAGAGTCCCTCCTCAGGCCAGTAGTTCTCAGCCTTCCTAATTCTGTGACCCTTTAATACAGCTTGCGATGGCTCCTACCCATAAAATTATTTCATTGCTGCTTCATAGCTGTAATTTTGCTACTGCTATGAATTGTAATGCACATATCTGGTATGTGACCCCTGTGGGGGTTGAGGACCATTGCTCTATGCTGTGTTGACAGCCGATGACAACTTAGGACCACGTTGATGCATTTGTAGCCTATGTAAATAGCACAACTCATTGATCCATTTGTCTGTCCTCGGGTACTTGGTGTGCATGCATCACATTTTACCTGTTGTGAGTTTTGCTGGGAATGTGGGTATGGAAGTTACTGATCTAGCCCCCACTTTCAACCTTTGCAGTACCCAGGTAAAAGGGAGATTGCTGGATTACATTGTAGCTCTATTTAGAGATTTCCAAGGAACTGCTGTGGTGTTTTCCATAGCAGCTGCACCGGTTTTTCAGAGACATGATTCTTTCTTGGCCTCCAGGGAGTTCTGAATGCGATGTGCCAGGTGCACAAGGGGGTCCTGGGAACCGTCGAAGCATCTTGTCGCCTGAGTCCATCTCTTGTTGGGACTGTTTTCCGGGGCTAGACAAGAAACTCAAAGCCCAGTGTTCTATCTTACCTGCTGAAAACCTCTTGGTTTCCAGGCAATGATTTAGACCGGTCTCCTCCTCCTCTCCTTCTCCAAAGTTCTTTCTTCCAGAATGTGGCAACACCACCCTCCTATTACCCCATTAGTTCCCATGGAAACACATTAACAGCCCCTTCAGTGTGGTTCCTCGGAAATGGCCAAAGCCTTTGAGAGGAATGGTTAGTAAACTCCCTGGCTTCTTCCCTGAAGCTTGGGAACAGACCCGTGCATGAGGATATTTTGGCTCTGGTTAGCGCCCAGGTGGCTCGGGTGAGGTCCTGCTTGTCTGGTACACAGTTTCCCTTGTCACAAAGTAGCAGGACTGTAGGGTTTGCCTCATTTCTTCTGCACCAATATGCTCTCTATGTTCAGCCACGAGAGGCCACATTTCTAAAGATGCTGTCCATCAGATGGGACTGATTTAATAACATCAGCCATTCCATGTTTTATTAAAGACATCAATAACTTCCACCCAGAGCTTCTATACTCACAGTATAAGCCATCCAGTGGATGTCATTTCATGCAAGAGCTGGCGCGGCCTCCTTTCAGTTGGCAATGCTCCCTTTACAACTTAAAAACACAGGACATAGTTCTCAGAACTCCGTGACTGCTCCTGGGGAGCCAGGTTCAGCACTGATGTGCATCTAGACATCAGGCCCAGTTCTGTAATTCTTCGAGATGGAGAGACTTTGGAATCAGTGTCCTGGTTTCTTATCTGTTGCCTTAATATAATTTCCTGGAAATTTTTAAAAGAGTTCCAGGACAGCCAAGGCTACACAGGGAAACCTTGTCTCGATAGACTGAGAGAGAGAGAGAGAGAGAGAGAGAGAGAGAGAGAGAGAGAGAGAGAGAGAGATGGGAGAGGGAGGGAGGGAGGGAGGGAGGTTAGGTTTCTTACGCATACTGAATAGCAGTTTCTTTATGTTCTATGTTGAACCTGGAGGAGGAGGAGGAGGAGGAGGAGGAGGAGGAGGAGAGCAGCCATGTGTAAGGACACTCAAACAGAGCTATGGCCCCACAGAGGAGGCCCTATAGGAAGGAGCCAAGAGCTGACTCCTGCTGCCAAACGCCATGTCACTAAACCACGTGAAAAGCTGTTTTCTGTTGTGGCTGCAGCAGAGCATAAGAAGCCTAGACAGCTCACTCATCTCATGGTTCTGTGGTTGGGGAATCAGCATGATGTGGACAGGGCCTGACTCAAGGTGTCAGCCGGCTCTGCATTACAGGAGTCCCTAGTGGGAGGCTGTTTCCTTGCCCTTTCTGGCTTCTAGAAATCCCCGTGATCCCTGGTTTGTGTTTTGAATCTAAGATGTCGCTGGTGCTGGTAGGATGGCTCAGTGGGTAAGAGGTTCTGCCGCCAAGCCTGATTACCTGAATTCAATCCGTGGCACCCTCATGGTGGTAGAGGAGAAACAATTCCTGCAGATGGTCCTCTGACGTGAAACAACAAAGTAAATACATTTTTCAAAAGCATAAAAAAATCTTGTTTAATAATAATCATTTTGTAAAATGTCCCCAAAGGTTTTAGCTAATCTAATGGCCCTGCTCCTGAGAGGCCGTGTAACCTTCAGGAAATGGAGCCCTGGCTGGTAGAACGGGCCTCTAAGGGAGGGCCTTGGAAGACTGAAGCTCCGCCCCTACTTCCGGTCTTGTTTGCTCTGCTTCCTGGTTAGCCATGGAGAGAGAGGCCTACTGGAGGGGACTCTGGGAGATACTCCCAATGCCAGGGACTGAGCTACGCACCTCAGACTCTTCTCTCTATAACCTGCAGCCGAGGAACGATGTCTCCTTAAAACCATGTACCTAAATCTGTGTGTCCTCCTTCAGGTTGAGTCTGGGAGGTTTTAAGCCCATGGAGAAGCCTGAGTGCTGACGTGTGCCCCTCCCCCGTCCTCAGCACACCTCTTTCTCCCAGCCTCTTCTCCCTTGTCAACCATTCCAGTCTCTGGCTTTCCTCTTCTGTAAACTAGGACCCCTACAGTTCCACTGCGGTCGCCTGGAGAACCCAGGAGAGTGTCTCTGCATGCAAGTTCATACTTTATTTCAACCTGCAACACTAATTCCAGGTATGGACGCTGTCATGAGACCTCTCTTTGGTCAGCCACAGAAGTAGGTCTGCTTGCCCTGGCAAAGCCTTCACTGACCACAGCTCCTACCAATGAGCTGACTGAAAAACCTCTGGAGAAACTCAGAGCCAGATCCCCAAGCTGGGCTGTTCTCTCACTTTTGACTGAGCAAACATAGGCCTGTGAGAGGCTAATTTCTTTTGCAGCAACAGATACCAACTACAGCTGGGTTGACTAACCTTTCCCAGCCTTTCTTACTTGTAAGACGGAGGCAGTGCGGTGTAATGACCTTGCTGGAGACTGGTGTGATGACTAAGTTAAAGCTTGGAAATTCCCCTTCACAATCAAGTCCTTCTTAAAGAGATGCTATTCTGGGGGTGACATTGGGTGGGGTTGTGACAGGGCTCACTTAGCTCAGGCTAGCCTACTCTTTGCTACGTAGCCAAGGATGACCTTAAGTTCCGGCTTCTCTTGCCTCTGCCTCCCAAGTGCTAGCACTACAGGTGTGGACCACCATGTCTGGCAGTCGGTAAAGATTTCCCCTTGGACCCTAACCTCCTTTTTCATAAGACAGCCTCCAGCAGTCACAGAAAAAGATCAAGCCCACCAACCTGTCTCCATGTCTTTGTTTCTTTGTCTGTCGCAATGAAAAAATACTTTGACCAAAGAAGTGTAAGGGAGAGAAAAATCTATTTTGGCTCATAGCCAAAGCACAGTCCATGTCGATGGGAAATCATGCTGTAGCTTGAGACAGTCACGTTCTGCTTACAATCAGGAGGAGAGCAGCGGATGCTTGTGTGTGGGTTAGCGGCTCCCTTTCCCCAGTGTAATACAGTCCAGGATCCCCTGCATACAGAATGTGGGGATGAAGATGGATCCTCTTACAGCAATGCACATAATCAGATAATCACTCACAGACATTCTCAGTGGCCTATAGCCAGATGAGTATAGACTCTGTCCAGTTTACATTGGGGACTACCCCGCTACACTCTGGTAGCATGTTTGCCTTACACATTTAGTGTCCAGACCCAGTGTGATCATGAATCTTGGCAATTGACTCATTTGGAATGGGAGTCCATCAGGAGACATGGCTCTGGTCACTCTGGTTAGCTGAAGTGGGAAGACTCACCTAGATGTAGGTGGCGCCTGCTGCTCGCAGCCCAACCCTAGGAGGTCTAAGAGAAAAGTTTTCACCTTTTTGGCTTTTGTGTCTTGCTGGTGCATTCATCTACTCTGGTTCTGCTGCTGCCCTTGCTGCCGTCATTCATTGCCATCAGAACCCAGCTTCTTCTCATGTGAACTGAAGACCAGGTAGCTCTCCAGGAATCCACTAGGCTTCCAGAGCCTGACTGGGATTGCTGAGACATTCAGCCTCACAGACAGAGCAGCTATCAGGTCCCTAGCCTCTTTAAAGTGAAGACAGCTATTAATGGGCTACCCACACCATGTAGTGTAAGCTAATCCAATAACCTGGACCAATACACCCAGTGTTTACTGGTGTTGCCTCTCTTAAGCCTCCTCTGCATGGTTTGTCTGGTCAGTGCTCGCCTGAGGCATTTCTGGGACACTCTAAAGTTCCAGGACACTGTGACTGCAAACCTCCAATGGGCTCTTCACCTAGAACAGTGGAGTCATGTCCCCTTGTCATGTCACCACTCTCAGAGGTGGGGAGGGGTTTGTAAGCATTCTAACAGGCAGTGGAGGGGTGGGCTAAAAGTGTCTGCTTTGGAACTTTGTTAGCTGGAGGCCTGACCGCTAAGTCACCAGACACAGCCTGTGGAACGAATGAACATGGTTCTTTGGTCTCCTCTGGACTTGACAACTTAAAGTATTAACACATTACTGGGAAGGCAAGTGTTCAGAATACTGAATGACATTATTTTAAAAAAAAATGGCTCCTGGGGCTGGAGAGATGGCTCAGTGGTTAAGAGCACTGACTGCTCTTCCAAAGGTCCTGAGTTCAAATCCCAGAAACCACATGGTGGCTCACAACCATCCGTAATGAGATCTGATGCCCTCTTCTGGGGTGTCTGAAGACATCCACAGTGTACTTACATATAATAAATAAATCTTAAAAAAAAGGGTTCCTCTGTCCCCCCCAAAGTGGTTGTAAATTTGGAAAATATCTCCCCAAAGGGGTGCAAGGGCATGGGCATGGATTTATCTGTATGAAGAAAATGACCGAGCATACTTAGGTATCTTTTAAAGATGCAGTGTTTCCAGGGGGAATGATCTGTTTATTGAAAAAGTTATGGCCGGTTGTGGTGGCGCACACCTTTGATTCCAGCACTTGGGAGGCAGAGGCAGGCGGATTTCTGAGTTCAAGGCCAGCCTGGTCTACAAAGTGAGTTCCAGGACAGCCAGGGCTATACAGAAAAACCCTGTCTTGAAAAAAAAAAAAAGAAAAGAAAGAAAGGAAGGAAGGAAGGAAGGAAGGAAGGAAGGAAGGAAGGAAGGAAGAAAAAGTTATGGACAGCATAGGAGGAGACAGAGCCCTGGAATGCTGGGATTGTGGGATTGGGGCAGAGAAGATACCAGAATAACTCAAGAGGCATATGAGGGGCCGGGGGTGGGGTGGGGAGGGGCTGCTCCCAGATCAGCCCAGGGATGGAGAGGGCCGAGAACAGCACAGCAGCTGTGAATGTTCAGCCTGCAAAGAGGAAAACTGTTTGCCCGGGTGCAGGCTGGACAGGGGTTCAGACACTGCTACGACTTGAATGCTTGCCCCATGGAAGGTGTGACTCTCAGAGTCAGATGCCCATGCTGTGTAGAGGTGGGAGCTCTGGGATGTGCCTGGGTTGTGGTAGTCAAGAGAATGTCAGAGGTTTCGTCATAAAAGCAAGCTCACACAAACAGATTCGCTCATTCTGCCGTGTGTGTGGCCATCCATCGGGACCCTCACCAGAGGCAGAGCCCATTCTGGCACCATGCCCGGGACCTCCCAGGCTCCAGAACCTCCTGATAAATGTGCCTGTGTTTGTTTTTCTGTTTGCCTTCCAGCGCCGGAAATGCCACCCAGGGCCTCACACGTGCTCGATGAGTGTCTCCCACTTAGGTACATCCCTAGCCCTTGGCATTTTTTGAGATAGTCTCTGGTTATGTAGCCAGGCTGACTTCAAATGCACAATCCTCCTGCTTCAGCTTCCCTGGAGCCAGAATTACAGGTGTGTACCACTACAGTTAGCTAACCCTGTGTTCTTTATAAGTTACCCAATCTGCGGTGTTCCATGAGGCCAGAGAAAATGGATTAAAACATCATGGGCAAGGCCATAGTGAGAGTGTGTCCCCACGAGGCTGAGTCGGGAGAGGCTCTGGGTGAGGATAGAGGGTGAGGAGAGAGTGGGCAGCCTGGTCTGACTCACTGATTTGACCTTTGCCCGTGCCTGCCCATTTACTTCAACTACTGAGCACCACTGTGTGTCATAGGACTAAGGAAGGGATGGGGAGTGAGGTTAGCAGGATAATGCAGCTGAATCCAGAGACTGTCCATGTCATCGCTGTGGAGTTGGTAGGCAGGTTAGAACATTTGGAATTGCCCTTGGTGGGGTTAAGAGGGACTTCCGGAAGCTCAACTTTGTGCATGTTGGCTCTGGAATGTTTACTGACCACCCAGGCAATGGCAGTAGGCATCTGAGTCTGGAGATAGGGGGAGGTTCCTGCTGGGGTCTGGTCCAGTGATAGCATTGGAGCCTGCATCCTGATGACTTTGCCACTAAGCCAGGCAGCCAGGAGAAGGCTGGTCAGACCCTTTGGCATGCTATGTCCAGCAGGAAGGAACTGGGAAGAAACTTCTACTGTCTAGCTGGGTATTGGGAAGAACTCAGTGATGGAGAGTGGTGAGGCAGGGGGACAACCAGATGGACCCTCTGTGTGTCTCTGATCCTGAGTATTTCCAAGACAGGACACTAGTCAGCCCAATGTCACCAAAGGTCAAGTAGAATGATATCTGAATGTGACTGGACAAACACTGTGCTGGGCGCAGGACACAGCAGAAGAACAGTAGAGGAGACCCCCACAGCTGGCTTCAAGTGCTGAGTGCTTTCTGTGACCCAGGACTTGTGGCACAGAGCAAGACAATCCCTCCGGTATCTGTCTCACTTTCTATGAAGTGGGGGCTTGCTGGATTCTTCTGGCTGGGCATTCATGCAGACCCAGGCACACCTATCACTTTCTTCATGAAGTCCCGACTCTTGGAGAGGTCTCTCAAGGTGAGCTCCTACCTGGGAGCCTTGGGACAAGCAGGTGGCCCGAGAAGGAACACTGCTGGGGTTAAGGCAGAAGGTCAAAGGCCTGTCACTCTACTCTGTGCATCTGCATCGGATTTCCTACCCGGCTGCCCACAGCAGGAAGAGCGATTGAGTCAGCAGGCCACTAAAAACTCTGTAGAAGGCCACAGACTGGGGACGGGTGTGGCACTGGGGGAGTGGAACAGACACTCTGTGTTTGTCACAACTGTACAAAGTACATGTACCATAGAGCACACAGGACGTAGTCACTGCATATTAAGGTGTGCCCATGATCCCTGTGTTTATCATTGGTGGGAAGAGCCCTGTGCTGTGGTCAGGATCCTGACTCTTAACATAAATGGGATCATAGACAATATAGGGAACCTGAAGTTAGGATGCACCCAGGATCAAGGAGGGAGAGAGGGGGAACACTTAGGACAGATCTCAGGTCCCCAAAGCTGCTGGGCCAGAGATGTGCAAAACCCCCATGTTTCTGACTGTCTGTGAGGTCCCTGCAGAACCTAGGAAATGAACCAGGCACCAGGCAAATCTCAGGCCTCATTAACAGAGAGTCTGTCCCTGTGGGTGTCCCTCTCTGGTTCTTTGTGCGGGTGGCATGGTTTGTATTCTGCTCTGATGAGCACGTGGCCCTGGGAGTGGGTAACTGCTGCTGTCACATTCTTGTCTCTTAATGGCTGCAGGAGGGTGGATGCCCTGGGAGTGGTATGGGTTTGAATTTAAACAGAAAAGAGAACGAGGAGCCAACGGTCTAGGACAATTGAAAGACAGCAAGGCCCTCCAAGTGAACTTCCAGATCGTGCTGGTTCCAAAGGAGGGAGAGGGGGAGGGGAAATGGGGAAATGAGGGAGCTGGTGAAGAGCCAGAATGGATGAAGCGCTGGGATAGAGAGGCTTTTCCTCAGTGTGACCAGGCCTTGGGGAAAGGCACGGGCTGTCATGTTTCATGTAGGGGCATGTGATCATGTTTCATGTAGGACTGTGTGGAAAACAGGCACTCCCGCCCTACTGAGTCTGTGTCCCTGCCTCACAGGGCACCGAGGTGATTCCCGCACAGTAGAGTTGAGAAACTACTTGGCAGACTCCCCACTGGCCAGTTCACCCAGCTGGGAAGGGCAGTATAAAGGACTCAGATCAGCGTGATGGCAAAGCAAGGGCTTGTGCTGTGTATGCAGCTCATGCCTCTCAAATCAGCACTGGCAGCTTTTAACAGAATACGTAGTTCATCATCCAGGATTCCCCAAACACACACACACACACACATACACACACACACTATCAGGATTAAGCCACGTGTAGAACTAGAACCTACCTAATGCAGCAATCAAGTCCCAGAGAACAAGAAAGTGTGCCTAGGGTCACATGGCTGCACTGTCCTCCCACAAGGGAGGGGTTCACGAACGAACTGGAACCTCATACTCAACTGGCCTGAAATCAGATGGGGACAGGAGACAGCACACTTTACCCCAGCTTCCCCTGAGTAGCAGGAGTCTACTAACCACCTAGAGGAGCTGGCTAGAGGGTCAGAAGTCTGAAAGGGAAGTACAGGAAGCTGGGGACAGGGACGAGGAAGAAGATGAGTCTCAAGCCCTTTAAATCTATTATCTAGCCAGCACAGGCCAGTCTCTTGAAAGCATCCAGGAAACCTTTTGAAAGCCCACCATTGAACCAGGTGCATGTAGCCATTGCACCTCCTGACTGAAGGTCCACTCAAGTTCACACATTTGTATCTGGAGCTGGTAGCCCCCGAGCCCAAGGCGAGTCCTTTGGCATGTGAGACCCTTCTCTCTTTATGAGCCTTGTCCACAGTGATGGAGGGCTGTTTCAGAAAACGGAATTGGCTGGCACGGTATCAGGATGAAGCAGCGCGTAGGATTAGAATCTGGATGGTGCGTGGCATTGGGAGCTACATCAAGAGGAAAATGAAGGTCCTTCCTCAGCTCTTAGGAGGCATCATCTTGGGGGGGTGTGCCCCACCTCAGCCCCTCATGGGAGGAGTGAAGGCAGAGACTGGCTCTCCTGGGGTTTGGAGCAGCCTGGAGCACATGCAGTGTCAGTGCTGACTTGTGTTGCCCCCAGCATCTCACTGTAGCCACGGGACAGACTCTGGGGCGTTTCCTGCACATCAGATCTGGCCACGCAGTCCCAGAAACCAAAAGGCCAGAGTTACAGAAAGCCAAGAAGAGATTTTTAGGGTGAGATGAGACCTCTCAGCCCACCGTCAGGGCCCTGACATGGGTTAAACGGAGGTATGAGAGTCAGGGCAAGGGGGAGGGATGCAGGTGTGTGTGTGTACCTGTGGACCCTTGGTCACCGAGTGGTCCGGTTGATCACTGAGTTCCCAAGCTGCAGAGTGAAGAAGGATGTCCTTGATGTTTGTGAGGACAACCCTGCTCCCATGTTCCTGCTTGCAGAGTTATCTGTCAATGAAGCCCTGAAGTTGATAAATCCAAGATGGCTGCAGGCTCAAGACAATGCCTGGAGACTCCCAGGCAGCTGACATAAAACACCCCGTTTCCCTGGTTGCTGAACCGTCAGTCTTGAAGGGGCTGAGGTGGGTGAGGAGCCTGCCGCTTTAGACAGACACTCCTTATGAGATCAGTGCGCCCGTCTGAAGAGTTCAGAGGGATTGTGGCCTGAAGCTGAGAGACAAAGCAGTTAGATGCACAATGCAGGCAGAGAGGTCAGGCCTCTGCCCACTTTCAGTTGCCTTCTGGGACAGATGACAAGTCCTTTTTCAGAGAAGCAGTTGTCAAGGGTTCTATGCTACCAGCAAGTAGTGTGGAACCTTGCATACAGTAGGCACCAAGGAAATCTAGGCACCACTGAGTACAATGCTCAGTGAACTGGTCTCTATGCAGACTCTAACCAGGCAGGACTCACCTCCCTGGGCATCCAAGAGGCACCCGTGATGCCCACCCTCCTCAGAAGACCCTGCTTAGGAGAAGTCTTTGAGGAGTTTCTATCTCTCAAATCCAGGGACTGTGGGGGGAGCCTGGATGTCTGCTTAGGTTTTCCTTATGACTCCCTGGTCTGTTTAAATTTATTTTGGTGCTGAGGATTGAACCTGGGGTTTTACATCTGCTAAAATATAGAAAAGGATGCTGAAACTCAATCAGGGAAGAACCATACAGTCCAACAGTCGTACTCGTGGGCAGACAGGAGCTGGCATGTCAGTAAAGATGAGGTACAGATGGCGGTGGAGAAGCCTGCAAGCACTCGCAGCTGCAGCAGCCGGGAGGAAATGCAAATTAAAGCTAGGAGACTGCACACCTGTCAGAATGCTAGAAGCAAGGAGCCGCCGCCGGATACTGGCGAGAGTGGGCAGGGAGCAGGCACAGTCACTCGGGCACCACTGTCGGGAAGAGGGAGAACACCTTGGAAAACAGCTAGACCGCTTTCATGAATAAAACATCCCTTCATTATTCTCAAACAAATCCTGGCGTAGTGACTCTCAGCCTTCCTAACGCTGCAACCCTTTTAATACAGCTCCTCATGTTGTGGTGACTTCCCCACCCCCACCCCAACCACAATATTATTTTTATTGCTACTTCATAGCTGTAATTTTGCAACTGTTATGAACTGTAATGTAAATATCTGTGTTTTTTTTTGATGGTCTTAGGAGACCCCCTTCCGTTGAAAGGGTCATCTGACCCCCACAGGGGTTGTCACCTATAGGTTGAGAACCACTGTTCTAGTGGCTTTTTTCAGAGCAGAAGTTGGAAACTGCTCAGGTTTCTCCGGCAGAGGAAGGGTTAAATGGGGGCAATCAGAACCATGGGATGCTGTTTACAGCAAAGAGGACGGAACTATTGACAGCTACAACTTGGACAAATCTCTGGCGAGTTGTGCTGAATGGAGAATGTCCCCAAAGCAGACCAGCTTTACAGCTCCATTTCATGGCAATTTTGAAACAATGACATTTTAGAAATGTCAATTAGATTAGCGCTTCTCAGGGACTAGAGAGTGGGATGGCAGTGGCTCTGGAGGTCACAGCAACACTTAACGGGTCCCTCGGATGAAGTTACACCAGAAGAGGGTATTGCATCCCCTGGAGCGGGAGTTACAGGTGGTTGTCATATGAGTCCTTCTAAAGAGCACCGTGAACTCTTAACTGCTGGGCCATCTCTCCAGCCCCCACCAAAATCTTTTGTAAGGGAGATGTAATATATAATATTCATGTTTTTATCAGGGATTACATCATGGTTTTCTTAAATATTCTGTAGCCTTTTCCATGTGGTCTTTCCCCAACCTCTCTCTGTTCTAAATCTTGTTGCTCTAATGTCTAATATTTGCACTTAGGTCATTTCATGGGATGCTCTCCCAGAAGTGGAATCAGAGGGTTGAAAACATGCCCCCCGACCCCCACCCCCCAGGCTCCAAATATCTGGTTTCAAGTGACTTTCTAAAGTATTCTGCTGGTGCTGCCGTTCACAGCAGAAGTGTGTCCGCCCCCTGGTGGTTCTTTGGTTTGTGCTGCCTGGAGAATGTCTTGAAAAATGAGCAGCCCTAACAGACCCATTGAACAGGACTCTGGAGAGTCCTACTCCTGTCTCCCAAAGTCTAGAAGCAATCCAGATGAAGAGAAGGGAGATGAGTTGATCTTTTAGGTTTTTCTAAGTGGCCTCTTTGTCCTCAGGTTCTTAACAAGGTCCTGGATCCCAGGAGGTCCTGGACCTTGACAAGATTGGGTGGCTTCGGAACTGTGTAAGCTTTGTATTAGCCCACTTTGGTTACAAAACTGCCAAGTTTATTTCCTTATAGTTTTGGAAGTGAAGTCTAAAATCAAGGTCCAGGAGGGTTCTGTACCTCTCTTGCAGACATTTGTCCTCTCATAGTGTCCTTACCTGGCCTTTCCTCTATGATTGTGTCTGGACGGGGACACACACACACACACACACACACTCCCCTCTTTATGTAAGGACTCTTATCCTATTGGTTCAGACCTCTGTCCTTATGACTCTATTTAATTTTAATTACTCATAAAAGTGCTATCTCCACAAGCAGTCACCTTGCAGGGTAGAGTTTCAATATGACTTCTGGGGCTCACAAATATTCAGTCCCTAGCAGGTATTCTGGTCTCGGGGAGGCGATTTGAGTGTAGAAGAGAAGAGCTAAGTAGCTACCCACACAGGAGGACCAAAGGTGAAGAAAGTCAGAGGTCACCCTTCATCTTTTGGGAAAATATTCCACAGGTCCAGGTGTTGAGCTCCAGGCCAGCCTCTGATGATACAGAAATGGAGGCATCATTTTTGTTCTCCCAGTGGAAAAGATACTGTCTGAGTCAGGGTTTCTATTCCTGCACAAACATCATAACCAAGAAGCAAGTTGTGGGAGGAAAGGGTTTATTCAGCTTCCACTTCCACATTGCTGTTCATCATCAAAGGAAGTCAAGACTGGAACTCAAGCAGGCAAGCAAGCAGGAGCTGATGCAGAGGCCATGGAGGGGTGCTGCTTACTGGATTGCTTCCCCTGGCTTGCTCAGCTTGCTTTCTTATAGAACCCAGGACTACCAGCCCAGGGATGGCACCACCCACAATGCCCCCTATGCCCTAATCACTAATTGATAAAATGCCTTACAGCTGGATCTCATGGAGGCATTTCCTTAAGGAAGGCTCCTTTCTCTGTGATGGCTCCAGCTTGTGTCAAGTTGACACACAACACCAGCCAGTACAGACACACTGAGAACATTTTCAAATCTCGTACAGCCATCTGTATTGAAGTGGGGTACAGGCCTGGTGCTATAGGAAACCATAGGATTGTGGGGAAAGAGGATTCAGGGGAGACCTTCTGGAATACAGAAGCAGGGTAGAGTCCATCTGATGGAGGTCACATGCAAGAGGAGACATAACAGTCAAGACATGGGGATGCATTTGTGTGAGATGATGGCCACAGTTCATTGCAGAAACTCCCAGGCACTGAGTCAGGACCAACACGTCTGAGGTGGCTTGCATGTGAGGGTCAAGCAATCTTTTGGCCATCCAAAAAAATGTTTTGCCATATCCTAAAAATAATGGTCATCCATTGGGAGTGTTTGTTTGTTTGTTTGTTGTTTTGGGCAAAACGTCAGATGATATTAGACTTGGGCAATGCCTTTCTGGGTGCAGAATGGAGGGTGAGTCTGAAGAGATAACACAAATGCAAGTGAATACCAGTCAACCCATGGATAGTTCCAGAGACGAGAGGTGGGAGCTAAAGCTAGGGATGTGGTGGGGCACTCACAGATGCTCTGCCGGGAAGCAGCAGCAGCAGCGGCGGCGGCGCCTTGTTACACTGTGAGCTGAACAGCAGGGTACGAGGCATATATGATTTGTCCCATGTGCCTGACCAGTTTGAGGGGCTTAGTAAGTGTTGTTGACTTGTGGATGAAGAAGTTTGGTGGAACCGTAGAATGCCACAAGCATTCTACAGTCTATGCATGACTGAGAGCAGACATTTCTCTGGCAGCTAACCTTGAGCTTGGCACCAATCCCAAAATGTGGCTATCTTCCATCCATTCCTGTATATCTTGGCCATAGCTATGTGTATTGATATTGAGGGTGCCTGTCCTTAATTTTGAACTGGTCACAGCACCTGTAGCTACCCCATCAATCCGTCAAATCTCTAACTTGTCATTTTTATGCACAAGCATTTTTTTTAGATTTATTTATTTATTTATTTATTTATTTATTTATTATATGTAAGTACACTGTAGCTGTCTTCAGACACTCCAGAAGAGGGAGCCAGATCTCATTACAGATGGTTGTGAGCCACCATGTGGTTGCTGGGATTTGAACTCGGGACCTTCGGAAGAGCAGTCGGGTGCTCTTACCCACAGCCATCTCACCAGCCCACAGCATGTTTTTTTAATGAGCTTGTTTGTTTGTTTTCAAGACAGGGTTTCTCTATGTAGCCCTGGCTGTCCTAGAACTTGCTCTGTAGACTGGGCAGTCTTGGATTCAGAAATCTGTCTGCCACTGCCTCCCATGTTGGGAGTAAAGGCTCAAATTTATTAAGCTGCTCAGCTGAAATTCCTCTGTCTCTATATCTCTGTCTCTCTGGTTTTTTGAATGAAATTAATCTTTTAATGCACGTTTTTCTCTTCTTTTCCTGAAGTACATTTTCCTAGCAGCTTCTTAAGAGAGACGAAGAGGTTCCCCCCCCCCGCCAGTCCTCACTTGCCTGCAGACCTCCCACTTTACCCTCATCTGCATCATGTAACTGGATTTTGGGGTCCAGGGTAGAAACTCCCCTCCTCCAGATCTTGAAGGCATTGTTCATCTTGTAGCACACAGTGCTGCTTTTAAATTTGTTTATTCATTTTTATTTACTCTGCATGGTGTTCTGTCTGCATTTATGTCTGTGTACTATATGCATGAAGTACCCTCAGAGACCAGAAGGCACCAGATCCCCTGGAACTGGAGTTTCAGTCAGTCATGAGCTGCCACATGGGTGCTGGGAATCAAACCTGGGTTCTCTGGGAGAACAGCCAGCTCTTACCACCGAGCCGTCTCTCCAGCCTCTAAACCTGATAGTGAGAGTTTTGATCTCCTCATCCTCCTCTTCTTCCTCCTCTCCCTACTTTCTCTTCCCCTCATCCTCTATCTCCTTCTCCTTTCCTGAATCCTTCTTATTGAAGGTGGTCCTAGAGACAAGCTGGCCTTGAACTCTATGACCAGGCAGGTCTTGAACTTGTGACCCCCTCCAGCTTCAGTCACCCGAGTAGCTAGAGTACAAGTCTGAACACCAAACCCAGTCAAGGTTTTTGTTGCTGTTGTTGTTTTGTTTTGTTTTTCCTTAATGTGACTCATTTTGTGTTTCTTCAAGGAGAGTGACATGTAAGGGTCTTAGGACAGTGTTTGGAATTTAGTAAAATATGAGTAACTTTTAGCCATTATGATTTAGTTTTTAAAATTTGCCCCATTCTACTCTGGTATATGTCTAGCCTCTATGCTACTTAAGAGAGTGGAGCCCCAGTTTCCTGGAGCACAGTATAATAAATCTGCCTACCTGTCTCTCTATCCATCTATCCACCCACCCACCACTTATCTATCCAATCTTTCTTATTGGTCTCTAGAGATCCCTAAAACAGGTATCAAACTGAATTTCTCACTGGGGATCCCTGCTGCCGGCGAGCAGATGGCTTGCCTATTTGTTTGTTTATTTGTTTGTATTTTGAGACAGAGTCTCACACAGTCCATCCTGGCCTTGAACTCACTATGTAGGCAAGGACACTCTTTAAGCTTCCAGCCCTCTTAGCTCCTCCTCCAGAGTGTGGGGGTTATAGGCTTTGTTCTACCACGCCTGGCTTTATGTGGTGCTCAGAGCTGAACCAGGGTTTGGTGCATGTTAGGAGGAGCTCTACCCACTGAGCTACACCCCAGCCTCAAGGGAAGCTTCTTTTCCTGTCTACCCTAGGTGTGTCTGAGGGAGGGGCAGGGCTTTCCATCCTGTGGGATGTAGAGATCTCCAGGCACACACTTCCCCTCCCCCCGAGTCTCTCCTCCTCTCCCTTGTTGGACAGATGTGTTTCCATGGTACCTCTTGAGAGGGGAGGGAATAGGGGTATGCTTTACTTGGGTAGTTAGGGGAAGGTACCTAGGTTTCTAACTGGTGGCTTTTTTTTTTTTTGCTGATTCTTAGTACAAGGTCTCGGTGCTGGGTGTTCCCAGACTGGGGTCTATCCCCTGAGGACTTTGCCAGACTGGGATGTTCTGTGGATGCTTCCAGACTGGGGTCTCCTAAGGATGTTCCCAGACTGGGATCTCTTAAGGAATGTTCCTCATACCCACTCTAGTTGTCTCTACTGCCCGAGACCTGTCACCATGTCCTGTGCCTGCACCTCCCCTTCCCTTCCCTTCCGTTCCCCTCCCCTCCCCTCCCCTCCCCTCCCCTCCCCTCCCCTCCCCTCCCCTCCCCTCCCCTCCCCTCCCCTCCCCTCCCCTCCCCTCCCCTCCCCTCCCCTGTTCTAAGACAACCACAAATGCCCTGGGTGCTTTGATCCACTGTCTACCAGTGCCGCGCTCATCCTTCCCTGTCCCTACATGCTGACAGCTTTTGGTTTTATCTTTCTGCAAGACCGTGGGAGCCAAGTGGCCACAGGTCTGGGTAGTCTCCCCGCCACATTTTCCCCAGACTCTGCCTCATCTGTTGGGCACTGGGAAGCAGAGCTGAGGAAGAAGCTGTTGCCACGTGGGGTAGGAGACAGGAGCGAGAAGGGGCTACTTTCCATCCCTGGGGAGGTGCTAATGTGGGGGTCTGGGAGAGGGGGCGAGGGAGGAGAGAGCTGTGGATTCTGTGTAGTTTAATGCTGGATGAACAGAGAGGTGAGGAGAGGATTGAAAGGGTTTGGCCCCAGTTTGGATGCAGAGTGAAGAAAGGCTGAAATCATGGACGTGCCTCAAAGTGGTGGTGGGGTGGGCAGCATGTAGCCTAGAACAGAGACAGGGTACCAGCAGAAGGGAAGGGAATTCAGCTGGGCCTCATTTCCTGAATTTTGAGCAAGTCTGTGGAGTCTGAGAGGGATGTTCAGACTGTGTTCAGCCTAGAAGCAACAGTGAGCTCGTGGACTTCTCAGCAGTAGCATTTGATCCTTCTCTGGGTGGCCCCAAAGGTGCTTGCCCATGCACGTGTGTATGCAGAAGGTGCTCACACATGCACACCTGAATGCAGAAGGTGCTCACACGTGTACACCTGTGTGCACAAGGTGCTCATACATGCACACATGTATGCACATGGTACACACACATGCACACATGTGTGCACAAGGTGCTCACACATGCATACCTGTATGCATTCACACATGCACACCTGTAAGCACAGGGTGCTTACACATGCACACATGTATGTACATACATACCACGAGACCCTGACCTTTTCTTTCAGAGCCAACCCATGACCAAGACTTCCTCCCTGTGTGAAAAACGAGCCTCTCCCTTACAGTGCAGAGCACAGAACTCCTGGATAAAAATAGAACACATTCAAGTCTGCCTGGGCTGCCCAGGAGGAACGTTCATAGCCTTGTTCTTCCTCTGCTCTCAGTGTTATTGGTGTTTAGTGCCAAAAGACAGCTCTGCTGTGTGTGGGTGTGTGTGTGGGAGTGGGGTAGGAACAACCTCAGCTCTGATTGCCAGGAAGGCCCTTCTCTGTCCCCAGCACCACTGAGCCTGAAGCAGGCCCTTGCCTTGCATTGTCCCCTGGGCTCTTCCTTACAATGATTCTGCTTCCAGCTGGCAAATCTGCTTCTCACCATCAGTCTAGGCCTGGGACATTAGTCTAGGAAGTCCATCAGCACAGCTGGTTAGCCTGGGGCTACTCTGGTCACCAGTATCTGCCTGCTACACACAGGGGCCTCGAGCAGCCACTGCAGTCAATATCCTGTGACCTGTCCACGTTGCTCTCTGTCCACATGGTTCTGGAGTTCTTCCTGTTTGAGCCATGAGGAAGAAGAGGATCGGCTTTTTCTGAGGCAAGAGTCACCTTCCAGTCTGGGGCTGTGACATTAAGAGTCTCAGTAGGCCTGGGGACCTTGAGAAGCCCCACCAGTCCCAGGAGTGTTGCAATGAGCCTTGGGTAAGAGATTCGGAATGATACAAGTCAGTTGCCTGTCTAGACCCAGGTCCAAAAACAATTTAGAGATTCCCCGTAAAGGGGGCAGAAGTTCCATGTTCCCTCCCTCAGCTAAAGGAGAGCACAGAGGCAGATGCCAGCACAGTGGGTTGAGTGGATTTGGCTCCAGTTTGGATGCAGTGTGAAAGACCTGTGGTGTGCCTCAGTGTGTAGGGGGTCAGTACACAGCCTAGAGCAAGAGCTGGATAAGAACAGCAGGCCAAGGAACACAACTGGGACCCCCTCCCTGAAGTTTGAGCAAATATGTAGGGGTCAATGAGGGATGCTTAGACTGTTTATCCAGCCTGGAAGCAAAGGTGAGCAGGTGCATGATGTCTGTGGTCCAGCCCGGCTGCAGGCAACAGCACATGTCAGCAGTAGCCATCTCCAGAAGACATCAGGCTGGGGCTGTAGCTCAGTGGTTGAGCATCTGCTCAGCATGGAGGAGGTCAAGGGTTCCATCCCTAGCCCCGCACAAGCTAAATGGACAATTGCGTCTGCAATTAGCGTTCTCCCATCTTCCAACATTCCATCAGCTGCCTCTCCCACATCTGTCCCTTCCTCCACCCCTGACTCCGCCCCAACACCCCCCCCCCCCCAGCTCCATGAGCAGCTCCATGGCCCTTCATCTGCTGACATTTTAGAATTCTGTGGCTATCATATGGTGCAAATCCCCTTTAAACTCTCACTGAAACACACAGAGAAAACAGCAGAGACTGGAGTCTCTCCTTACCATGGTGGTGGTGGTGGGGAATCGTTTGCAGTTGAGACACTTGTGACCCTGAAGAGTCCCTGTTCCCCTATTACCACACACGATGCTTCTCCGCATCCTTTGAATCACTGTGACACCTGTACGTGAGGGGACGGAGAAACCACAAAACGGGACTATGGGAGTAGAAAGAACGGTCTGTTGAGAACCAAACTGTCAAGGCTCTTTTGCTGGCAGAGAACAGCAGTGCGGTGGGAAAGCGAGCTGATCGATTGCATCTGAGTGTAGGCAGGGGCGGCTTGGGGCGGGGCGTCTCTGCGCTCAGGTAGGCTGTTCAGTGAATCAGAACCAGGTGCCCTCCCCTGAGACAGCCGGCTGTTGGGGGAGTGTAAGGGGGTAGTGCTTTTCTTGGTCAATGGTAACCCACTTTACAATATTTCTAAGGAATGCTGAGTTTAGGTTTTGTTTACCCAATAACAATCATGCTGTTTGCCCAGTCATTGTCCTTCTGTTTAGGACACTGTCACCAGCACTGCCTTTGGGGGCCTGCTTTGGCCCTAACAGCATCATTTCAGTGTGTTCTCCAGCAGAAGCTTGGGCCAGCACTTCCTGTTTGTCTTCTTAAACCTGAAGCCACATTGCACGCTGTGGGGCCTTGGTGGCTCCAGGGTGTTCTGGAAAGACCCTGAACTTGAGCAGCAGATCCGTTTCCTGTGGCTGCTGGGACCTGGGGGGCCTTTTATTTTCTAGTTTTAGAGGCCAGGTGTGTGGAGTGAGTTTGTCTAGGTTGAAAGCTGGACAGGAGTGTGCTCCCCTTCAGAGACTTTAGGGAAGACAGAATCCATCTCAGGGCATGGGGAGCTCCCGTAGCTCCTGGAGTCTCCGGCCCCTTCCTCTTTCTCTCCCCCCACCTCCCCCATAAGGCAGCATCCTTATGTCTCTTCTCCCATACCCAGGCTCCCCTCCTCTTCTGAAGCCCCCCTGCCCGCCTCTACAGATACAAGGGCTGATGTCTAGGACCCACGGAGATAATCTCTGTGTGCCAGCTTAACTATAACTGCCAAGGGCATCTTGTCATATATGTACCAATCACAAACTCAGAGATTCTACCCTAGACAGGTGTGTGTGTGTGTGTGTGTGCGCACAGGTACATGTGAAGAGGGTGCACATATGTGTTTACATATACATATGTGTTTACATGTGGAGGCCAAAAGACAGTCTGAGGTGTCATTCCTCAAGCACCAACCACTTTCTTTTGAGACAGGATCTTTTCCTAGCTTGGAACTTAGGGCCAGTTAGTGAGCCCAGGGGAATTTGCCTATCTACTCTCCTTAGCATTGGGATGAAAAAATCTGGCTTTTAAAAACCTGGCGTGATTTGGGGGATCAAATACAGGTTCTCATGTTTGCTGTGTGAGCACTGTGCACGTGGAGGGAGTCATTTTCTCCAGTCTCCTAGATACTGTATCTAGTATATAGTGTGCTGCATAGAGGGTCTCGGTCCTGGGTGGGTTCCAACTAGTGACCCTGAGGCTGATGGGTGTGACTTCAGTCCTTCATCTTGTTCTGTTGGCTTGTTGGTGTGGCTGTAAGGACCCTGAGTGCTTCCTTCAGGCCCTAGACTATAGCTGCCTAAGGGCAGGGCTTCTGACCTCACCGGGTTTTCCTGCTGCACCTCCCCTGTTTGGATCCCCACAGCAGTTATTGAACCAATAAGGGAACAGATGATGAGTAAGAGCTGCCAGTGCAGGGGGACCTTGGGGAACGCTATGGCGCCAGAATTTTAAGTCTAAAAGCCAGCTGGATACAAGCCAATAGCTGAAGAATTTGTACAGAAGCCTTCTGTGACACTGTGACATGGCCCCAGTGTTCAGACTGCAGGGACCTGCTACCCACACTCAGGCAGGGAGCTAGCAGGTCAGCAAGTGGCTTTGGGGGCTACAAGAGGCCACCCTGCCCCCCATACTGCTCCCAGGAAGAGGACCTGGCAGCTTCAATGCAGAAGCTTTGCAATGAGTCTGCTGGGTCTGCGCTAACCCAGAACTACTCAGGGAAAGGAAACCCCAGGCAGGGCATTTCCAGCGTTGCTTAGCCGACACAGCACAAATCCTGGAGTGGCTTGTGGGTTGGAGAATCCCCCCTCCATTTTCCCAGGAAACCTCCCTTCCTAAATAATGCAGAGACCTGCTTCTAGGCTGCCAGGCTGCAGCAAGGGATGGATCTTTTTCTGTCTCTTCTTGGGCAGTTTTCAGTGGAACAAATGATTAATAAATTATTATTTCATGCCTGTCAAAAGTCCTTTCTTATTTGCAAAACAATTACCGATCTAGAAAAAAAAAACGTGGTTAGCCACATTCCTAATGTTACTAATATTCTTTTCAGCAGGTTGGGCTGATGGAAACTGTGTGTAGAAGTCAGGGTGTGATAATTACCACCAAGAATGATGGGAGGAACCTACTGCCTGTGGAAAGCACGAGTTAGACCCAGAACAAGTTCTCTGTGACAGATTTGTGACAAGTATGTTTTCTGAATCAAAAGTAACCTAGGGTCAGGGCCTAAGGATTATGACAACCAACCCTTTAATATTTCTGGAAAGTTCTTTACCCTTCTTTCCAAATAAGGTGGAAAAAAAAAACCCAACTTCATAATGACACATTGCAGACCCAGTGTAGATGAGCTCATAGCGACACCAGCTTTGCTTTTCTGTCTGTCAGCACAAGATGCCAGTTTCCAGCCACGTTGGACCTTTGTCCCCCATTCTTTCTGTGATGACTGATTGTCAATGTGACACGATCTAGAGCCACATGGGAAGAAGCTGCCTCTGAGGCGTTATCTTGTTTAAGTTAACTGAGGTGGGAAAGACTGGCCCACTGTAGGTGACACCACTCCCTACTCAGGGCACCCTGGACTGTGTGCCAGTAGAGAGAGAGGGAGCTGAGCCCTAGCACGCACATCAATTCATGTCTGCCCTTAACTGTGCCTATAGTGTGACCAACTGTCTGAAGCGCCTGCTGCTGTGACCTCCCTACCATGGTAACCTGGAACTGTGAGCCCAAAAACCAAAACAACAACAACAACAACAACAAAACAACCCTTTCTCCCTTAAGTTGGTTTTGTCTGGATTTTACCAAAGTGACAGGAACAGAAACTATGACACGGTGGTGGTTTAAACAGGAATGTCTCTCGCAGGCTCATTCATTTGAGTGCTGGGTCATTAGGGAGTGCTGTTACTTGAGAAGGATTAGGAGGCGGGCTGGGTTTCCAACTACTCCGAAGCTACCTTTGCAGGCTCTGAATCCATCCACTTTATAAAACTGTGTGTGTGTGTGTGTGTGTGTTGTACACCACAGCAAGTGTGTGGAGATCAGAGGGCCATTCTATGGAGTCAGTTCTTCCCCCTTTATGTGGGTTTCAGGAGTCAAACTCGTTGCTAGATTTATATGGCAAGGGCCTTCACCCACAGAATCATCACACTGAACACATGCGTCCACTCGCTTTGGAGAGAGAGGTCTATGTGCAGATGTGCAGCCTGGCGTCCATGATGCAGGAGGCAGGCTTTGTGCTTTGTATTTTTTCTCTTTCATTCTGGACTTCGCATGCCTCTCATGTGGATGGTAGCCCAGAGCCACACCAGCACCTGAATAGCACGCATCATTTGGGGAGGTTACAATAGGCATATAAAAAGACCAAGGACTTTTGATATAGAAGACATTTGAAAAATAAAATCGAATCAGAAAATCTGCCCCGCATTTAGGGTATGCACCAGGTTTTTTACCCACGTTAGAACACAGCTAACGGGGCAGCGCTCTGGCAGGGGGCTGAGTGGAAGCCTGTTGGCACCTGCCCTGGTCTGGAGGAAATCATGGAATAGCAGGGACCGTGGCTGCTGAGCATCAGACAGTAGAGACTGAAGAGCAGGTAATGGACACCTGGCCAATGTACATGCAGTAAGAAGGGTTTATTTTTAGCCCTGAGCAGAAGCTTCCAGCATGGGTCCATTGGGTCTGAGCACTGTACCCAGCATCTCTGCAATACCATTTTCTTTAATTCTTTTTTTTTTTTTTTTTTTTTGAGGATGGCTTTCCCGGCTGTGAGCATCTGTGCTGTGTGCAACTACAGAAGAGGACAATGGAGACAAAAACGGGGGCCATCCTATTCTTGGTTCTTCATCTAGAGTGTCACCTCTAACCCGAGGCTGGCTTCTCTCTCATGGTAGCAAAATGACCTCACAGTGCCATACCTACTGGCAAAATGTTGACTCTGGTGATGTTTCTTGGCTGCATATGAATAAAATCTCCTCCCGGGCAGGACTCTTAGGTAATGTGTAAGAATCACCCAGATAGACTGGTTTTGAAGGCATGAAGAAGTCATGGAGAGCAGCTAAGGCTTGGCATTCTGAGAGGTCAGGGAAGGTCGTTAGTGAAGGTGTAGCCTCCATTGCAGTTGACAGCCCAGGACTGAAGGGGTCATACAAAGAAGTTAAGGACTTGGCGCCATGAAGAGAGCCTATGAGAGACTATTGGTGAAGCCTAGTTGTAGAAGACCCCACATATTGGAGATGCCAGTACCATGGGATGACCCCCAAGAACAGCAGCAGCAGTGGAGTAGAGTCAACCAGAGCCTAGAGTGCTACAGACGGCAGAGCTGGAGAAGTGACCCAAGGCCGTTGGAGGAGCCCAGCAGATCAGACATGATGTTTGGATCTCAGACATAGGAGTAAGAAGCTGTAAAGTTGAAGTGGCCTTGGATACCCCAAGATATTAGAAATGTCAGAGCCATGGGATACCTGCCTAGGGAAGCTGCGAATAGGGAGTGAAACCAGCCAAAGAGAAGGAATGGTGTCGTCAACCAAGCTGCACGGCTTTGGAGATCTGAAGAGTGCTTTGATCACAGACATGGAGATGCAGAGTTTGGAGTTTGCCCAGCAGTTTTTCTGTCTTGCTTTGGTCCAATATTTCCTCACCATGACATTTTGGAATGCTAATGTATACCATGGATGATGTTGGAGGTATGTGATCTGCTTTTTGATTTTGATTTCTTAGGGGATTATAGTTAAGAGGTTGCACGATCTCAGAAGAGACTTTGAACTTTGGATTTTTTTTTTAATTTTTAATATTTTTTATTACATATTTTCCTCAATTACATTTCCAATGCTATCCCAAGAGTCCCCCATAGCGCCCCCCACTTCCCTACCCACCCATTCCCATTCTTTTGGCCCTGGCATTCCCCTATATTGGGGCATATAAAGTTTGCAAGTCCAATGGGCCTCTCTTTCCAGTGATGGCCAACTAGGCCATCTTTCGATACATATGCAGCTAGAGACAAGAGCTCCGGGGTTCTGGTTAGTACATCATGTTGTTCCAACAATAGGGTTGCAGATCCCTTTAGCTCCTTGGGTACTTTCTCTAGCTTCTCCATTGGGAGCCCTGTGATACATCCAATAGCTGACTGTGAACATCCACTCCTGTGTTTGCTAGGCCCCGGCATCATCTCACAAGAGACAGCTATATTTGGGTCCTTTCAGCAAAATCTTGCTAGTGTATGCAATGGTGTCAGCGTTTAGAAGCTGATTATGGGACGGATCCCTGGATACAGCAGTCTCTAAATGGTCCATCCTTTCATCACAGCTACGAACTTTGTCTCTGTAACTCCTTCCCTGGGTGTTTTGTTCCCAATTCTAAGAAGGGGCACAGTGTCCACACTTCGGTCTTCATTCTTCTTGAGTTTCATGCGTTTATCAAATTGTATCTTATATCTTGGGTATCCTAAGTTTTGGGCTAATATCCACTTATCAATGAATACATATTGTGTGAGTTCTTTTGTGATTGTGTTACTTCACTCAAGATGATGCCCTCCAGGTCCATCCATTTGGCTAGGAATTTCATAAATTCATTCTTTTTAATAGCTGAGTAGTACTCCATTGTGTAAATGTACCATAATTTCTGTATCCATTCCTCTGTTGAGGGACATCTGGGTTCTTTCCAGCTTCTGGCTATTATAAATAGGGCTGCTATGAACATAGTGGAGCATGTGTCCTTTTTACCGGTTGGGACATCTTCTGGATATATGCCCAGGAGAGGTATTGCTGGATCCTCCGGTAGTACTATGTCCAATTTTCTGAGGAACCGCCAGACTGATTTCCAGAGTGGTTGTACAAGCTTGCAATCCCACCAACAATGGAGGAGTGTTCCTCTTTCTCCACATCCTCGCCAGCATCTGCTGTCACCTGAATTTTTGATCTTAGCCATTCTGACTGGTGTGAGGTGGAATCTCAGGGTTGTTTTGATTTGCATTTCCCTGATGATTAAGGATGTTGAACATTTTTTCAGGTGCTTCTCTGCCATTCGGTATTCCTCAGGTGAGAATTCTTTGTTCAGTTCTGAGCCCCATTTTTTAATGGGGTTATTTGACTTTCTGGAGTCCACCTTCTTGAGTTCTTTATATATATTGGATATTAGTCCCTTATCTGATTTAGGATAGGTGAAGATCCTTTCCCAATCTGTTGGTGGTTTTTTTGTCTTTTTGATGGTGTCTTTAGCCTTGCAGAAGCTTTGTAGTTTCATGAGGTCCCACTTGTCAATTCTCGATCTTACAGCACAAGCCATTACTGTTCTATTCAGGAATTTTTCCCCTGTGCCCATATCTTCAAGGCTTTTCCCCACTTTCTCCTCTATAAGTTTCAGTGTCTCTGGTTTTATGTGAAGTTCCTTGATCCACTTAGACTTGACCTTAGTACAAGGAGATAGGAATGGATCGATTCGCATTCTTCTACATGTTAACAACCAGTTGTGCCAGCACCATTTGTTGAAAATGCTGTCTTTCTTCCACTGGATGTTTTTAGCTCCCTTGTCGAAGATCAAGTGACCATAGGTGTGTGGGTTCATTTCTGGGTCTTCAATTCTATTCCATTGGTCTATTTGTCTGTCACTATACCAGTACCATGCAGTTTTTATCACAATTGCTCTGTAGTAGAGCTTTAGGTCCGGCATGGTGATTCCACCAGAGGTTCTTTTATCCTTGAGAAGAGTTTTTGCTATCCTAGGTTTTTTGTTATTCCAGATGAATTTGTAGATTGCACTTTCTAATTCGTTGAAGAATTGATTTGGAATTTTGATGGGGATTGCATTGAATCTGTAGATTGCTTTTGGCAAGATAGCCATTTTTACAATGTTGATCCTGCCAATCCATGAGCATGGGAGATCTTTCCATCTTCTGAGATCTTCTATAATTTCTTTCTTCAGAGACTTGAAGTTTTTATTATACAGATCTTTCACTTCCTTAGTTAGAGTCACGCCAAGATATTTTATATTATTTGTGACTATTGAGAAGGGTGTTGTTTCCCTAATTTCTTTCTCAGCCTGTTTATTCTTTGTGTAGAGAAAGGCCATTGATTTGTTTGAGTTAATTTTATATCCAGCTACTTCACCGAAGCTGTTTATCAGGCTTAGGAGTTCTCTGGTGGAATTTTTAGGGTCACTTATATATACTATCATATCATCTGCAAAAAGTGATATTTTGACTTCATCTTTTCCAATTTGTATCCCTTTGATCTCCTTTTGTTGTCGAATTGCTCTGGCTAGGACTTCAAGTACAATGTTGAATAGGTATGGAGAAAGTGGACAGCCTTGTCTAGTCCCTGATTTTAGAGGGATTGCTTCAAGCTTCTCACCATTTACTTTGATGTTGGCTACTGGTTTGCTGTAGATTGCTTTTATCATGTTTAGGTATGGGCCTTGAATTCCTGATCTTTCCAAGACTTTTATCATGAATGGGTGTTGGATCTTGTCAAATGCTTTTTCCGCATCTAAGGAGATGACCATGTGGTTTTTGTCTTTGAGTTTGTTTATATACTGGATTACGTTGATGGATTTTGGTATATTGAACCATCCCTGCATCCCTGGGATGAAACCTACTTGGTCAGGATGGATGATTGTTTTGATGTGTTCTTGGATTCGGTTAGCAAGAACTTTATTGAGGATTTTTGCATCAATATTCATAAGGGATATTGGTCTGAAGTTTTCTATCTTTGTTGGGTCTTTTTGTGGTTTAGGTATCAGAGTAATTGTGGCTTCATAGAATGAGTTGGGTAGAGTACCTTCTGTTTCTATTTTGTGGAATAGTTTGTGAAGAACTGGGATTAGATCTTCTTTGAAGGTCTGATAGAACTCTGCACTAAACCCATCTGGTCCTGGGCTTTTTTTAGTTGGGAGACTATTAATGACTGCTTCTATTTCTTTGGGGGATATAGGGCTGTTTAGATCATTAACCTGATCTTGATTCAACTTTGGTACCTGGTATCTGTCTAGGAACTTCTCCATTTCATCCAGGTTCTCCAGTTTTGTTGAGTATAGCCTTTGGTAGAAGGATCTGATGGTGTTTTGGATGTCTTCAGGATCTGTTGTTATGTCTCCTTTTTCATTTCTGATTTTGTTAATTAGGATGCTTTCCCTGTGCCCTCTAGTGAGTCTGGCTAAGGGTTTATCTATCTTGTTGATTTTCTCAAAGAACCAGCTCCTTGATTGGTTGATTCTTTGAATAGTTTTTCTTGTTTCCACTTGGTTGATTTCACCCCTGAGTTTGATTATTTCCTGCCGTCTACTCCTCTTGGGTGAATTTGCTTCCTTTTGTTCTAGTGCTTTTAGGTGTGTTGTCAAGCTGCTAATGTGTGCTCTCTCTAGTTTCCTTTTGGAGGCACTCAGAGCTATGAGTTTTCCTCTTAGAAATGCTTTCATTGCGTCCCATAAGTTTGGGTATGTTGTGGCTTCATTTTCATTGAACTCTAAAAAGTCCTTAATTTCTTTCTTTATTCCTTCCTTGACCAAGGTATCATTGAGAAGAGTGTTGTTCAGTTTCCACGTGAAGGTTGGCTTTCTATTATTTATTCTGTTATTGAAGATCAGCCTTAGTCCATGGTGATCTGATAGGATGCATGGGACAATTTCAATATTTTTATATCTGTTGAGGCCTGCTTTGTGACCAATTATGTGGTCAATTTTGGAGAAGGTACCATGAGGTGCTGAGAAGAAGGTATATCCTTTTGTTTTAGGATAGAATGTTCTGTAGATATCTGCCAGATCCATTTGATTCATAATTTCTCTTAGTTTCACTGTGTCCCTGTTTAGTTTCTGTTTCCATGATCTGTCCATTGGTGAAAGTGGTGTGTTGAAGTCTCCCACTATTATTGTATGAGGTGCAATGTGTGCTTTGAGCTTTACTAAAGTTTCTTTAATGAATGTGGCTGCCTTTGTATTTGGAGCATAGATATTCAGGATTGATAGTTCCTCTTGGAGGATTTTACCTTTGATGAGTATGAAGTGTCCCTCCCTGTCTTTTTTAATGACTTTGGGTTGGAAGTCAATCTTATCAGATATTAGAATGGCTACTCCAGCTTGTTTCTTCATGCCATTTGCTTGGAAAATTGTTTTCCAGCCTTTCATTCTGAGGTAGTGTCTATCCTTTTCTCTGAGATGAGTTTCCTGTAAGCAGCAAAATGTTGGGTCTTGTTTGTGTAGCCAGTTTGTTAGTCTATGTCTTTTTATCGGGGAGTTGAGTCCATTGATATTAAGAGATATTAAGGAAAAGTAATTGTTGTTTCCTGTTATTTTTGTTGTTAAAGTTGGCATTTTGTTCTTGTGGCTGTCTTCTTTTAGGTTTGTTGAGGGATTACCTTCTTGTTGTTTCTAGGGCGTGGTTCCTGTCCTTGTATTGGTTTTTTTCTGTTATTATCCTTTGAAGGGCTGGATTCGTGGAGAGATAATGTGTGAATTTGGTTTTGTCGTGGAATACTTTGGTTTCTCCATCTATGTTAATTGAGAGTTTGGCTGGGTATATTAGCCTGGGCTGGAATTTGTGTTCTTTTAGTGTCTGTATAACATCTGTCCAGGATCTTCTGGCTTTCATAGTCTCTGGTGAAAAATCTGGTGTAATTCTGATAGGCTTGCCTTTATATGTTACTTGGCCTTTTTCTCTTACTGCTTTTAGTATTCTATCTTTATTTAGAGCATTTGTTGCTCTGATTATAATGTGTCGGGAGGTATTTCTTTTCTGGTCCAGTCTATTTGGAGTTCTGTAGGCTTCTTGTATGTTCATGGGCATCTCTTTCTTTAGATTTGGGAAGTTTTCTTCTATAATTTTGTTGAAGATGTTTGCTGGTCCTTTGAGTTGAAAATCTTCATTCTCATCCACTCCTATTATCCGTAGGTTTGGTCTTCTCATTGTGTCCTGTATTTCTTGGATGTTTTGAGTTAGGATCTTTTTGCATTTTACATTTTCCTTGATTGTTGTGCCGATGTTCTCTATGGAATCTTCTGCACCTGAGATTCTCTCTTCCATCTCTTGTATTCTGTTGCTGATGCTCGTATCTATGGTTCCAGATTTCTTTCCTAGGGTTTCTATCTCCAGTGTTGCCTCATTTTGGGTTTTCTTTATTGTGTCTACTTCCCTTTTTAGGTCTAGTATGGTTTTGTTCATTTCCATCATCTGTTTGGATGTGTTTTCCTGTTTTTCTGTAAGGACTTCTACCTGTTTGATTATGTTATCGTGTTTTTCTTTAAGGATTTGTAACTCTTTAGCAGTGTTCTCCTGAAATTCTTTAAGGGATTTTTGTGCTTCCTCTTTGTTGTCTTCTGCCTGTTTAGCAATGTTCTCCTGCATTTCTTTAAGTGTGTTATTAACGTCCTTCTTGAAGTCCTCTATCATCATCAGGAGATATGCTTTTAAATCCGTGTCTAACTTTTCCGGTGTGTTGGGGTGCCCTGGACTGGGCGAAGTGGGGGTGCTGGGTTCTAATGATGGTGGGTGGTCTTGGTTTCTGTTAGTAAGATTATTACGTTTACCTTTCGCCATCTGGTAATCTCTGGGGTTAGTTGTTATCGTTGTCACTGTTTAAAGATTGGAGCAGAAGCTGTGTTCCACTCACCAGCAGTCTCTAAATCCTGCGGCGGGGGTCGTGGGTAGCTGAAGGTACCCCGGTGCTGGTCCAGCCGGAAGAGGCCTGTGGTCCTACTCAGGCCGTTTTTCTGCTTCCCTAACTAATGCAGTCTCTGGTCCCGCGTGCAATTGGATTGGAGCAGAAGCTGTGTTCCACTCTCCAGAAGTCTTAAGATCCTGTGGTGGGTGTTGTGGGTAGCTGGTGAGTGTCAGCCGACCCTGCGGCCCCAGCTGCCCCGGTGCTTTTCTGACTGGAAGAGGGTTGTGGCCCTATGTAGGCCGGATTTCTCTCTCCCCAACCAGAGCAGTCTCAGGTCCCGCGTGATTGGACTGGAGCAGAAGCTGTGTTCCACTCACCAGCAGTCCCAAAATCCTGCGGCGGGGGTCGTGGGTAGCTGGCGGGTGTCAGGCAACCCTGCGCTCCCGCTACCCCGGCGCTGATCCGGCCGGATGTGGCCTGTGGCCCTACTCAGGCCGGTTTCTGCTTCCCTAACTAATGCAGTCTCAGGTCCCGCGCAATTGGATTGGAGCAGAAGCTGTGTTCCACTCACCAGCAGTCCCAAAATCCTGTGGCGGGGGTCGTGGGTAGCTGGCGGGTGTCAGGCAACCCTGCGCTCCCGCTACCCCGGAGCTGATCCGGCTGGATGAGGCCTGTGGCCCTACTCAGGCCGGTTTCTGCTTCCCTAACTAATGCAATCTCAGGTCCCGCGCAATTGGATTGGAGCAGAAGCTGTGTTCCACTCACCAGCAGTCCCAAAATCCTGCGGCGGGGGTCGTGGGTAGCTGGCGGGTGTCAGGCAACCCTGCGCTCCCGCTACCCCGGAGCTGATCCGGCTGGATGAGGCCTGTGGCCCTACTCAGGCCGGTTTCTGCTTCCCTAACTAATGCAGTCTCAGGTCCCGCGCAATTGGATTGGAGCAGAAGCTGTGTTCCACTCACCAGCAGTCCCAAAATCCTGCGGCGGGGGTCGTGGGTAGCTGGCGGGTGTCAGGCAACCCTGCGCTCCCGCTACCCCGGAGCTGATCCGGCTGGATGAGGCCTGTGGCCCTACTCAGGCCGGTTTCTGCTTCCCTAACTAATGCAGTCTCAGGTCCCGCGCAATTGGATTGGAGCAGAAGCTGTGTTCCACTCACCAGCAGTCCCAAAATCCTGCGGCGGGGGTCGTGGGTAGCTGGCGGGTGTCAGGCAACCCTGCGCTCCCGCTACCCTGACACTGATCCGGCCGCGATGAGGCCTGTGGCCCTACTCAGGCCGGTTTCTGCTTCCCTAACTAATGCAGTCTCAAGTCCCGCGCAATTGGATTGGAGCAGAAGCTGTGTTCCACTCACCAGCAGTCCCAAAATCCTGCGGCGGGGGTCGTGGGTAGCTGGCGGGTGTCAGGCAACCCTGTGCTCCCGCTACCCTGGTGCTGATCCAGCCGGATGAGGCCTGTGGTCCTACTGAACTTTGGGTTTTTAACACTATTGAGACTGTTATAGACTATGGGACTTTGTTGTTGTTGTTGTGTTTTGTTTTGTTTTTCGAGACAGGGTTTCTCTGTGTAGTCCTGGCTGTCCTGGAACTCACTCTGTAGACTAGGCTGGCCTCGAAATCAGAAATCTGCCTGCCTCTGCCTCCCAAGTGCTGGGATTAAAGGTGTGTGCCACCACGCTCGGCACTATGGGACTTTTGAAGTTTGGACTAACTGTATTTTGCAATATGCTATGCAGAGGTATGGGTCTCATAGACTGTTTTGTGTTTGAACAAGCCTATGAGGGCCAGGGAGTGAAATGTGATGGTTTGAATATGCTTGGTCCAGGGAGTGGCACTATTAGGAAGTATGGCCTTGTTGGGGTAGATGTGGCCCTGTTGGAGGACGTGTGTCACTCTGGGCGTGCATTTTAGCCAGTCTTCAGTTTGCCTTTGGAATAAGATGTAGAAACCTCAGCTGTTTCAGCACCATGTCTGCCTGCATCCTGCCATGCTTCTTGCCATGATGATAATGGACTGAACCTCAGAACCTGTAAGCTTGCCCCAATTAAATGCTGTCCTTAAAGTTGCCTTGGTCATGGTGTCTCTTTGCAGCAATGGAAACCCCAATTAGGACAATGCCTCAAAGCCTGAAAGCACAACCATGCGCTGCTGATCACCTGTCTTTGGGTATCAGTAAGGTGATTGCCAATCTGAGCCTGGAGTGACCGACATTTGCTGCACTGCTCTGGCCAACTGGAGGCTGGCTGCCACCTTCTTGCCCAGAAGCAAGGATGGACCAGTGGTCTTTCTATTATATATGTGTTACACATTCCATTCCCCAGCAGGTTAGTTTCCTGTGGTAATGGCAAAGGCCAAGTGTGCAGAGTGGGTGGGTCAGGGGTGTTCTAGTTTCCTTCTGCTGCTGTGATGAAACACTCTGACCAAAAATGACTTAGGGGACAAAAGACTTTATCTATCTTCCAGGTCACAAGCTATCATCATGTGGAAGTCAGGACAGGAACTCAAAACAGAAACCATAGAGCTGCCCTTCTCCACCTCCCTATTGCTGTGACGCTTTAATACACTTCCACATGGCCTGGTGACCCACAACCATAAAGTTATTTCATTGCTACTTTAGAACTGTAATTTTGGGGCTAGAGAGATGGCTCAGTGGTAAAGAGCACTGACTGTTCTTCCAAAGGTCCTGAGTTCAAATCCCAGCAACCACATGGTGGCTCACAACCATCTGTAATGAGATCTGACGCCCTCTTCTGGAGTATCTGAAGACAGCTACAGTGTACTTACATATAATAAATAAATAAATAAATAAATTTTTAAAAAAGGAACTGTAATTCTGCTACTGTTATGAATCAGAATGTTCATATCTGATATGAGATTCCAAGAGGGTCTTGATCCACAGGTTGAGAACCACTACACAGTGCACTGCTATTTGCTTGATTGCTTGTAGGCTGATGGTTAGCTACCCTTCTTATGAAACCCAGGATGGCTAGCTCAGGGATTGGTCTCCCCACAGTGGACTGTGCTCATCACACCAGTTAATCGTCAGGACAACACCCTACCCGTGCTGAGATTTCCTTCTCAGATGTCTGTAGGCTGTGCCAAATTGACAAAGGTAAGACCTAGTTATAGATAAAGCTAGGAGGAAGAAAAATACCCCTTACAGTTAACTTACGTTTAACTGACTAAATGGCACATGTAACTTCATACAGTGTCTAACTTTTTTCTCACAACAGCCACAAGCAAAGTAGCATCCCTCCAGTGCAGGGAGGAGGAGACAGAGGCCCTCCAGACAGACTTTGCCCAAGACTGTGTGGTTATCAAATGGCAGAGTCAGGGTCTTAACCAAGTGTTAACTAAGTCCACATCTGTGAAAAGGATGGAGCCCAGAATAACCCAGAGCAGTTGGCACTGGATGGACAGATGGAGAAAGTGTGTGTCTGAAGTGATCAGGGGCTTTTCATCAAGTAGCCATTGCTGTCCAAAGGTGACAGCCGATCTCCCAGAGTGTCCATGCAACTGAGACAAGGTGTGCTCCTTCCAGCTCTGGACTCTGCTCAGTGAAGACCACACTGGGCCTCCTGTTTTAGATTGTGACAAAGCACAAGTTGTCTCTTAACACTTACCCTGGCTGCAAGTGTGTGGGGGCAGCATCACCTTTGCCCAGAAATTCTAACTTGGGGTTCGTGGGTTCCCCTCAAATTCTTAGCTGCTCAAGTCTGTCTTCCTAGCAGGCTGTTAGGGAAGTAGGGCCTCCCAGCATAGTTATTTTTTAAAAATTAATTTAATTGTTTTACTTATTTACTTTACATTCTGATCACTGTCCTCCTTGTGTTCGAGCCCTTCCATAATCCTTCCCCATCCCTCTCTTCCCTTCTCATATGAGTAGGTTGTAATTGCCCACCCCTGACACACCCTGGATATCCTTCCATCCTGATACTTCAAGTCTGTGGGAGGCTAGGTGCTTCCTCTCCCATGGAACTAGACAAGGCAGCCCAGCTAGAAGAACATATCCCATGTGCAGGCAACAGCTTTTGGGATAGCCACTGTTCCATTTGTTTGGGATCCACATGAAGACCAAGCTGCACATGTGCTACATATGAGTGAGAAGGCCGAGGTCCAGTCTCTGCATGTTTTTGGTAGGTAATTTGTGGGACATTGGGCTATGCACAGAGAGGCTGGTCTCCAGTTGAGCTGAGGTCTGAACCCCGAAAATGGTGATAATTCATCTACATGACATGGTTGGCATTCTCTCATGCTCCTGGAACTCTGGCTCCTGCCTAAGTTACCATCTCCCAAAGCCCCTATAAGAGAAGCATGGCTAGAAGTCACGTAGACAATGGCCCAAGCTTCTGACCTTCAGGCTAAATTCCTCCCCAGTTACCTAGCAACAGTAAAGACCATAAAAAGGGCTGTTCAGCCCCACCTCTATCTCTTACCTCTTACTTCTCACTCTCTTACCTCTTACCCCTCACTCTCACCCTCTCTTTCCTCTCTCTTTGTCTTCTCCTCTCGTCTCCTCTCGTCTCCTCTCGTCTCCTCTCGTCTCCTCTCGTCTCCTCTCGTCTCCTCTCGTCTCCTCTCGTCTCCTCTCGTCTCCTCTCCTCTCCTCTCCTCTCCTCTCCTCTCCTCTCCTCTCCTCTCCTCTCCTCTCCTCTCCTCTCTCCCTCTTACTCTCTTTCTCTCTAGCCTTCTCTCTCTCTCTCTCTCTCTCTCTCTCTCTCTCTCTCTCTCTCTGTGTCTCTCTCTTCTACCTTCTCTCCTTTCCCCTGCCTTTCTACAGTATAGCTCTAAAACCATAGAGAGTCTCTGCTCATCGAGATCCACTGCACTCACTCTTGCCGTTGTTGGGAACATCTCTTCCCTCATCCCTCTCTCCTATAACCCTGGTGGCTTTAGCAAAGTAGCTCCGGAGTTCCCAGGTAGGGTTGCCCCTTGCCACCCCCTGAAGAGTGGGTCAGAAGCTCAGATGCCTACCCGGGGATGAGTGGAAGGTAGATAGGAGCCCTCCCACACCTGATAGACCAGAAAATAGGTAAAACTCAGGCAGGGTATGCATTTTCCCTCCCCCCTCATTCCCCAGGGCCCCCCTTTTAGTTCCCGACAGTAATTCAGATTCTGAGAGCCCCAAGAGTCCAGGCAGGTTGACTCTATTGGTCTTCCTGTGGAGTTCCTATCCCTGTTGGGGCCCAAAATCCGTCCTCCTATTCTTCCATAAGAGTCCCCAAGCTCCATCCACATTTGGCTGTGGGTGTCTGTATCTGTCTGAAACAGCTGCTGGGTGGAGCCTCTCAGAGGACCACATGCTCCCATCTGCAGGAATAGCAGAGTATCATTAATAGTATTAGGGATTGGTGCTTATTCATGGATGGGTCTCTAGTTGGGCCAGTTAATGGTTGGTCGTTACCTTAGCCTCTGCTCTATCCCTGGTGCCTGCATTTCTTGTTGACAGGATACATTTTGGGTTGAAAGTTGTGTAGGAGTGTTGATGTCCCTGTTGTCCCACTGGGGTTCCTGCCTGGCTACAGGAGGTAGTTTCTTCAGATCCTGTATCCCCAAAGGAGTGAGTCACAGCTAAGGTCATTCCATTGATTCTTGGGTGCCTCCCTTATCCCAGGTCTCTGTCTTGTCCTGGAGGTGTCTCCCACCTCCTTGCCCCTGTCAGTTGCAGATTTCCATTAATTTTTTATTCCCACTTAGCCATCTCTCTTGTCCCTCCCTGTAGCCTCCCCCAGCCTTGAACAGGCTGGCTCATACCTGTTTTGCCACTGTGAACGAGACCACCTAGGGTGGAGTCTTCTGACCTAGCTAGGTCAATTGTTCTGCAACCTCTGGGCTCTTCTCCAAGATGCCACTGCCCACTGAGAGGCTGAACTTGTCTTCCTGAGACATTCCTGACCAAGTGCTGACAGCCTGGTGATACAGTATCTAGAGCCTGGCATGGCGAGAGATGAGCCTTTCCTCTTTATAAGCTCAGACTCTTAGTAAACTTTGGGGCCTTGATCAGTATCTTGTCTTGGTCTAGTTATTTCTCCTGCCATTTCCTCCCATATAGCTGCAGCCTCCCCTTCAGGAACCTGGTTCTTCTAGCTGCAGGCAGATACAGATGGCATCCGAACAGGGACCTGAATACAGAAGGAAGGACGGTCTAAGAGAACACTCTCTTGGTAGAGCTCTACAGGACAATTAAGAAGAAGATGCATCCTGCACAGTAAGCAACACTTTGTATTCATGCTAGCACTGGCTTTAAACTTCATCTTTTCAAAATTGTTGCTGTAGGTGTGAAAGGATACAGGCTAAACTGAGTCAGCGTTGGCCCAGTGCTGATATCAGCTCGGGGTTGACAGTGGAAATGGGAGTAAAAATTCTAAACAGGCATTTGTTCGCAGTCAAGAACTGCATCAGGCGAGAGGAGTAGGGCTTAAAATAATAAAATAAAAAGAGTAAAAAAAATAGGGAGATGCTAGATATACAAATGACTTGAGAGAGAGAGAGAGAGAGAGAGAGAGAGAGAGAGAGAGAGAGAATGAATCAAGAGAGAAGGAAAATGGATTTCGGAGCTCTCCCAGGGACAGAGGGAAATCGGGAGATGTCCTGTTTTCTCTCTGGCCCCTACAGAAGACACCCTTAGTTTGTGTTTCATCAAGTTCTCTACTCTCTCTGTATTGTCTGTGTTTGGAACACCAACCAATCTGTCCAAGTGTCAATTCATGTCTTTGTTTCATTGTCTGAATGACTGTTGTTCTATGTTTCATGTTGAAAAGAAAAAAATGGTTAAAATTTTATCTGCTGGCTATCCATCTCGTGATTCAGTCTCAGTTTACACAGTGGAGGCTGATAAAAAGTTGCCAGGAGTAACGCACAGCAGGATAGCTCCTGCTGAAAAAAAAATTTTTTTTTCTTTAAAGGAGTCTGCAGCTTCTTAGTTCTAAGGCAAATAAGCTGGTTTTTTTCCTAGAAAATTCTCTACAATTGTGATTATTGGGTTCAGCAAATGACAAAGTGCTTTTTATCTTGAAATTATAGCTAGAAAAAGTAAAATTCTTTGACTGGCCTAAAATTATAAGATTTATGTAGCCACTTCATTTGGTTTCTGACCAGTCTTAAAGGTATAAATATGCTCTGCATGTTTTGGTCATAGAGTATTGGCTTATAAGTTATTGGGTATGTTTAAAAATGTGTAACATTGGTAACAAGAAAGTTAGCTTAAAACTGATAACTCAGGGTTGGAGTCGTTATAAACAACAACACGTGGCATAAACCAGCCCAGGAAACTAGGCCTCTAAGGATACTTCTAAATTGGGATAATATTTAATGTAATTCTTATCCTAGAAAGTAGACTTATAAGAGATAAGATTTAAAACAATATTTCTTTAATGAAGCACTAAAATTTACACTGTCATGCATTCATATGTATGAATTGGCAGCCAAACTTTGTAACATAAAAGTGATGTTTCTAATATTGATTTTTAAAGATAATAACGTGTTTAAAATTGGGTTTTGTTTAACAAAAGTTATATATATATATATTCTATCATTGCAAAAGAAACTTAAAAAAATTATGGGTAAAATTGCCAGTGTTCCATTAACTGCAGTTTGCAGTTTGATCGCAAACTTAAGATTTTTTTAACTCACCCATATATTGTAATTAGGATGATTACAAGAGTAAACATTTTATGAGAGTGCTAGTGCAGCTCATTGCGGCCATCCGGCCATATAAAGCAAAGACAGACTAATCTAGATATATTCATCTTTGTGCAGAAATTGGACCCTCATACAATCAGTTTGGCTATGGTTGCTGCCTTGCAGGGGACTACAGTACAAGCAATGCTTCCAGCACTAAGGTTATAAGGAATGTTTTAAGTATAGTCATCTTAAGAGACTGTCCAAAATTGGAGAAATAGATAGACAGTCAAATTGTTCCTAACTACAAAAGAGATAATATTTGGGCCAGGACTTGGGCAGTATGGTCAAAGTAAGAAATATTTACATTTGAGTTAGTGCAAAGCTCTGAGGAGCCTTAGTGAGGCTTGTGTGGCTTTTCTTTTGATTCACAAACCCTGCCTAGGGAAGTTCTTGGGACCTCGCCTCTCCTTGCTTCTGGGATTTTTTTTTTTTTTAAAGCTAAAACATCATTACACATCTATCCAGGTTTTGTTCAAAATAAAGTTTAAATTTAAGATTTATGAAAAGTCAATGATGGGCTGGCAAGATGGCTCAGCGGGTAAGAACACTGACTGCTCTTCCGAAGGTCCTGAGTTCAAATCCCAGCAACCACGTGGTGGCTCACAACCACCCACAATGAGATCTGATGCCTTCTTCTGGTGTGTCTGAAGACAGCTACAGTGTGCTTATTTAATAATAATAAATAAATCTTTGGGGCGGAACAAGCGGGGCTGACCAGATCGAGTGAGGTTGACAGGAGTGATCAGAGGTCCTAAATTCAATACCCAACAACCACATGAAGGCTCACAACCATTTGTACAGCCACAGTGTACTTATATACATAAAATAAATAAATAAATCTTTTTTTAAGTCAATGAGACTGTAGAACTTATAGAGGCATTACAATCTGACTTGCCTACTCCATAAAGAATTAGTATAGACTTGAAAGGTTGTTTTTTCCTTTGCATCCTGATAATTGGAAAGGATTTGCTTCCAGTGAGCTTATGATCAATAAAAAGTTTTGCCCCTACGTATGGCTAGCAATTTCTTACATCATGTAAGAAAATTTTTTATTGTCTCTGCTTCAATACAAGAAGCTAAGATTTTGAATCTTTCAGTGTGTATTGTTTCTTAAATGGAAAGTATTTTATTAGCAAATGCCCCTGAAGGGAAGTTTACTTCAAATCTTTGCTCTCACACAATGAGCTTCAAAGTTCTGGGGAGTAGCTGTTGCTCCAGAAAAGATTCAGAGGCAATATCTTTTTAATATTTAGGGTCTTAGTTATCCTAGAAAATTGTGGTACAGAAAATTTAAGAAAGAAAAATGATTTGCTTACTTCAAATTATTTTCAAAAGCTTCCAGGAGATGTTAATTGGCTAAGACTTCACCTTAAGGTCTTAAGGTGACCTAAGCCTTTGTTGGAAGTTATCAAGAAAGATACAAATTAACTGATGAGAAACAAAAGGCTTTGGAGACAATACAGGAAGCTTTTATAATTAATTGTTATCAATTATAATCAATGGTAATCAAATATGAGCTGCTTATTTTAGTTATTGTTACTCAATGTGCCCAAGCAATTCTTTGGCAAAAGAAAACATTAATGTAAAATCATCTTTCTTCATCTCCAAGGAAGTTTTAACATCCTATTACAAGGGTGCTGTGGTGCTAATAAAGAATTGTAAGACAAATTCATGAAGGTATTTTAGAAAAACAACAACAAAAAACGTGTCTTAAAAACCTGAGAAGAATCTGTTCCTTGTTCCAAAGAGCAATTAAATTGGTTATTGCAGAATATTGATATTTGGCCTATTGCATAGCAAACACTTTAGGTAAAATTGATAATCATTATCCTAAAGATAAGTTGTTAAAGATTGCTTCTATGCATGCTTTTGTATTTTGTGTAAATTTACGCATGCATGCATCCCATCTACTGTATTTTAAAACAGCCCTTCTATGGGAGAAAAGTATATGTGATTGGATCACATGTTTATTCTTTTGAGTTCCCTCCTGCTTCAGCACAGATAATTAAATTGTGTGCTGTAGCCAGTGTTTTAAAATGTTAAATCAAGCTTTAATTTGTATACTAATAGTCTATCTCTATCTATCTATCTATCTATCTATCTATCTATCTATCTATCTATCTATCTCAGGGCTTACAATTGCTTAAAATTGTTTATTTCTTAGATATGATGAATTCTCAAATTTGCAATTGTTTACGTATATAAAACTCATAAGAAAAAATGCTGTTCCTTTAAAGGACTGTCTTTGGACATTTAAGAACTCATTCTAGATTGCCTGGACAAGACCTCTTAAGGCAATGCCATGCTAGATTTATATCCCAGGCAGATTACAGGCCTTACACATGAATAATTGGCCATACAATCTCATTCTTTACATCATCAAAATAGTAATGGCTTAAGATAATATTTTGGTATTTTTAGAGAATGTGCATGTCAAATAGTAAAGACTTGTTCCCAGTGTCTTCAGTTGATATCTGTTCCATATAACGGTGTTAATTCTTGAGGGCTTATACTTAATCAATTATTGCAAATAGATACTCATATCTCTGAGTTAAAATAAATAAATAAATATGCACATGTGACTACTGATATCTTTTCAGGCTTTCTAGTTACAACTGCTCTAACAAGAGAAGCAACTAAAAATGTAATTAGTCATTGTCTATGTTAATTTTTGTTTGCTTGGTGTTCCAAATCAGATTAAAACAGATATTGGAACTGCCTATTACAGTCAAGTATTTGAGATGTTTCGTCAACAACTAATGTTACCCATGTTACTGAGATTTTTTTTATAATTCTCAAGGTCAAGGTATTGTGAAACCTTAAAACTATATCTTCTTAAAAAACAAAAAAGGGGAGGAATTACATTCCTGTGCACATTATTTAAATCACATTTTTATTTTTAAAAATTTAAAATTTGGATGTCAAAGAACTTGCTAAATGCCTTATAGTATCTTAAAACTAGGCATATTCATGCCTAGGTGAGATGAAAAGGATTGGCATATGGCATGATGCTGAACAGGTATTTAATATGGGTAAGAGGGCATGCTTGTGTTTTCGCCACAGAATGCTGCAGGAGCATGCTAGCTGCCAGATTGATTCATGTGACAGGCTATCCTGTGAGTTTGATGAGTGCCCTGACAATGGTGATAAGAAAGCTGTATTGGGTATATGTTCTTGACCCACCTTTGCTTGCTAAGCTAAGCTGCCTTGCTTCAAGCTTTCTGACCTTATGGGACAGAGAACATTAGAGACTGTGGAAACTGACTTAGAAAAATTATTCAAAAGGAGGAGTTATAATGATGTACTCTTTCCTTTAATGTGACCAGTTATTCTAACTCAATCATGGACTGGTCTAGTAGTAATTCTAATATTAGAGATTCTTATTATGAAGGTATATAAAATTCTTTACTAGCCAGCAGAGTTAACTTGGAGCATAGCCTATTTATATGAGAAGTAACAGCTTTTCTGCTGATTCCCAAAGCCACCTCCCCAACACCAAGAGGCCAGACCATGGGCTTGATCATTGCTAATTTGCAACTGACTAGAGTACCTGGATTTCCCCCACAGAAGGCCTTAATCCTGTTCAAGCAGGTCAGTTACCTCCCTGCAAACTCATCTTCTGCAAGCGTGCAGACTCACTTTCAGCAAATGCAAGTGGCAGAAATTCATGAATATGAAGATATGCATTGAGAACATATTGTGGCTTTGGTCTGATTGGAAAAAAGGTGTGTTATGAGGGCCAGCAGTCAATGACGGGCTACTGGGTCTCTGAATTATTCAATCTAAAACAGAGGCATATGCCAAGAGGCTATGGTTTGTTCATAATAACACTGAGTTTGTGCAAATAAACACAAGCAAGCTGCACATGTTCTCCAGGATGGATAAGAATAAGTTCATAGAAGACCAAAGTCCCAAGACAGGCATGGCAGCCAGCCACCATAATTCCCAGGCAGGACCATGGACCATAAGTAAATGTTATGTCCCAGTCCAGCTAATTTTTTATTATATATTTAGGGAGGAATTGTAGCCTCCCACAGCCTTGAGCAGGCTGGCTCATATCTGTTTTGCCACAGTGAACAAGACCACCTAGGGAGGAGTCTTCCTATCTAAATAGGTCTATTGTTCTGCCACCTCTGTGCTCTTCTCCAAGAAGCCACTATCCACTGGGAGGATGAACCCGGCTTCCTGAGACATTCCGGAATAAGCAACAGCCTGGTGACCAAGTGCTGACAGCCTGGAGACAAAGCATCAAGAGCCTGACATAGCGGGGGATGGGCCTATTTCCCCCTTTATAAACATGACTCTTAGTAAACTCTGGGGCCTTGATCAGTACCTTGTCTTGGTCTCATTATTTCTCTGGCCATTTCCTCCCATATAGCTGCAGCTTCCCCTTCAGGAACAAGGTTTGTGTAGTAGCGGGCAGCTAAGCCTCCTCACACCTGATTTTGAATCCCCCCCCATTTCCTCTATCTCCTCTCCCACACAGTTTCCTCCCTCCATCTGCCTATTAGGACAATTTTATTTCTTGTTCTAAGTGAGATTCAAGCTTCCTCGCTTGGGCCTTCCTTCTTTTAGCTTCTTTGGGTCTGTGGACTATAGCCTGATACCTGTATTTTATGGCTAATATTCACTTATCAGTGAGTACATACCATTCATGTCCTTTTGGAACTGCATTACCTCATTCAACGCAGGGTGATATTCTCAAGTTTCATCCATTTGCCCGCGAAATTCATCATGTCTTTGTTTTTCATAGCTGAATAGCATTCCATTTTGTAGATGTACCACATTTCCTTTATCAATTCTTCAGTTGTGTGCCGTCTAGGTTGTTTCCAGTGGCTTACACTTCCACATTGTATTCCATTGTTAAAGGAAGTCAGGGCAGGAACAGGGACAGATCCCGGAGGCAGGACCTAATTACTGCTTGCTCCCAATGGCTTGCTCAGCCTGATTTCTTACAAAATCCAAGACCAGCAGGCCAGGGATGGCCTCAACCACAATGGTGGGGGCCCTCTCCCATTGATCACTGATTAAGAAAATGCCCTATAGGTTTGCCTGCCCCCAGATCTTATGGAGACCATTGCTCAATTAAGGTCCCCCTTTTTCAGGTGACTTGAGCCTGTGTCAAGTTGATGTAAAACTAGCCAGGACACCTAGGAAATGCCTGACAGGGCTACGGGTGGAGATAGATTGATAGAACGGTGGCATAGCCTGTGCAAAGCCATGGGTCAGATCTCCAGCCTCACACAGACCTGGGCACAGTGATGTAATTCCTGCACTCGGCAAGCTGAGGCAGGATGATCAGGAAGTCATGATCTCTCTTGGCTACAATGTGGGTTTGAGGACAACTAGGGCTATAGCAGACCCTGCTGAGAGAAGAAAAAAGGACCGCAGGCTGAGGGGCAAGGGGGTTGGAGAGCAAATTGGCTGACTCAGTGATACCGGTGTTCCACACATTTCTAACAAACACAACCTGGCTTGTGGTTTTCAAAAGGAAAAGGGAGTATATTATAACCAGGTATTGAGAGCACAGGATGCTGCTACCTCATGACCTCTTTCTGAGAACTCTCCTGGCCTCAGCAAAGCAGAGTTCAGGACTTGACCAGGACACATGGGTACTCAGAGTCTAGGGCAGAGAACAAGGCTAATCAGAAGCCCCCGCGTCCCTTGCCAGTCCCAATCAGCCTTCATATTATCTTGATCACAGACATCTGAGGGTTGTGGGCCTTTATTTCCAGGAGAAGAAATTCTTATGCAGCTAGTCCTGGGGCTTCTGTTCTCAACCTGTGGGTCACAACCTGCTTTGCAGCCTCTATCTCCCCAAATATTTACATTATAATTCATAGCAGTAACCAAATTACAGGTAGGAAGTAGCCACGAAATAATTTCATTTTTCTGGGTCACCACAGCAGGAGGAAAGGTATTAAAGTGTCCCAGTGTTAGGAAGGTTGAGAACCACTGTGCTAGATCCAGAGGGCCAGCTGACAGGAGAGTTCCTGATGAAGACATGTTGGAGAGGTGGTGTCAAAAATAATTCCCTGAAGTCTGGGCAAGGTAGAAAGAGAAAGTTCTTCCGCAGGCAAGGCTGAGACTTTCAGGGCACCGAGGTCTGCAGTGGGCTAGCCTGAGACTCTCAGGGCACCAAGCTTTGCAGCGGGCAAACCTGAGACGCTCAGGGCACCTGGTGAGTTGAGCTTCTGGCCCAGGTGCCAGAGCTAGGTTTCTTATTCTGCCCTGACCCTTGCTCTACCTGTGGTGAGTTCTCTGTCCTGCCCCTCTCTGAACCTAATTTAAGAAGACAGGCAACCGGATGGCCTCATTACTATGGCTGCTTCAGTTCGTTTTCCCAGGTGGCCAGTTCCACTCTGCCTGATCACCACACAACGGGGCGTCTTTGAGGATGAATTTCATAGAAAGTGGATAGTTGCAAAAGTACAAACTTGTTCCTATTCACCATATTGCAGTAGGGTGAGTTTCAGGGCTCCAGACAGGCTGTCCCTGTTTCTCTCTGTGTGTGTATGTGTGTGTGTGTGTGTGTGTGTGTGTGTGTGTGTGTAGATAGGAGCTGTTATTACCGTGTCAGAAAAAGGCTGATACAGGTCTCTGAATAGAACCTTGTCTATACCTAGGCCCCTGCCCTGGAGCTTGCTTGGAGGCCTCACAGGTCCAACTAATACACAGACACAGAGTCCTAGCAGTGAGGACTCTGTTACAGATAGTCAGAGAGAACATGCTGAGAAAGCTTTGTTAAGCTGGGCTTTGTGGGATGAGTAGGAGTTCTACAGGTCAGAAAAAAAAAATCACAACTCTAGTGCAAGGCAGATTACCTGGAAGGAGCAAATGTGAGTGCAAGCACTAGTTTCCGAATTTCTGCAAATCATAATTCATCTGCTGCTGTTGCTCCCAGACTTGAGTGGCCTGAAGAAGTGTTTGACAGAGAAGGGATCCTTACACTAGGAGCTGACTACAGGACTTGGGGGAAGTCCTAAATGGGTTATGTGATCTGCAGGTGTTGTACAGACCCACGCTGCTGGAAACCTGCTGTGGACCATGGCTTTAGTCCACAGCAGAACCTTGGGGGCTAAAACACTCTCTAGTGGAAGGCTCTGGGTATCAAAACTGCTCCCCAGGGTTGTGGAAAAGACTATGGGCCCCCTCCCCTGCCCTGGGAGTGGGGAGGCCTTGGGGGCATTAGGTCTCTTTGGCTGCCAGGGTTTTCCTGCATCCCACCCCCTGTCCTAACCTTCTCCAGCCCAGCAGCCCTTCCCTGCAGCTCCCCTGACTCCCTGAATACCTCAGCCATTTTGGCAATGGGACTCTCTTGGTCCCCCCTCCCCTCCCTCCTTGACTTACAAGACCCAGATCAAGGTCATGTTCACTCTGGACTCTCCCAAATGTCTGTTTTTGCCTATGTTCTCCCTTTTATCTACAACGAAACTCCTCTTTCTCCTCCCCCCTTCTACTCCCCATCCTCTCCCTCCTCCCCCTCCTCCTCAGCCTCCTCACTTCTCCCCCTCCTCCTAACCCTTCTCCCCCTCCTCTTCCTGTACCTCCTCCATACCTAGGAGCAGTTATGACATCCTTTTTCATTGTTTGTTTTATATTCATCTGGAGATGACTTTGATATTTTAATGGACACCTCAGCCATGTTTTGGGTTTGAGATGAACAAGAGGGTAATTCACCTGCTGAATCATGAGATAAAAAAAACTTCAAGTTGATAAGTGTTTTCTATTTTTTTAAACTTCAATATTTATTTATTTATTTTAGCATATGAGTACACTGTAGCTGTATACATGGTTGTGAGCCTTCATGTGGTTGTTGGGAATTGGATTTTAGGACCTCTGCCTGCTCTCATCTGCCCTGCTTGCTCCTATCTATTTATGATTGTAAATAGGTATACTGTAGCTGTGTTTAGATGCACCAGAATAGGACCTCAGATCTCATTACAGGTGGCTGTGAGGCACCATGTGATTGCTGGGATTTGAACTCAGTACCTTCGGAAGAACAGTCAGTGCTCTTTAGCGCTATCCATCTTGCCATGAGAGTTATCTTTAAGCCCACACCAAATATAGTGTGGAATAATTTTGGAGCAAATATTTTCAGTAGAAAGGAAGGAAGGAAAGAGGGAAAGAGAGAAAGAGAGAGAGAGAGAGAGAAGGAAGGAAGGAAGGAAGGAAGGAGGAAGGAAGGAAGGAAGGAAGGAAGGAAGGAAGGAAGGAAGGAAGGAAGGAAGGAAGGAAGGAAGGAAAAGGAAGGAAGATCCAGAAAACAATTCTGTTAGTGAAGGTATAAATGAAAGAGCTGCAAAGGAAATAATGTGTAGTCAATTAAATTCAAATAGAAGCACATGTCTCCTGGCCATTCTGCTTCTGGGCTGGGCTTGTGGTGAAGCAGCCATTGGCCCCACGTGTGCATAGAGGGGCAGGTGCAGCAACCAAATGAGCTCCTTGTACAACTGAATGTAAAGGGGAGGGGGCAGGGAAGGGTCTGATAGCATCTGTAAAAGGAGGAACCTGAGGATCCAGGCAGAGCTGTCTTTAAGGGATACATCCACCAGAGGTGCCCTGTGGAGTGCCTTCACAGAGACAGAAAGCACAATGGTGGTAGGGAGGGGGAGTTCCAAGACCCTATGGTTGCCATAGGTTTGGAGGAGGTGAGTGGAAGGAAAGACTCTGGGATGGGATGGGGGCCATCTCAGGACCCCCCCTTACCACCTCTGTGCACCCTGAAATCACCACAGTGGCCAGGGAAAGGTTCCATAGGAATAGAAAGATTGGGGAAATTTAGGCACAGGTGGCCCTGAATTATTTCCCTAATTAAGGCAATTCCCCCTCTGTCTCTCTGTCTTGTCAACCTATAGATCATAGAACTGAAGACTTTGCAACATGTTAGCAAAATGTTCTACAACTGAGGCACATTCCAGCCCTCCTTCTACTTTTTACGTTGCATCAGAGTCTCACTAAATTGCCCATGTTGGTCTTCAGCTGCAGTGCAGGTGGGTCTGGAACTTGTGGTCCTCCTGCCTCAGCCTCCTGAGTAGTCTGGGATTCCAGGTTGCAACACTAGGCCCAGCATTGAGCAACTCTCATTCTTCTTCCTGCTTTTCTTTTCTTCCCTTTCCCACTCTTGGTTAGTGTACTAAGAAATAGGTTGCACTGTTACTCTCTCTCTCTCTCTCTCTCTCTCTCTCTCTCTCTCTCTCTCTCTTTCTCTCCCCCCTCTCTCTCCCTCTCCCCCCTCTCTCTCCCTCTCTCTCTCTCTCTCTCTCTCTCACACACACACACACACACACACACACACACACACACACACACCTAGCAGAAACAGGGACATCTAAGTTCAAGGGCAGATTGGCCTATAAAACCAGTTACAGGCTAGGCAGGGCTACACAGAGATCCTGTCTCTTTAAAGCAAACATAACCCTGTGAACCTGGGTTAGGATCCCAGAATAAAAAGTCAGGTGTGACTTTGTTGCCTGAACTTCATGGCTGTGGGGACTTTATTCACAGAGGAAAAAGTGATAGGACAGATATCTGAGTCCTCCTTTGGCCTTTTCAGGCTGGTATATATACATATACTATATGTGAGTCCACAGACACACACCCATATCCATGCATACACATGTACACACACCCATACACACAGAAACACCCCTTATACATAGATGCATACACACATAAACATACATGCATACACACCCATACACACACAGGCAGACACACACATGCACACATAGACACCCATGCAAACAAATGCACACACATGTACACACACCCTCTATGTAAGAGTTCACACAGAGTGTTGCTTGCTGGGCCAACAGCACCTTCTCACTGGGCTTTTTCAATCACAGGCCTTCAAGAGAAGCTTATCTTTCTGCAGGCACTGAGGACCTAGGAACGCCCCCTTGTGCCACCTTAGGGCAAAAGCATCCGCAGACAACAGCAGTTTTGAATGAAACTTTATGTACTACAAAAGCAGGTAGCAAGCCTACTTGGGCCCTTGCCCCTTCTTTGCTATCCCCCTTCTGTCCACCATGACATCACAACACTAGCAGAAAGGTGCTGGAGACAAGGCTGTGGTTAGGGGTGTTAACCACTGCATCGAACAAGCCAGTCCAAGGCATGGCTGATGGAACCCTGCTCCTAATAACCCTCTTTCTATTCCCTTCAGACTGGAAGGTGTATAACTGTCCACTTGTGGCATTTGATCAGATTCCCCCAGGAGTTAACTCCCTACAATCCCATGAATTACAACACTCTACCCTGGATGTGGACATTAGAGTCCATGAACACATACCGGGGAGCAGATTCCAAGAACTGGAGACTACTGACTTATGTCCAGGCAAGTGGTTGCTACCTCAACATAAAAGTTGCAGCAGGTATCCCATGCTTTTCATTCTGACCCAACCCAGGGAGGTTCTTCTCCCCTTCTTCCCCACAGTCAAGCCCTTGGTCCATTTTAGTGGATGGTTGGGGTCTGTCGCATGACAAAACTTTTCTTGGGGAGATGAGCCGAACTCAAGTACCCAGCACAGATTGGGAACCCACCACAGACCAAAGTATACACAGCACTGAAGCCCAACTTGGTGAACCAGTGAACTTTACTGTGGCTACATACAGGAGCACCAGAGAGGGGTCACTCACAGGAGCAGAAATGAGTCAGTTGGCTGCATCACCAAGCCCACCACAGCCTTGTTGACAGAGAGTTCAAAAAAGCTGGTACCTTGGAGCACAGTGCCCAGCTTACAGCTAACAGGGTAGAGAGTGCCCTTGTGAGGTGCCTCCACTGGTCTACAAGCTCTTCCAGGAAGCATGGCTGGTCGGCTTCTTGAGGGTTCTTTTGTCTGAGTCTTTGAGGCTTGACTCTGCTGCTTCAGGCAGGGAGGGGCAGTGTGATTCTGCTCAGTTTCAGGGAGTTCTTGAAGCTACTATTGTTGTTACTTCCCTGCTTAAGAAATTGAGTGCTATAAAGAAAGGTACAGAGGGAAGGAGAGACGGGGCAGAGAGGGAGGAGGAGAGGGGAAGATAGAAGGGAGAGAGAATGCCCATGGGGACACTTCTGCCTACTGGTGTAGGTGTGAAAGTAATTCTTCCTATAACTACAGAATCCAGAGACCAGGTCCCCTTTTGCTCCTTGTCCCTCCTGGCTGCCTCAGGTCTGAATGGGTCACTAGGGCTGGCTAGATTTGCCTTACAGGACCCTGATGGCTGTACCCTCTCCTGTAGGTTGGTGACATACTGCAACTGATCCTGATGCTGTGGTGTGAATGACTGAATGATGGGACCTTCTGGCAAGGGTTGTCAGGTCAGGGACCACGACCCTCACTGGTGAGGTCACACAGGTAGCCGCTGCCTTTCCCTCTTTATAGGAAGACAGTGCTGGCATCTCTCCCCGAGCTTTCCTGGTGTAACACACACAGGAAGCACAGGACATCACCGGGATGACCTAAAGTCACCACTCAGCCCTGGGGGGAAAAATCTGTATGTTCAGTGTTCCACACTAAGCCAAAGAGCTTAGTTGGGTGTTGGAATTGTGGGTCCTACGATCACAGGGTCCTATGATCAGACTAGAATCCAGTGTTTCTGGCTCTCAAGTTTAATCATACAGTGCTGTGTGATCCTGGCCACAGGGGACCTACCCTGGGCATTTCCTCCAGCTTCGTAGCAGCTCTCCCTGGCTGTGTAGAACTTACCATGGGCAGGGCTGGCTGGAGCCCAAGCCTTTGGATTTAGGACCCAATTCTGCAGCGATTCACTAATCAATGTCTAATTTGCCTTCTACAGGTCTTGATAGCCTGGCTGGCTCCTGCCCCTGTGCCCTCAGGGTAGACTTTGCAACTACCCCTCTGTTTATTCCTCAAGTATCTAGGTCTATAGCACCTCCTGCCATGATCAGACCTGCTTTTTAGATGATCTACTTTCTGTCAGCCTGGTCTGTGTCCTGACCGTTCTCCCTAGCTGGAGACAAACTGCATCTTCTCTTACCCACTTTGTGCCTCTGACCCTGACCCTATAGATGGCTTTTCTCAAGACCCCTCCTCCATTCAAACTCCTCCACCTGGGCTTCCAGTGCTTTCAGTGGTAGGAGATTTGCCCCATTTACCTTAGAGGTCTAGAGGTGCCTCTGGAGGAGGTCCAGATAGGGACTCTATGCCCTGTGGGCCTCTGACCTATCACTGGCAAGAAGTTCGCCTGCTGCTGGGTAGAGAACACTCAGTGCTCAGTACCTTGAATGCACAGTGTGAGACTATCAGAGAACATCTGGAGTACTTGTCCAGGTGCTCAGTTCCTTGGCTCCAGGAAGTGATGCTGACCCTAGGTCCCTCCCAACCCCGAACTTGTTTTTAACTAATTAAACTTTACTGTTTTTATATGAGATTCTGTGCTGAGCAGGTCTGTGTTTATCCAGGCTCTAGTGCAGAAAGCATAAGCTGGTCCCAAATATGACAAAAACATGTATGACCTCTTCAGGACATTTCCACAGTGGGAAGGGTGGTTACTGCTCCATTTCAGCAGCAGATTTCCTGGGGCGGGGGGAAGGTTTAGAAGAGAGGCTGTGTGGGATTTGGCAACCCTGCGCTGAGAATAGGCCAAGAAGAAGTGATGTCACATGGAAAAAGGGAGGTTGGTCAGTGATGTAGTGGACAGTTTGTCACTGCAGGAAGCCCTGTACTACACTACCCACTGCGAAGGAAGTGTCCTTGCATAGGAAGACAACAGGTGATACAGGGAGAAGTAGGGAGGGGACCCAGGCCAGGAGATCGGAGTGTGTCCTTCACCTGATCTACAGGAAAGGCTCTCCCTCCTATAGCAGATGGAAGCTATAACTTTGCAGTCTGAATCTTCAGAAGCTCTTCTAGGGCTGGCATTGTAGCTGAGTTGCTGACATGCTTGCTAAGCAAACACTGAGCTGTAAGTTTGATCCCTCAGTATTGCATAAACAGTGTATCAAGCTTGCCAGTGGTGGTGCATGCCTTTAATCCCAGCACTTGGGAGGAAGAGGCAGATGGATTTCTGAGTTCATGGCCAGCCTGGTCTACAGAGTGAATTCCAGGACACCCAGGGCCACACAGAGAAACCCTGTCTCAAAAAAAAAAAAAAAAAATCAAAACCAAAACCAAAAAACCAAGAAAACCAAAGCAAAGCAAACCAAACCAAACAAAAATCAAAAACCAAAAAAAGAGAACCAAACAAAAATCCAGTTTGACTCTGCTGTGGTTTAGTCTCATGACAACAAGAAGACCTAGTTATAGCTAAAGCTAAGAGGAAGAAAAATCTTCCTTATGGCTAACTTATGTTTAACTGACTAACTGGCACGTGTAACTTCATACAGTGTCTAACATTTTTTCTCACAACAGCCACAAGCAAAGTAGCATCCCTCCAATGCAGGGAGGAGGAGTCTGTGGCCCTCCGGAAAGACTTTGCCCAAGACTGTGTGGTTATCAAATGGCAGAGTCAGGGTCTTAACCAAGTGTTACCTAAGTCCACATCTGTGAAAAGGATGGTGCCCAGAATAACCAAGAGCAGTTGGCACTGGATGGACAGATGGAGAAAGTGTGTGTCTGAAGTGACCACACTTTTCATCTTTTCATCATGTTGCCATTGCTGTCTACAGGTGACAGCCGATTTCCTAGAGTGTCCATGCAACTGAGACAAGGTGTGGTCCTTCCAGCTCTGGCCTCTGCTCAGTGAAGACCACATGGGCCCTCTGTTTTAGATTGTGACAAAGCACACCTTGTCTCTAAACACTTACCCTGATTGCAAGTGTGTGTGGAGCAGCATTATTTCTGCCCTGAAATTCTAATTTGGGGTTCATGGGTTCCCCTCAAATTCTTAGCTACTCAAGTCTGTTTTCCTATCCGGCTGTTAGGGAAATAGGTGTTTCCAGGATAGTTGTGTCAGCCTGACCATGATTATCATCATCATCTTCTTCTTCTTCTTCTTCTTCTTCTTCTTCTTCTTCTTCTTCTTCTTCTTCTTCTTCTTCTTCTTCTTCTTCTTCTTCTTCTTCTTCTTCTTCTTCTTCTTCTTCTTCTTCTTCTTCTTCTTCTTCTTCTTCTTCTTCTTCTTCTTCTTCTTCTTCTTCTTCTTCTTCTTCTTCTTCTCCTTCTCCTCCTTCTCCTCCTTCTCCTCCTTCTCCTCCTTCTCCTCCTTCTCCTCCTTCTCCTCCTTCTCCTCCTTCTCCTCCTTCTCCTCCTTCTCCTCCTTCTCCTCCTTCTCCTCCTTCTCCTCCTTCTCCCCCTTCTCCCCCTTCTCCCCCTTCTCCCCCTTCTCCCCCTCCTCCTCCTCCTCCTCCTCCTTCTCCTCCTTCTCCTCCTTCTCCTCCTTCTCCTTCTCCTTCTTTTCCTTCTTTTCCTTCTTCTCCTTCTTCTTTTAATTCAATGTAATTGTTTTACTTATTCACTTTACATCCTGATCTCTGCCCCCCTTGTGTTCACCCCCTTCAATGTTCCTTCCCCATCCCCCATTCCCTTCTCCTATGAGTAGGTGGGGAACCTATTCCACCTGGATATCTTTCCATCTCTTCAAGTCTCTGTGAGACTAGGTGCTTCTTCTCCCATTGAAACCAGACAAGGCAGCACAGTAGAAGATTATATCCCATGTGCAGGTGTCTTAGTTACCGTTTTACTGCTGTGATCAGACACTATGACCAAGGCAAGTCTTGTAAAAAACAACATTTCATTGGGGCTGCCTTACAGGTTCAGAGGTTCAGTCCATTATCATCATGTGGGAACATGGCAGCTCCAGGCTATCATGGCACAGGCAGAGGTGAGAGTTGTAAGTCTTCATCCAAAGGCTGCTAGTGGAAGACTGACTTCCAGGCAACTGGTGTGAGAGTCTTAAGCCCACACCCACAGTGACACACCTATTCCAACCAGGTCACACCTATCCAACAAGGCCACACATCCAAATGATGCCACTCCCTGATACAAGAATATACAAACCATCACAGCAGGCAACAGCTTTTGGGATAGCCACTGTTCCATTTGTTTGGGATCCACATGAAGACCAAGCTACACATCTGCTACATATGGGTGAGAAGACTGAGGTCCAGTCTCTGCATGTTCTTTAGTTGGGAATTCAGTCAAGCTCCAAGAGTCTAGGTGGGTTGACTTTATTGGTCTTCCTATGAAGTTCCAATCCCTCTGGGGCCCAAAATCCTTCCTCCTATTCTTCCATAAGAGTCCCCAAGCTCCATCCACTGTTTGGCTGTGGGTGTCTATCTGTTTGAAACAGCTGCTGGGTGGAGCCTTTCAGAGGACAACATGCTTCAATCTGCAGGAATAGCAGAGTATCATTAATAGTATTAGGGATTGGTGCTTGTTCATGGATGGTTCTCAAGGTGGGCCAATTAATGGTTGGTTATTCCCTCAGCCTCTGCTCTGTCCTTCATGCCTACATTTCTTGTAGACATGATACCTTTTGGGTTGGAATTTGTGTGGGAGTGTTGATGTCCCTGTTGTCCCACTGGGGTTCCTGCCTGGCTACAGGAGGTGGCCTCTTCCAATCCTGTAACCCCAAAGGAGTGAGTCACAGCTAAGGTCACACCATTGATTCTTGGGTGCCTCCTTTAACTCAGGTCTCTGTCTTGTCCTGGAGGTGTCTCCCACCTCCTTACCCCTATCAGTTGCAGATTTCCATTCTTTTCCATGCCCACTTAGCCATCTTCTTGTCCATCCCCACAGCTGATTTTGAACTCCCCATCACCTCCATCTTCTCTCCTCACAGTTCCCTCCCTCCATCTGTCTCTTATGACGATTTTATTTCTCCTTCTAAGTGAGATTCAAGCTTCCTCACTTGGGCCTTCCTTCTTTTTAGCTTCTTTGGGTCTGTGGACTATAGCCTGATACCTGTATTTTATGGCTAATATCCACTTATCAGTGAGTACATACCATGCATGTCCTTTTGGAATTGCATTACCTCATTCAACTCAGGGTGATATTCTCAAGTTTCATCCATTTGCCTGCAAAATTCATCATGTCTTTGTTTTTCATAGCTGAATAGTATTCCATTGTGTAGATGTACCACATTTCCTTTATCCATTCTTCAGTTAAGGGCCTTCTAGATAGTTTCCAGTTACTGGCTAATTTGAATAAAGATGCTAGGAACATAGCTGAGCAAGTGTCTTTGTGGAATGTTGGAGCATCATTTGGATATATGCCCAGGAATGGTATAGGTGGGTCTTGTGGTAGAAGTATTCTCAGTTTCCTTAGCAATCAACAATTGATTCCTAAAGTGGTTGTCCACCATTTCACTCCCACCAGCAATGGAGTAGCATTCCCCTTGCTCCACCTCCTCTCCAGAATGTGCTCTCTCTTGAGGGTTTTTCTTTTTCTTTCTTTTAATTTTAATTTTTCTTTTTTTTTTTTTTGTTGTTGTTGTTTGAGACAGGATTTCTCTGTGTAGCCCTAGCTGTCTTGGAACTCACTCTGTAGACCAGGCTGGCCTCAAATTCAGAAATCCACCTACCTCTGTCTCCCAAGTGCTGGGAGTAAAGGCATGTGCCACCACTGCTCGACCTCTTGAGGGTTTTCTAAGACATTGTGGTGGGTATAAAATGGAATCTTAGAGTTCTTTTCATTTCCATTTCCATAATGAATAAGGTCTTTTGTCCTGAGCTACTTTCTCGCCAGCAAGAACACACTTGGACAATTGGATTCTTCTGCAGCAACCTTTATTGCTTTATTAGGAGGAAGACCCTGAGCCCCAGAAAATGGTGCTGCTTATATACACCTTTGAGTGGCATGTCAGCACCTGATTTGTTGCTTGCCCATCGCCTCATTGCTATGCCCCGTGATGGGCAGTGACTTGGCATGAATTCACTCTTGCACCTGCACACATTACTTGTTTAATATTTAGGCACAGTGGAAGCCGGGGCCGTCTTGTAATGGCAATTGCTCACGGCTCTCCACGTCTCCCCCTTTTTGTTTTATTAAAATGAGGCTGGACTAGGTCTGTGCAATTATGTCCATCTGCCACGGCTCCTGTTTTAGGTCATTCCTGTAATGTCACTGCCTTTCCCATCATAGTGTAACCCTGTTGCCACCGGGCCCCATGTCTTAGGTTGATCTGTGCATGAGGAAAGTTGCCTGTCCTTGGATACCGCAGTGCTGTGTGACAGTAACTACTAAATGACCTGGGGCGAACTCTACAAAAGAGGCCAGCCGAGTTTTAAAGAAATGAATTAGCAGGGAAATCATGATCACCCTACCGCGTGCAATGAGGAAACCTCAGTGATGTGCAAGAGCTGATCAATGATTGTTGAGTCTCTCTCATCCCAGTGCAATGGATCCATAAATCCATGGGGTGCAAAAGCAGAGAACTCAAATGCTGACTAATTCTTGAGCATAGATAACCAGATTTCGGGGGAGGCCCCTTGTTCAATGGCCGCAAGTGCTTGAGCAATGACGACCTTGTCACATTTATGTTGGGCTCTGAGCTTGCAAACCAACCAGAGCATGAACACAAGCCCACAGCAGATGGCAGCACCACATAAATCTACCCCCACCCATTCCTTAAAATAAGAAAATGCAGATGAAATCCAGGAGGAGAGGCCCTCTGTCAACGACAGGTCCACTCGAGTTGAGTTGATCCTTAAAACTGCTGCCCTCAGGGCCTCAAGAGTCTCATCAAAATCTTCGGACCAATTTCCTGCAAGATACAAGGAGAGCTGTCTAGACAGATTAGCTGCACGAGTAAAATTTTCATATTGAACACTGGTAATACACAGAGTGCCCAATTTTCTTTCACAACCCAACTGTGCCAACTGGTATAGGATACCTATCTGTTCCTCAACCAGATCAAGGTGCTGATTCAAAATCATCAGCCCTCCCTTCAACTGGGCACTAGCAGGAGTTTGGACATTGATGGCATCAGTCTCTTTGACTGAAAGCTGATTTAATTTTGTGCCTGTTTGGACCATACCAGCCATATCGAACCCTGCAGCTGTAGCAGCAGCTGCACTGGCTGAAATTGCTATGATCACGGCAGCAGTAATGCCAAAATCTCTTTTTTTGTCGAAACAGGGATAAGGTGGAGGGTGTTTCCACCGGAACAGGGATCCAACGTGGGATCTGGGCCACCATGGCGCGGGTGTCCTTTGTTGCATCCCAACATTGAGAAATCCAACAGGAATCATTTACATAGTTTTCAAATGAATCATTAGACAAAATAAACAAAAAAGGAGGATAGACACATACTGGAGTTGATATATAGCTGGTTTGATTAATCTGTGAATTATTTAAACCAGAGATCTCTGCAGTATAAATTATATATATATATTTTGTTGGTCCATATGCCCCAATCAGGGTATAATTGGAGAGACCAATGTAAATGGCCTTTCCTACGGCACCTCCTTTTAAGAAAACAAAGGGATTAAGATCTGTACAGCTTCCATTAATCCCACAAAGTAGCCATATGTGATAAGGGCTCATTCTGCGGTCCTGCAAGAAGAGGCCCATTCTCATTACAAACTTTTCTTCAGGCCCGAACAACATATTGGGGGAGAAGGTAAAATATTTGTGCTCATCAATCCATCTGGCTACAGACGACTGGCAGTCTGACCATGGTGGCAACTCCCCTACATCCTCTCCTCCACAATGAGGAGCAATCCTGGGTTGATGAGGACGCTCTGTCTCATTCCAATTGGGAGACGGGAATGTACCATTTAGCCAGACTGTCGATTGCCACCAAAACCATGTAATATGAATAATACTATTATTTCCTTTTCCTTGGGTTTGGGTGAGATTTACAGTCCCACTATCCTTAAATGATCCTATCATACGGATACTGAGCTGAATACAGTCCCCCTTTTGTGATAATTGAAAACATAAAGAACCCTTTTCTTGGAGGGAGCGATTTTCTCCTAGCAGGACCCATAAAGGGTCAAATGGCAAATATGGTAAATCCAGTTTTTTATTAGTAGTAAAGAATTTTGGAAAAACTATAGCATCATGGCGAACTGGCATTGGTTTAGGGAAAGCCGAAAGAATGGCCCATCTCTGTTAGCCCATTATACTAGGAACCTGAGACAAGTTCAGCATTGTCAGAATCAGAAGCAATCCTCAGGAGGTCAGCATCTTCCACACCATCCTTGATTAATATCTTGCGGGTGAGTCGTTCCGGCAGCCAAAATGGGTTGTCTTCACTCTGTGGAAAAACACAGACAGCTCCCCTGGATCTTATTAAAATAGGATCCGGGCCTTTCCACAGATAAGACATCTTTCCATTTCATTATTTCTTTTGGTCTATCAGGGTCTGAGCTATGTCGATCAGCTGCAGAGTGACCTTGCTTGTCAAGATTCAAAAAATTAAGCATGTAGAGTGCCATAAAGACAGCTACTCTTGGCACTGAGGGCAGAGTCTCATCAACTCCCCCTTTTTGTTTTATAAAATAAGGCTTGAGTGTACGGTGGGCACCTTCCAAATGCCTTATCCTTGAAGATTATAAGGAAGGCCAGTCAGGTGAGTGACATCCATTTGATGACAAAATTGCTGAAATTTAGCAGAGGTATATGCTGGCCCATTATCAGTTTTAAGGATTGTGGGCTTGCCCCAAGCACTCCAAGCTTCTAAACAGTGCTGTATAATATGAGAGGCTTTCTCACCTGTTAAAGGTGTAGCAAACATAACACCAGAGCAGGTGTCAAAGGAAACATGTAAATATTGATTTCTTCCAAAGGAGGAAATATGAGTGATATCCATTTGCCAGACCTGTAATGGCCTGATGCCTCGGGGGTTTACCCTTACATGAGGAGTAGGCAAAAATTGACAACAATTTTGACATTGGGTGACAATGTCACGAGCTTCTTCCCTGGTTAAAGTGAAACGGCGGCTCAAAGTTTCAGCCGTCACGTTCAAGCGTTTATGAAACTCCCTTGCAGCCTCTGCCTGCAAGGACAGAGCAGCAGCCACAATTCTAGTGGCTTTGTCTGCCAAGTCATTTCCATGAGACATGGGGCCAGGAAGGCCAGAATGAGCCCTGACATGAGTAATATAAACAAGATGTCTTCTATGTAAGAGGGCAGACTGAATTTGCTGAAAAATGTGAGCAAGCTTGCTAGAGGATCTAATTAAACCAGCAACTTCAAGCGTATTAACTGCATTAACCACATATAAGGAATCAGATACAATATTGAGCGGACCTGGAAAGTTTTAAGGATCTCTAGTACCACCAAACACTCTACAACCTGGGGTGATGTATCATTATATTGTTTGGATGTTACTTGGCCATTTACTACATACGCACCTATGCCAGATTTGGATCCATCTGTATATACCACCACCCCATCCGCAAGCGGGTGTTTGGCTGTCATTACTGGAAACACTATGGCTTGGCTTAAGGCAAACTGTAAGATTGGATGTTTTGGATAATGATTATCAATTTGTCCTGAATAGGAGGCAACCAAGACTGCCCAATCATTAGTTGTTGCTGCCAGGGTTTAAACTTGAGCAGAGGTATAAGGCACAATTAGCATATGAGGTTCTTTCCCAAAATGAGTAATGGCTGCTTTTATCCCCCAAAGTGCAAGTTGAGCAACTGCATTAGGATACCATTCAATGATTTTTGCAGGGGAAGCATTAGGGTGGACCCACAATAAGGGTCCATTTTGCCACAAGACTGCTGTTGGTACTGTGCAGTTTTTGATACGCACAATTCAAATGACTTTGACTCGTCAATGCATTGTAATTGAGCATCTTGTAGGGCCTTTTCTACAGTTTGTAAAGTTTGACATGCAGCTGGGGTAAGTGCTCTGTGGGAGGAGATGTGGGTATCTCCCTCTAATATATCAAATAAGTGCTTTAATTCCGCTGAGGGAATTTTCAAAAATGGTTTCAGCCAATTAATATCTCCCAGCAATTTTTGGAAATCATTCACACTATGCAGTTGATCTTTGCGAATCTCTAATTTTTGAGGAACAATTTTGTCAGAATAAATGAGTGACCCTAGGAAGGCTCCCATTCATGCAACTTGCACCTTTTCGGTGGCCACCTGCAATCCCCATTGCCCTAACATTTTTATTAATATAGGGTATGCATCTTGCAATAACTGTGAATTTTGATGGCAAATCAAAATATCATCCATGTAAAGTATCAAAAGTAATGATGCTAAATGCTCTCTAACTGACTTAAGTGCTAATTGCACATACAGTTGACACATGGTGTGGCTATTTGCCATCCCCTGATGTAGGACCTTCCATTGGTATCTTTGATCAGGCTCTAAATGATTAATGGCTGGGATGGTAAATGCAACTCTTTGCCTATCTTGAGGGCATAAAGGTATAGAGAAAAAACAATCTTTAATATCTATAATTATAATTTCCCAATTTTTGGATAGGGCGGAAAGCAATGGTAGCCCTCGCTGAACTGACCCAAACAGGCGCATTTGTGCATTAATTGCTCTAAGATCATGTAATAAGCACCATTTGCCAGATTTTTTCTTAATTACAAAAATAGGTGTATTCCAGGGTGAGGTAGAGGGCTCTAAATGATCCAAGCGTAGGTGTTCAGAGATCAGTTTTGTGGCTGCTTCTAATTTTTCAGAGGAGAGCGGCCATTGAGGAACCCATACAGCTTCCTCTGTAAGCCATGGTATGGGCATGGAGCCCTCAATGTCCCCTAGGAAAAACCAAAACCTTTTCTCCCGTTATTACCTTCTTGAGGGATAGGTTCAAGTCTACCCTGCTCTCCTTTCCCTAATCCCCTTCATTCTTTATAGCCCATTTTCTTCATCATTTGAACAGCTTGTGGTGAGTATTCATTATTCAAGGTCATTCCCATTGCCTGTAAAATGTCTCTCCCCCAGAGATTTACTGGGAGTGGTAAAACATAGGGAGTGAATCATCCCATTTGACCTTCAGGTGCTTGCCAGATTAAAGAACAGGAGCTAACAGTGGGGCAGGACTGATGATAGCCTAACCCTTGTAAAGAATGTGATGACTAAGTAACGGGCCAGGTTTTTGGCCACCAGTGGGAAGAGATAATACTTTTATCTGCTCCTGTATCTAAAATCCCTTTAACTTGTTTCCCTTCTATAACTAATTCTAAGGTTGGCCTGGAGTCAAGAGGCATTATTAAGTAAGCAGAATCATTTCCAGTAGAGCCAATCCCTCTGGCAGCTCGAGGGACACCAGAGGAGGGAAAACAGCCATGTAGGCTTGGCAAAATTATTAGCTGATCTATTCTATCCCCCTGTGAAATAGAAAAGACACCCTGAGGGCAGGAACAGAGAACTTGAAGTTCCCCTTCATAATCTTGATTTACGACTCCAGGGTGAACAATAAGGCCTTGTAAGGTAAGGGAGGCCCGGCCCAGTATTAGGCTGACACTTCCAGATGGCAGAGGCCCTTTGTAGTCAGTAGGAACAGGCCACACCCCCATTTGGGGCATTAGCATGAATCAGGTGGCAGCACGGAGGTCCAATCCAGCTGAGCCTTCTGTTGCCTTGCGGACTGTGGGGTCCACCTGTTGCCTGGCGTGGTCCCATATGTTTTGGGGCCCTGAGACCTGGGGCCCTGATACCCATTTTTTGGAATGCCCTCATTCTCCTCTGCTTGAGGGAGTCCTGGCTGCAGGGGCTTGCCTCGAATGTCCTTGACTGAGCGACAATCTCTGGCCCAATGATACCCTTTCCCACACTTAGTACACAGTCCTGGTGCTCTCCTTTTGACAAGGGCTCTGCAGTCCTTTTTTAAGTGTTCTGGTTTGCCACAATTATAGCAGAGTTTGAGCTAAGCTGTGTCAGGGCGCTTCTGCCCTTGTAGAATGGCGGTTGCCAAACCGGCATTAGTGAGCAGCCCTCCAAACTCACGGCAAACCTTTAACCAGTCCTGCAATCCTTTGCTCTTTCTGGGTGTAATAGCTGCCCTGCATTCCTGCGTAGCCTGTTCATAGACCAACTGTTCAATTAAAGGCATAGCTGCCTCTGGGTCTCCAAAGATTCTCCCTGCTGCTTTTGTCATTCTAGCCACAAAGTCTGAGAACGACTCCTGGGCGCCCTGAATAATCTTTGTCTAATGTCTGCTTGCCTCTCCCTTCCTAGAGAGTGCCTTCCATGCCTTAACGGCGGCAGCTGAGATCTGGGCATATGCTCCCCAATGGTAATTTGTCTGGTTAGCAGCGTGTTGTCCCGGACCTGTAAGCAACTCAAAAGTCCATGTTCTTTGGTCCCCTTCAACGGCAGCATTGCCCCTTGCCTGTGCTTGGCAGGAATCTTGCCACAAAGCTTTCCATTCTAGATACATTCCCATATTAGGGGCTGCAGCATTCACAACAGTCATCCAATCCCCGGGTGTCATAGCCAGAGTAGCAAGCCTTTCGACTTGCGCTATAGTAAAATTGGAGTTGACTCCATAGTTACGGACTGACTCAGCAAGCTCTTTAATCTGTATATACTCCACTGGAGCATGAACGGCTCCGCCATCAGTGCTTTCAAAGACCTCCGCCATCAGTGCTTTCAAAGACTGGAAACACTTGCTGTATTTTCCTCTGTTCCTCTTTTGAAATGAATGAGTCTGAGTGGAACCTCTCCACATAGGGCGGAGGTGCACTAGGACCCAGAGGTCCAGGGCCCAGAGACCGGGCAGCGAGCTGATTTTCTTCTCTAGCTGCTTTTGTCTTATTCTGTGACTGATTAGCTCATCTTTCATCTGGATGGTATCTTTCTTCCTCATACCAAGCCGCCTTTTCCTCTAAGTCTATTTCCTCAGAGGGGCCAAGCTCTTCATCCGATTCTGAGCTATCAAAACCTAGAGCCTTAAACTCATCTAATGGTGGATAGAGGCTCCCTCCCCTAGGGGCCTCCCCAGCTCGATCTCTTTTCATCTCTCCCTTCCCATTCCTTTTCTAAACATTCCCAGGGCATACTTTCCCTTGTTTCTCTTTTCCTCAGGCTCAAGGTCCGTGGAAAGGCTTTTTTACTTAGGTGCACCTTGTTTCCTCTGAACTCCTAAACTCTCTCCCTGCTCTGTCTCTGATAGACTGTCTTGGACCTCCTCCAGGACCCTGTGCCCTGCCTCAACCATTTGCTGACAATCCTCGTCTTTTAAGCACGATCTTACCAGCTTCCACAACGGCATGGTCCCTGCTTTAAGTTTGCTGTTCTGCTGTTCCCTAACTAGACCTCCTTTCAGTTTCTCCCAGGAGGTGATAGTTAAGGACCCTGAGCACGCATACCATGACGCTGCGTGATATATCTCTTTAACAAAGCCCTCTATAGTCTTAGTGGCAATCTTCAGGCCACACTGCCTCAGGACCAACCATAAGGCAGTCACCACGGAGTGGGAGGTTCCCATACTGCCCTTTTATCTAACTGTGCCTGACCTCGACTGAGAACCAGCCAGCAGTTCCACAGGTGGAAGCAGAACGCAACCAAAAGAAAAAGGATGAGCCCCGTGAAAACAAACAAAAAGGCCTCTAACGCTGGAGAAAGTTCAAGACCGAAAATACCTTACAGAGCTTATCTCGTCCTGCAGTCCTGAATCTGCCCTGAGAACGGAGGGTCCCCTCTGCGCCTGGCGATGGTATGGCTTTCCCGGGTTCTCAGCGCCAAGTGTCCCGAGCTAATTTCTCGCCAGCAAGAACACACTCGGACAACCGGATGCTTCTGCAGCAAGCTTTATTGCTTTATTAGGAGGAAGACCCGAACCCCGGAAAATGGTGCTGCTTATATACACCTTGGAGTAGCATGTCAGCACCTGATTTGCTTGCCCATTGCCTCATTGCTACTCCCCGGGATGGGCAGTGACTTGGCACAAATTCACTCTTGCACCTGCGCACATTACTTGTTTACCAGTTAGGCACAGTGGAAGCTGGGGCCATCTTGTAATGGCAATTGCTCACGGCTCTCCACAGTCTTTTACCATTTCTTTAAGTGCTTCTCAGACATTCCAGATTCCTCTGTTGAGAGTCTCTGTTATTTCTCCACCTCATTTTGAAATTGGGTTATTTGGGTTGTTGGTGAATTTTTAAAAATTTTTGAATATTAGCCCTCTATTAGGTGTAGGATAGGTGAAGATCCTTTCCCAAACTGTAGGCTGCAGATTTGTCCTATTGACAGTGTCCTTTGTCTTTCAGGAGCCTTTCATGAGGACCCACTTATCATTGTTGACCTTAGAGAATGAGCCATTGGTATTCTGTTCAAGAGATTGTCTCCTGTAACAATGCTTTCAAGAGTATTTCCCACTTTCTCTTCTATGAGGTCTAAACCACAGTGTATCCAGGTTGATGTTGTAAATCATAGTATGTATGTATGTATGTATGTATGTATGTATGTATGTAAATCATAGTGTATCCAGTATAATGCTATCCTTGATCTATTTGGACTTGAGTCTTGTGGAGAGTGATAAATATGGATGTATTTTCATTCTTCTACATATAGACATCCAGTTAGGACATCACCATTTGTTTAAAATGCTTTCATTTTTCCATTGTATGTTTTCAGCTTCTTTATCAAAAATCAGGTGTTCATTGGATTATTCATATGGGGCGTGGGGGATTAGGGGAAGAGGGGGGAGGGAGAGAGCCTGCATCCAGCCCAAGTTCCTGTGCTCGGGGAAGGCAGACACAGGAGGAAAGCTAGATGCTTTCCACTTGGCCTTTTGTGGGCATCTGGCTATGTGAAGCCACTGACCCCTCATGGCAGGGTGGACAAGGGGCAGCTCCTGATTCCATGGGCCGCACGGTGACACTCTCAGCCCTGGAGATACAAGAATAGGGCAGAGGGAGAGAGGTTCCCATGCAGGCAAGAGTCTTTGGTCTGGTCCAAGCTGGAGCACAGCAAAGACCTCTGACTGGAGATTAGGCAGGGCTCATTAGGAGAAAGCCTATCCCATTGTCCAAGCACAGCAGGCCTTGATGAACAGAGACAGTCTATGGTTCATAACTTTATTTTAAAAAGGCAGAGGGAAAGAGAGAAGGTAAAAGAAAGAGAGAGAGAAACCAGTCATGTCCATTGGAGAAAAGGGGGAAGAGGAGAAAGAGAAGAGAGTCAAGAGTAAGAGGGAGAGTAAGGAAAATAAAAGCTTAAGAAAGTGAGAGGGAGAGAGTAAGAAAGCGAGGAGGGGCCAAGCATCCCCACTTATAGAGTGATTGTTATCTTGCTGTTGTGAGGTAACTGGGAGAAGTCTAGCCTGATTTTGCAGAAGCTTGGGACATTGTCTATGTGACTACTAGCCACATGCCTCTCTGGTAGGGGCTGTGGGGGTGGTAACTTCGACAGGAGCCAGGAGTTCAGGAGATATGAGGTAACAGCTTCCGTTCCATGTAGGTGATACTTATCACCAACCTGTTTCTCAGGGGTTCAGACCTCAACTCTATTGGAGACCAGCCTGTCAGTGCATAGCCCATTAACCCATGTGTGGGTTCATTTTTTGGTTTATATTTTATTCCATTGATTGACGTGGCTCTGACCCTTCTTCTTAGAGAGGTCACAGGGATGTCCAACCTTTTGGTACTGTGCTATCACATTGTCATTTACAAACATATTGGACCACATTCTTAGCTACCTTTGGTTCAAAGGTTGGGCACACCTGAGTGACTCACCGATTGTCACAAAGCTAGACAGTGGCTGGTACTCCAGCACCTCCCTGCCAGAGAACCAAAGTTTGTATTTCATGCTTTTGCTACCCACACAACCCCCCTTGGAGATGGTGTGTCCTGGCCCTACCTAAGTGATTCTGTTTTGTTAGCCTTGGGATGATAAAATGAACTCCCTGAGGTTTCTGGCACATGTGGCCAAATGAGACCTTCATCCTGTTTCTCACCTTGGTACTATGCAATGGTCTCATGGAGTCACTGGAACTGTAGTATCAAGCACTGTCCCAGATAACTGGTAACTGAATCTAACTCTGTATATTCATGAGATCCTCAAGGAAGTCCAACAGACATTTTCCCCAATTAAGCCCCCACAGAACAATGTCACGATGTAGAGACAATGGTGGGGAAGGATATTTTGGGGAGAGGGTTCTATTTCCAGGGGGCTTTTCCAATCACATTTACAGAAACCTGGGAGGTTCACTCACATTGAGGAAGTAATCTGTTTTACCCAAATTTCACTGACTTTAATATGAACTCAGTTGACAGGTAAATCTGGCCACCACAATAGCCTGGGCAATGCAGAACCGCAAACCTTGGGGGAGAGGGTAACACTGTAAGATGTCAAGGCCCATGTTAAAGCTGTAGTTGTTACAGAAATGGAGCCCAGAGGCACACACTGGCATGTATGGTCCCAGATTGACCATGGAAGTTAGAACAGTGGGCAGAGAAAAGGCTCTGTATTTAATAATAGCCTTAAGTCAACTGCATTCTAGATGTGTTAATTACTTTCCTGTGCTGTGATAAAACACTATGGCTGAGGCAACTACAAAAAGAAGAGTTTATTTAGGATTATGGTTTCTGAGGGATGAGTCCATCATGGCAGGGGGAGGAGAGGTGGGGGAGGCATGGCAGCAAGTAGCAGGCATGCCTGCAGGAGCAGGAAGATTTGAGCTCATATCTTCAACAGCAGACATGAAGCAAAAATGGAAGTGGCATGGTGATATTTCACCTCTCATCTCCTGTCCTGGGTGAAGGCTTCCTGCAGCATTGCCGCACCTCCCAAACCTGCCCAGAGAAAGCCACCTTCTTGGGATTGAATGTTCAAATATCTGCACCTGTGGGAGACACTCTTCTGCAAACCACGAGAAATGCACTGAGATACAATAGGCTGAGAACAGAGCACAACTTTAATGCCCCAGAAAAAGCAAAGCTGCTGAAAACCTCTTCCCTGTTTGGGGGTGGGGGGGTTGGACCTAATTTCCTTCCATCTTCCTGTCTGGGCAGATCCCTGAAATGAGCAGATAGGACAAGAGGGTCTGGTCTGCAGGGTCCCCACACTGTCTTCAGTGAGACTTTTCCAGGGCAGAGTCATCTGGTTCCCCAGCAAAGCAGCCCTTCTCAGAGCTGCTTCCTCAGGGCAGGCCACAGCACACCTGCTGACCTGGCTCCTCCTCCTGCCTGGATTAGCATTTCCTTACCCTGAGAACAGGCCTGGATTCACAGACTGAGAATTTTTTTTTTTTAGATTTATTTATTTATTTACTTATTTATTTAATATGTAAGTACACTGTAGCTGCCTTCAGACACTTTTTCTCCTCTCTCCTGCCCTGCTCACTCCGGCCCAAAGATTTATTTATTTACTTAAGGACACTGTAGCTGTCTTCATACATCCCAGAAGAGGGCATCAGATCTCATTATGGATGATGGTTGTGAGCCACCATGTGGTTGCTGGGATTTGAACTCAGGACCTTCTAAAGAGCAATCAGTGCTCTTAACCACTGAGACAGCTCTCCAGCCCCTGTCTGAGCCTTAGTTACAGGAGCCTGATGACACTAAGATCACCTTGTGGTCTCTAAGCCCCCTGTCTTCATCCACAGCTGCTGCCTCAATTCCAACTCCAACCAGACCCTGTAGCTTTAGGCTCTCTACTTCCTGCTGGACTGTCCATCTGTCCCAGTTCCCTGGAGTGGCTGAGCAGGAGCTCTGATAGCAGCAGTGCCTTCCTTTGGCATCCCAGAGCTCCTTTACTGTGGGTGGAATCACCTCCCCTGCCTGCACTTAGTGCCTGGGGATTGGAGAGGGCTCCCTCTGCTGGGGGAGGATGGCACTGCTGGGCAGAGCTCATCTATGGGTAGGAGAAACACCCTGGAGAGAAGCCTGCACTTCTCAAAGTCTCCCCATGCCAGGTAGCAGAGAGTGGCATGTTGGACAGGAGACATAACCACCTGTCATCCATGTTGTGGAGAAAGACTGGTTAGAGGACAATAGGCCTGACCCCCATGCCCATCCAGGCCTTCGAGGTAGATGTCCTGAACCTCCACATGGACTCCCACAGACACGAGGGGGACTCAGCTAAGGCTAGCAGAAAAGTGTCAGAGCCAAGAATAGGCGAGTCATGGCTTCCCACTGCCACCCACCTTTCTCTGGTTATGCCTTAGATTTCCCATCTGTGAAATGGTGTCTGCAGACACCAGTCTACAGTTGCAGGAAGACACAGATGTAGGGCCTAGAGTCCTAGTTAGGGTTACCATTGCTGAGATGAAACACCAAAAGCAAGATGGAGAAGAATGGGTTTATGTGGCTTACACTTCCACATTGTAGTCCATCCTCAAAGGAGGTCAAGGTGGGAACAGGGACAGAAACCTGGAGGCAAGACCTGATGATTTCTTGTTCCCCATGGCTTGCTCAGCCTGATGCCTTAGAAATTCCAGGACTACCAGCCCAGGGATGTCTCCAACCACAATGGTGGGGGCCTCTCCCATAGATCACTGAATAAGAAAATGCCCTACAGGTTTGCCTGCCCCCAGATCTTATGGAACCACTTGGTCAATTGAGGTCCCCCTTTTTCAAGTGACTTGAACCTGTGTCAAGTTGATGTAAAGCTAGCCTCACACCAGGAAATGCCTGGCATGGTCTAGAGGTGGAAATTGGTTGATAGAATCATAGTCTAGACCGTGCAAAGACACAGGTCAGATCTATAGACCCACACAGAACTGGGCACAGTGAAGTAATTCCTGTACTAGGAAAGCTGAAGTAGGAGGATCAGGAATTCACAGTGACTCTTGGCTACATGTGGGTATGAGGACAACTCAGGCTCCAAGAGACCCTGCTGAGAGAAGAAAAAAGGACTGCAGGCTAAGGGGCAAGAGGGTTGGAGACAGAATTGGCTGACTTGGTGACCCCAGTGTTCCACACATTCGTAACAAACACAACCTGATTTGTGGTTTTCAAAAGGAAAGGGGAGTATATTATAACCAGGTCTTGAGAGCACAGGATGCCACAGCCTTCGGGCTGCTTTCTGAGAACCCTCCTGTGGCCTCAGCAAAGCAGAGTTCAGGACTTGGCGAGGACACATGGGTACTCAGAGTCTAGGGCAGAGAACAAGGCTAATCAGAAGCCCCTGCGTCCCTTGCCAGTCCCAATCAGCCTTATATTATCTTGATCACAGTCATCTGAGGGTTGTGGGCTTTTTTACCAGGAGAGGAATTTAGCCCAGGTGTGTCTTATGCAGCTAGGCCTGCGGCTTCTGTTCTCAACCTGTTCTCATCCCAAATATTCACATTATAATTCATAGCAGTAACAAAATTACAGATAGGAAGTAGTCACGAAATAATTTTATGGTTGGGGTCACCACAGCACGAGGAACTGTATTAAAGTGTCCCAGTGTTAGGAAGTTTGAGAACCACTGTGCTAGATCCAGAGGGTCAGCTGACAGGAGAGTTCCTGATGAAGACATGTTGGAGAGGTGGTGTCCAAAATAATTCCCTGAAGTCTGGGCAAGGTAGAAAGAGAAAGCTCTGCTGTGGGCGAGCCTGAGACTCTCAGGGCACCTGGTGAGTTGAGCTTCTGGCCCAGGTGCCAGAGCTAGGTTTCTTATTCTGCGCTGACCCTTGCTCTACCTGTGGTGAGTTCTCTCTCCTGCCTCTCTCTGAACCTCATTTAAGAAGGCAGGCAACGGGAAGGCCTCATTACTATGGCTGCTGCAGGTTTTTTTCCTCCGAGGCCACTCCCACAAGTCCTAGTTTCTACAGGACCGGGCATCTATGAGGATGAACATCATACACTGTGGATAGTTGCCAAACTGGAAACTTGTTCTCATTCACCATATTGCAACAAGGTGAGTTTCAGCCCTCCAGACAGGCGATTCCCCAACTCTTACCCTTGTGTGCTAGGCTCTGTGTGTGTGTGCATGTGTGTTTAGGTAGGTGCTGTTATTATCGTGTCAGAAAATAGATGATACAGGTCTTTGAATAGAATCATGTCCCTATACCCTGGAACTTCTTTTGAGGCCTCACAGACCCAACTAATAGACAGATGCAGAGCCCTAGTAGTGAGGACTCTGTCACCAACAGTCGTGGCCTGAAAAAGTGTTTGACAGAGAAGGAATCCTTACACTAGGAGCTGACTAGGGGACTTGGGGGAAGTCCTAAATGGGTTATGTGATCTGCAGGTGATGTAGAGACCCACGCTGCTGGAAACCTGCTCTGGACCATGGCTTTAGTCCACAGCAGGACCTTGGGGGCTAAAACACTCTCTAGTGGAAGGCTCTGGGTATGAAAACTGCTCCCCAGGGTTGTGGAAAAGACTATGGGCCCCCTCCCCTGCCCTGGGAATGGGGAGGCCTTGGGGCCTTAGGTCTCTTTGGCTACCAGGGTTTGCCTGCACCCCCACCCCCTGTCCTAACCTTCTCCAGCCCAGCAGCCTTTCCCTGCAGCTCCCCTGACTCCCTGAATACCTCAGCCATTTTGGCAATGGTATTCTCTTGGTCCCCCTCCCCTCCTTCCTTGAGTTACAAGGCCCAGATCAAGGTCATGTTCACTCTGGACTCTCGCAAATGTTTGGTTTTCCCTATGTTCTCCCTTTTATCTACAACGAACCTCCCCTTTCTCCTCCCCACTCCTGCTCCCCATCCTCTCCCTTCTCCCCCTCCTCCTCAGCCCCCTCACTTTTCCCCCTCCTCCTAACCCTTCTCCTCCTCCTCTTCCTGTATCTCCACCATACCAAGGAGCATTTACGGCGTAATTTTTCATTCCTTGTTTTATATTCATCTAAAGATGACTTTGATATTTTAATGGACACCTCAGCCATGTCTTTGGTTTGAGACCTAACAACAGGGTAATTCACCTGTCCAATTATATATATATATATATATATATATATATATATAATCTTCATGTTGATAAGTGTTTTCTTTTTTTCTTTTCATTAAAAAACTTCAATATTTATTTATTTATTTATTTTAGTATATGAGTACACTGTAGCTCTATACGTGGTTGTGAGCCTTCATGTGGTTGTTTGGAATTGGATTTTAGGACCTCTGCCTGCTCTCATCTGCCTTGCTTGCTCTGTTCTATTTATGATTGTAAATAGGTACACTGTAGCTGTCTTCAGATGCACCAGAATAGGACGTCAGATCACATTACAGGTGGTTGTGAAGGACCATTTGGTTGCTGGGATTTGAACTTAGTTCCTTTGGAAGAGCAGTCAGTGCTCTTACCCACTGATCTATCTTTCCAGCCCCAATAAGAGTTTTCCTTAACCCTATACCACACAAAGTGTAGAATAGTTTTGAACCAAATATTTTCAGTAGAAACAAAGAAAGAAAGTTACGAAGGAAGGAAGGAAGGAAGGAAGGAAGGAAGGAAGGAAAGAAAGAAAAGAAAAGAAAAATAAAATAAGAAAAAGAGAGAGAAAAGGAAGGAAGAAAAGAAAGAAAAGGAAGGAAGAAAAGAAGAACGAAAGGAAGATCCAGAATAGAATTCAGTTAGTGAGGGTATAAATGAAAGAGCTGCAAAGGAAATAATGTGTAGTCAATTAAATTCAAATAGAAGCACATGTCTCCCAGCCATTCTGCTTCTGGGCTGGGCTTGTGGTGAAGCAGCGATTGGCCCCACATGTGCATAGAGGGGCAGGTGCAGCAACCAAATGAGCTCCTTGTACAACTGAGTGTAAAGGGGAGGGGGCAGGGAAGGGTCTGATGGCATCTGTAAAAGGAGGAACCTGAGGATCCAGGCAGAGCTGTCTTTAAGGGATACATCCACCAGAGGTGCCCTGTGGAGTGCCTTCACAGAGACAGAAAGCACAATGGTGGTAGGGAGGGGGAGTTCCAAGACCCTATGGTTGCCATAGGTTTGGAGCAGGTGAGTGGAAGGAAAGACTCTGTGATGGGATGGGGGCCATCTCAGGACCCCCCCCCCCTTACCACCTCTGTGCACCCTGAAATCACCACAGTGGCCAGGGAAAGGTTCCATAGGAATAGAAAGATTGGGGAAATTTAGGCACAGGTAGCCCTGAATTATTTCCCTAATTAAGGCAATTCCCCCTCTGTCTCTCTGTCTTGTCAACCTATAGATCATAGAACTGAAGACTTTGCAACATGTTAGCAAAATGTTCTACAACTGAGGCACATTCAGCCTTCCTTCTACTTTTTACGTTGCATCAGAGTCTCACTAAATTGCCCAGGTTGGTCTTCAACTGTTGTGCAGGTGGGTCTGGAACTTGTGGTCCTCCTGCCTCAGCCTCCTGAGTAGTCTGGGATTCCAGGTTGCAGCACTAGGCCCAGCATTGAGCAACTCTCATTCTTCTTCCTGCTTTTCTTTTCTTCCCTTTCCCACTTTTGGTTAGTGTACTAAGAAATAGGTTGCACTTTACACACACACTCTCTCTCTCTCTCTCTCTCTCTCTCTCACACACACACACACACACACACACACACATACACTAGAAGCAGGGACATCTAAATTCAAGGGCAGATTGGCCAGTAAAGCCAGTTAGAGTCTAGGCAGGGCTACACAGAGAGATCCTGTCTCAAATAAGCACATAGATAGATACATAGATATAGAGAGAGATAGGTAGATAGATAGAAGGAGAGATAGATCTCTTAAGCAAACATAACCCTGTGAACCTGGGTTAGGATCCCAGAATAAAAAGTCAGGTGTGACTTTGTTGCCTGAACTTGATGGCTGTGGGGACTTTATTCACAGAGGAAAAAGTGATAGGACAGACATCTGAGTCCTACTTTGGCCTTTTCAGGCTGCTATATATACATATACTGTATGTGAGTCCACAGACACACACCCATATACATGCATACACACGTACATACACATGTACACACACACCATTATACACACAAGCACACACACACATGTACACATACACACCACACACACACATACACGAATACACACACAGGCACACACACATGCACACATACCCTCATACATACACAGGCAAACACGCATGTGCACACATGTGTGCACTCATGCACACAGACATACATACACATGCACACACACACTCATATACACATGCATGCATACACATACATGCACACATGGAAACACACACAAACACATGTACACATGTACACACATGCATACACAAACGCACATACACAAGTGCACACACACACACACACATATGTGGGGCAATGGGCTATATACAGACAGCTTGGTCTCCAGTGGAGTTGAGAGATGGAAACCTGCTGAAACCCAGTGTTGGTAATTTTCACCTACATGGGACAGAAGGCATTCCCTCATCTCCTGAACCCCTGGCTCCTGTGGAAATTACCGCCCCCACAGGAGAGGCTGGTGGCTTTCAGTTTTGTAGACAATGTCCCAAGCTTCTGCCCTTTAGGCTAGACTCCTCCCAGTTACCTAGCAACAACCGGATAACAAGGGGCTGTTTGGCCCCACCTCACTCTCTCCCTTTTACTCTTTAATCTCTTACTCTCTAAGCTTTACCTCTCTCTTTAAGCTTTCTTAGTCTCTAGCCTTTCCTTTTTCTCTCCTTTTCTCATTTCTCTCCTCTTGGCCATGGCCAGTCTCTCTCTCTTTTACCTTTTCTCAATCCCCCTGCCTTTTTACAATAAAGCTCTAAAAGCATAGACTGTCTCTGTTCTTCAAGGACTCTCGCTTGCGTGGGAACCTCTCTCCCTCTGCCCAGTTTCTATATCTCCAAAGCCTAGTGCTGCTCCTAGGCCTATATTCTGTTCTCATCTCCTCTGCAGAATCCAGCGTGGGATGCAGGAGACTGAGAACCTGGTATCTGCGACTACCCCTTGTCCACCCCTGGCAGTGTGGAGTCAGTGGCTTCACACAGCCAGATGCCCACCCAGGCCCAAGTGAAAAGCATCCATCAGTCCTCCTGCATCCACCTGCCCAGAGCACAGGAACTCTGGCCAAACACAAGCTCTCTCCCTGCCCCCTCATTCCCCTACACCCACAGCACCCCCCTCCCCACCCCATGGTGTATGTAAGAGTTCACACAGACTGGTGCTTGCCTGATTGACAGCACCTTCTCACTGGGCTTTTTCAATCACAGACCTCCTAGAGAAACTTATCTTTCTGCAGGAACTGAGGACCTAGGAACGCCCCCCCGCCCCCCCCCCCCAGTGCCACCTTAGGGCAAAAGCATCCGCAGACAACAGTAGTTTTGAATGAAACTTTATGTACTACAAAAGCAGGTAGCAAGCCTACTTGGGCCCTTGCCCCTTCTTTGCTATCCCCCTTCTGTCCACCCTGACATCACAACACTAGCAGAAAGGACAGACTTTGAGACCTTAGGATGGCAGCCAGGAAAATGACTTACCACAGTCACCTATCAAAGTGTATGTCTTTAGCTCAACAAAAAAAGGCATGGATCAGGAAGACAGGAGGACGCTGTTAGGAAGTCTGTGACACACTTTGTGGTTTGTGGTCATGCTTGGCACTTGGTTATGGATTTTAGGAACTCTTCTACTTTGTGGATTTCTGTGTGGGCTCAGGTTTATTTTTTACATCTATAAATGGTGCATGAAGTTCACCATCAACAGATCAATGAATTTCTTGTTTAAAGCCATTGCCCCCTGGTTCTCTCTGTGTGTGTATTTCTGTGTGTGTGTGTGTCCTGTATATTTGTGTACATACCTGTTCATGTGTGCATGTGTGTGTATACAAGTGTGTGCATTTGCATGTGTGTGTGTGCGTGCAAATGCGCATCTGTGTAATGTTCAGGTGAGCTGCCTTGTGACTTTCTTATTCCCTTGATAAAACATCCTTCCCTAAATCTGCAGTTACACTGGCAGCCAGCAAACCCCAGTGGTCCTCCTGCCTCAGCTCCCTAAGCACTGGTGCAAATATCACTGTAGCTTTTTACTTGGGTGCTGGTGATTCAATCTTAGGGCCTCCTGCCTGTGCAGCAGGTACTCTTATCTACCAAGGCATCTCCTCACTCTCTGTCTTATTTTTCAGAAGAGAAATTTGAAAACTCTACAAATGGCCAAGACAAAGTCCCAAGGGGCCATTTAGTGCCATGAAAGGCATTACCAGCCTGGAGGCAGTGGCTACTTTGTGGGAGATACCCTGGTGTTCAACAGGGTTGGTAGAAGAGAGTGCCAGAGAGGCAGAAGAGCAGCAGACACCCCAGGCCCTGAGGAAAAAGACCTAGGTGCTGGAGAGAAGGATGTGGCTAGGGGTGTTGACCACTGCAGCAAACAACCCAGTCTCAGTCATGGAGGATGGAACCCTGCTCCTAATATACTGCTCTCTCTGTTCCCTTCAGATCGAAACATGTGTAACTGTCCACTTGTGGCAGATGACCAGATTCCCTCAGGAGCCTAGTCCCTTCAATCCCATGAATTTTAACTTTCTACCCATGACGTGGAGATTAGAGTCCATGAACACATACCGGGGATCAGATGCCATGCACTGGAGACTACTGAATCATTCCCAGGCAAGTGTTTGCTACCTCAAGATAAAAGCTGCAGCAGGTATCAAATGCTTTTCATTCTGACCCAACCCAGGGAGGTTCTTCTCCCCCTCTTCCCCACAGTCAAGCCCTTGGTCCATTTTAGTGGATGGTTGGGGTCTGTCACATGACAAAACTTTTCTTGGGGAGATGACCCAAACTCAAGTACCCAGCACAGATTGGGAGCCCACAACAGACCAAGGTATTCACAGCACTGAAGCCCAACTTGATGAACCAGTGAACTTTACTGTGGTTACATACAGGAGCACCAGAAAGGGGTCACTCACAGTAACAGAAATGAGTCAGTTGGCTGCATCACTAAAGTCCACCACAGCCTGTTGACAGAGAGTTCAAAAAAGCTGGTACCTTGGAGCACAGTGCCCAGCCTATGGTCAGCTGACAGGTTGGAGAGTACCTTTGAGGTGCCTCTGCTGGTCTACAAGCCATTTCAGGCAGCTTGGCTGGTTGGCTTCTTCAGGGCTCTTTTGTCTGTGTCTTTGAAGCTTGACTCTGCTGCTTCAGGCAGGGAGGGGCAGTGTGATTCTGCTCAGTTTTAGGGAGTTCATGAAGGTACTTTTGTTGTTGTTACTTCCCTGCTTCAGGAAGTGACTGCTATGAAAGAAAGGGTCAGAGGGAAGGAGAGAGGGGGCAGAGAGGGAGATGGAGGGGGGAAGAGAGAAGGTAGAGAGAGAATGCCCATGGGGACACTTCTGCCGACTGGTGTAGGTGTGAAAGTAATGCTTCCCTCTGGCTACAGAATCCAGAGACCAGGTCCCCTCTTGCTCCTTGTCCCTTCCTGCTGCCTAAGGTCTGAATGAGTCACTAGGGCTTACTAGATTTGCCTTACAGGACCCTGATGGCTGTACCCTCTCCTATAGGTTGGTGACACAGTGCAACTGATCCTGATGCTGGAGTAAAAGTGACTGACTGATGGGAGCTTCTGGGAAGGTTTGTCATGTTCACTGACCATGACCCTCACAGGTGAGGTCAGACAGGTAGCTGCTGAATTCCCCTCTTTATAGGAAGACGGTGCTGGCATCTCCCCCTGAGCTTTCCTGGTATAATGCACACCAGGAAGCACAGGACCTCACTGGGATGACCTAAAGTCACCACTCAGCCTTGGGGGGAAAATCTGTATGTTCAGTGTTCCACATCATAGCTAAGCCAAAGAGCTTAGTTGAGTGTTGGAATTGTAGGTCCTTTGATCTCAGAGCCCTATGACCAGACTAGAATCCAGTGACTCTGGCTCTCAAGTTTAATCATACAGTGCTGTGTGATCCTGGCCACGGGGGACCTACCCTGGGCATCTCCCCCAGCTTCATAGCAGTTCTCCCTGGCTGTGTAGAACTTAGACCATGGGCAGGGCTGGCTGGAGCCCAAGCCTTTGGATTTAGGACCCAATTCTGCAGTGATCCACTAATCAATGTCTAATTTGCCTTCTACAGGTCTTGATAGCCTGGCTGACTCCTGCCCCTGTACCCTCGGGGTAGACTTTGCACACACCCCTCTGCTTGTTCCTCAAGTTTCTAGTTTTATAGCACCTTCTGCCATGGTTAGACCTGCTTTTTAGATGATCTACTTTCTGTGAGCCTGGCCTATCTCTGTCCTGACTGTTATCCCTAGCTGGAGACAAACTGCATCTTCTCTTGCCCACTTTGTGCCTCTGACCCTGACCTTATAGATGGCTTTTCTTAAGACCCCTCCTCCATTCAAACTCCTCCACCTGGGCTTTTAGTGCTGTATGTGGCAAAAGATTTGTCCCCATTTACTGTAGGTGGTCTACAGGTGCCTCTGGAGGAGGTACAGATAGGGACTCTATGTATGCCCTGTGGGCCTCTGACCTATCACTGGCAAGAATTTCACCTGGTGCTGGGTAGAGAACACTCAGTGCTCAGTAGCTTGAAGGCACAGCGGGAGACTATCAGAGAACATCTGGAGTACTTGTCCAGGTGCTCAGTTCCTTGGCTCCAGGAAGTGATGCTGACACTAGGCCCCTCCCACCCCAACTTGTTTTTAACTAATTAAACTTCACTGTTTTTACTTGAGATTCTGTGCTGAACAGGTCTGTGTTTATCCAGGCTCTAGTGCAGAAAGCAGAAGCTGGTCCCAATTATGAAATAAACATGTATGACCTCTTCAGGACATTTCCACAACATAAATAGTGGTTACTTCTCCATTCCAGCATTAGGGTACCCAGGGGAAGGTTTAGAAGAGAGGCTGTTTGGGAGTGGGTAACCCTGCGCTGAGAATAGGCCAAGAAGAAGTGATGTCACATGGAAAAATGGAGATCGTTCAGTGATGTAGCAGACAGTGTGTCACTGCAGGAAGCCCTGTACTACACTCCCCACTGGGGAGGAAGTTTCCTTGCACAGGAAGACAACTGGTGATGCAGGGAGTAGTAGGGAGGGGACCCAGGCCAGGATCTGGGAGTGTGTCCTTCAGCTGATGTACAGGAAAGGCACACTCTCCCTCACAAAGCCTCCAGCAGATGGAAGATATAACTTTGCAGTGTGAATCTACAGAAGCTCTTCTAGGGCTGGCACTGTAGCTGAGTTGCTGACATGTTTGCTAAGCACACACAGAGCTGTAAATTCGATCCCTCAGTATTGCATAAACAGTGTATCAACCTTGGCATTGGTGGTGCATGCCTTTAATCCCAGTACTTGGGAGGCAGAGGCAGGCAGATTTCTGAGTTCATGGCCAGCCTGGTCTACAAAGAGAATTCCAGGACACCCAGGGCCACACAGAGAAACCCTGTCTCAAAAAACAAAACAAAGAAAACAAACAAAAAACCAAAATGAAACAAAACAAAAATCCAGTTTGACTCTGCTGTGGTTTAGTCTCATGACAAAAGGAAGACCTTTGAAGCTAAGAGGAAAAAAAATATTCCTTATGGCTAACTTACATTTAACTGACTAACATTAATTTCATACAGTGTCTAACATTTTTTTCTCACAACAGCCACAAGCAAAGTAGCATCACTCCAGTGCACGGAGGAGGAGAATGAGGCCCTCCAGAGAGACTTTGCCCAAGACTGTGTGGTTATCAAATGGCAGAGTCAGGGTCTTAACCAAGTGTTACCTAAGTCCACATCTGTGAAAAGGATGGAGCCCAGAATAACCCAGAGCAGTTGGCACTGGATGGACAGATGGAGAAAGTGTGTGTCTGAAGTGACCAGGGGCTTTTCATCAAGTAGCCATTGCTGTCCACAGGTGACAGCCGATCTCCCAGAATGGCCATGCAACTGAGACAATGTTTGGTCCTTCCATCTCTGGGCTCTGCTCAGTGAAGACCACTCTGGGCCTCCTGTTTTAGATTGTGACAAAGCACACGTTGTCTCTTAATACTTACCCTGGCTGCAAGTGTGTAGGGGGCAGTATCACTTTTGTCCTGAAATTCTAATTTGGGGTTCATGGGTTCCCCTCAAATTCTTAGCTCCTCAAGTCTGTCTTCCTATCCGGCTGTTAGGGAAGTAGGGGTTTCCAGGATAGTTGTGTCGGCCTGACCATGCTCTGACGCTTCTTCTTCTTTTTAATTCAATTTAATTGTTTTACTTATTCACTTTGCATCCTGATCACTGACACCCTTGTGTCCACCCCTTCAATATTCCTTCTCCATTTGCTATTCCCTTCTCCTACGAGTAGGTGGGGACTCTATCCCCCCTGGATATCCTTCCATCTCTTCAAGTCTCTGTGAAGCTAGGTGTTTCTTCTCTCATTGAAACCAGACAAGGCAGTGCAGTAGAAGAATATATCCCATGTACAGGTGTCTTAGTTAGGGTTTTACTGCTTTGAACAGACACTGTGACCAATGCAAATCTTATAAAAAAACATTTAATTGGGGATGCCTTACAGGTTCAGAGGTTCAGTCCATTATTATCTATCCTGTCCCATGGGATTCAGTTATTCGTGGGTGCGAGGGGGACGGCAAACCTGGGAGAAATTAGGATTGGGACGAAAAGAAAAGCCGAAGACCGAGTAGAGTGTACCTATCAAGGTCTCTGTTTATTAGCCAGAGACGCTGGGTTTTAAAGCATACATCAAGGGGAATAGGGACGGGTCGAGGGGGAATTAACAAAGAACAAAGAAGTGGCCATCTGCTGACATGAGGGCTGAAGTCAGGCACTAGGCGGCAAGCACTCTGCGTCTTATCTCCTGAACATAGATCCTCCTTAACAGCCTTGGGGTGTCAGGCCAGGCTCAGGTGTAACTCATGTCCTTGGATGTCATAGGAGTTCAGGAAGAGATAGGGAAGAGGGGACTATAATTCAGCTTTTATAGCCTCAGGTGCCAGGAAGGGAACAGGGAAGAGGGAGTGACGACCGGCTCCTAGCATGAGGCCATTTGGCCTGTCAGGGTGGGAGATTGTGAAGGGCTAGCTTTCTCACGGTATGGTCTCTGACATCTCCCCCTTCTGAATTAAATTTAATAAGGCCACACTTAACTGAGGTGATCAAATGATTTTCTCATCCTTGGATGAGTGGGCATTAACCATGGCTGGGGGAGCATTGACCCGATTCCTCCCGTGGGTGCTGTCATGACCCACACTTGTGGCTCTTGGTATCTTTTGGGGAGGGGAGGCAGAGCCTTAGATTCTTCAGCTGTAACTAGAACTAGATACCAACCCCATCCAAATTGGGTGTGTCTCTCAGGGAACTCAGAAACGGTCTATTTGGACCTTCCTCTGCAGTGCTTAGCCTTGTACACATGCTAGTGCCCATACTGAATTCATATTATCACGAACCAGCATGCACAATTCTGATTTCTGTGCAGCTCCTAAAGGAGAATTGTCAACCTCCGATTCAGCAAAGCCTCTACAAGAATTCTGCCAATTGTAACACCACAATTTGTGGCTCTTAGGCTATATTAGGAGCTGGAGGTCACTCTCCTCATCCCTATTGTCTCCAAAGCCTGAGGAACCAAGGGGACCTTGCATTTGCAGCAATGGTGGAAAACTGGAGACCAGTTGCTCTTTCTGCCTCGGTGGGAGGAAGATCTTCTTCGTCTGAGTCTTGGATATCCAGTTGATGGTAGTGGACTACAACCAGCTTACTTAAAGCAGCTTCAATCTGTGACTTAACAAAACTGGTTAATCTATTAAAGGCCCAGGGGCCAAAAGACAAAAGCAGTAAAATACCCAGGAAAGGTCTCAAAAGGCTGGGAAGTAGGGTAGTGAGCCAAGGAGAAGTAGAAAACCAATTTTTATACCAACATTCTCGTTTCTCTCTGTTATGATTTTTCTCTTCTAAACTAGTTCTAATTTTGTCTATGCTATCTTGAACTAAGCCAGTCTTATCAGAGTAAAAACAACATTCTTCTAATACCTGAAATTTCTGTCTTTGTAGCCTTAATATTTGTTATAACCTGTCTTATTGTTGAGACCATTACTTCTAAGACATTAACCTTTGCCTCCAATTTTTTATCTACAATAAATTACTAATATTCTTATGCATATCATTAACAAAATGAGTAGTATGCAGCTGTTGATCTAAAGCTGTGGTAGATATTGAAGTTAAAAATTGCAATTAAAGCAGTAAATCTTAAAATTGTTCATTTGACCTTTTCCAAGTTTGCATTCCCAGAATTTTAGACCAAGGATCATTTCCTAACTCTAACAGGCAGCAAAACATAAGCAGGTCTCTTTAACAAAATCATAACAGCAGATTCCTTATCTAAATTAGGATCTACACAATTAGTTAATTGACAACAATTACAATGAATATGAAAAGACTTGTCAAGATTGGTGATCTTAACTCTTAAAATTATCTAACAATATAGCATATAGGTAAGGTACAAAAGCTTTCACAGATATAGGGGAGTTGGCCTGAATGGCCAAAAACAGTGTCTCTGATGAAATCTTGTTAAATGCACTATAGCAGTCTCTCTGCCTCACGGGTCATCATTTATAGTTGTCCTCAAATTGACACCAGGTCGGCTCTCCTTGCTGTAGCCCATGGCAGAGATAGGAGGTTTCTTCATCTTGTTTGCAAGTGGCTGCTCTCCCTGATTCTTCTTTCTCTGTGCACTCAACAGATTTTTATTGTCATCACTGTCAGGGCACTCAGGAACTCAGGTCAACCTGTCACACGAATCATTCTGGAAGCTAGCATGCTTCAGTAGCATTCTGTGGAAAAAACAGAAACACCGCCCCCTTTTCCCCATATTAACTTTCTGTTCAGGCTCATGCCATGTGTCAATAAGTGAATCCTTTTTATCTCACCTAGACATGACTATGTCTAGTTTTAAGATACTATGAGGCATTTATTAAGTTCTTTGATATCCAAATTTCAAAATTCTTAAAAATAAAAGTATGATTTAAATAATGTGCATGGGGGTATAATTTCTCCCCTTTTTTTGTTTTTAAGAAGGTGGAGTTTTTAAAGTTTCACAATACCTTGTCTTTGTGAATTATTAAATTGTTGACAAAATGACTTAAATACTGGATTGTTATAGTCGGTTTTAATATAACATGGGCAGTGACTAATTACACTTTCAGTTGTTTCTTTTGAAGAGCAGTTGTAACTAGAATGCTTGAAAAGTTATTAAAGTCACATGTGTATAATTTATGTATTTACTAATCAGAAATAAGAGAAAGTCCTTAAGTTGTCTCTGCGAATAACTATCTTCTAGGGAAAAAAACAGCTTGATTAATAAGTCTAAAACCCAAATAATTATAAGGATCCTGAGTTTGTATCCTTTCAGGAACTATCTGTAATCCTCATCAGTTAAAGCTTTATGTAAACCTCTATAACACAAAAGCAAATCCTGGAGGTCTTTTCCAGGCAACCCAGGACAATTTCTTAACTGCTCCAAAACAGTCTTCTTAAAGGAACAGCATTTTTTTCTTATAAGTTGCATAAGCAATTGCAAGCATGAGAATTAATAGCATCTGAGGGATGGACAATTTTAAGTAATTGTAAGCTCTGAGATATAATATTGACTATTAATATACAACTTAAAGTTTGATTGTTCAACATTTTAAAACACCATCTACAGCACACAATTATCTGTGCTGAAGCAGGAGAAAACTCAAAAGAATAAGTGTGTGATCCAATTCACATATACTTTTCTCCCATAGTAGGGCTGTTTTTAAACACAGTAAATGGATGCATGCATGCATGAATTTATAGAAGCATGCATAAAAACAATTTTTTATTAGGTATTTTCCTCAATTACATTTCCAATGCTATCCAAAAAGTCCCCAATACACTCCCCCCCCCAGTCCCTCACCCACCCACCCCCACCCCTTGGCCCTGGCATTCCCCTGTACTGGGGCATATAAAGTTGGCAAGTCCAATGGGCCTCTCTTTCCAGTGATGGCCGACTAGGCCATCTTTTGATACAAATGCAGCTAGAGTCAAGAGCTCTGGGGTACTGGTTAGTTCATAATAATGATCCACCTATGGGGTTGCAGTTCCCTTTAGCTCCTTGGGTACTTTCTCTAGCTCCTCCATTGGGGGCCCTGTGATCCATCCAATAGCTGACTGTGAGCATCCACTTCTGTGTTTGCTAGGCCCCGGCATTGTCTCACAAGAGACAGCTATATCTGGGTCCTTTCAGCAAAATCTTGCTAGTGTATGCAATGGTGTCAGCGTTTGGAAGCTGATTATGGGATGGATCCCTGGATATGGCAGTCTTTAGATTGTCCATCCTTTCTTCACAGCTCCAAATTTTATCTCTGTAACTCTTTCCATGGGTGTTTTGTTCCCAATTCCAAGAAGGGGCACAGTGTCCACACTTTGGTCTTCGTTCTTCTTGAGTTTCATGCGTTTAACAAATTGTATCTTATATCTTGGGTATCCTAAGTTTTTGGGCTAATATCCACTTATCAGTGAGTACATATTGTGTGAGTTCCTTTGTGAATATGTTACCTCACTCAGGATGATGCCCTCCAGATCCATCCATTTGCCTAGGAATTTCATAAATTTATTCCTTTTAATAGCTGAGTAGTACTCCATTGTGTAAATGTAACACATTTTCTGTATCCATTCCTCTGTTGAGGGGCATCTGGGTTCTTTCCAGCTTCTGGCTATTATAAATAAGGCTGCTATGAACATAGTGGAGCAAGTGTCCTTCTTACCGGTTGGGACATCTTCTGGATATATGCCCAGGAGAGGTATTGCTGGATCCTCTGGTAGTATTATGTCCAATTTTCTGAGGAACTGCCAAACTGATTTCCAGAGTGGTTGTACGAGCTTGCAATCCCACCAACAATGAAGGAGTGTTTGGGATAATGATTATCATTTTATTTAAAATGGTGGTATGCAATAAATCAAACATCAATATTCTGTAATAAACAAATTAATGGCTGTTTGGAATAAGGAACAGACACTTATACATATAAGCAAACTCTGTACACTATAACTTTATATAAAGTAGGCAAGTCAAATTGCAATTTCTTGATAAATTCCACAGCCTGGTTGACCTTTTATAAACTTTGAATTTAAATTTTATTTAGAACAACATCTGGCTAGGTATGCAACAAGGCTATTTTAGCTAAAAGGAAGGGAGGGAGAGCTGAAGTCCCAGATTTCCCTAGTCAAGTTTTGCGAAACAAAAAAAGTGCCACACAAGCCTTGCTGAGGCTGCTCCCCTCAGAGCTCGGCAGTCAACCCAAGCGCAAACTTTTCTCAATCTGAGCACTCTGCCAGAGTCCTGGTCCAAAGATTATCCCTATTTTGAAGTATCTTTTTGTAAAACTTTTGTCTTTTTTTAAATATTTATTTATTTATTATATGTAAGTACACTGCAGCTATCTTCAGACACACCAGTCAGATCTCATTAAGGATGGTTGTGAGCCACCATGTGGTTGCTGGGACTTGAACTCAGGACCTTCAGAAGAGCAGTCGGGTGCTCTTACCCGCTGAGCCATCTCACCAGCCCTTGAAGTATCTTAAAAGACCTGTTTTCCTGGGTTCGTATTATTTAGAATGATTCCAACCCTGAATTCCCAATTTTAAGCTAACTTTCTGTTACAAGCAAAAGGCTGCCTGCCCCTTTAAGAGCTCCATTTGCAATCGGCTCTCATCAGGGCTTTCCCAATGTACTTGACTCCCAGCCACAATGCAGCATAACTTATCAGTTTCTGCTGTGCAAATTGAGACTGCTTCTTAAACAAGTTAAACTAAATCAAAGTATGGACAGCCAGCAGATAAAGTTTTAACCATTTTTTTTTCAACATGAAACACAGAACAACAATCATTCAAACAACAAAACAAAAACAAACATAAATAGACAGACATATGGACAAATTGGTACACCAAAAACAGACAATAGACAGACAAGGAAGAGAACTTGATGTCTCAAAGGGACCCAGATATCATAACCAGAACTAAGAATATCTCCATAGGAGCCAGAGAGGAAGCAGGATGTCTCCCGTTTTCCTTCTGTCCCTAGGAGAGCTCTGAAATAGCTTATTTTCATTTTCCCTCTTTTTTTGTTAAAAGGTCCCAAACAGGGGATAACTGCTTTTCTGAAACTTATTTTCTCTCTCTCATCTTTAGATTCTAATTCTTTATCTCCTTCTTCTGGGAATTATGCCAGAGAAGGGAGAGGAGACACAGTGGTGGCTTCTGATAGTTACTCCTCAATAAGAAAAGGCGGTTGCAGGGACCACATCGGGACCCTCATTAGCTAGTTTATCATTTAAATCTCTACCTACCTTTCACCATTTTTTACAATGTATCTCTGCTTCATCTATAATAAACCATGGACATGCCTGGTCTATGAAAATAAAACAGGTTTATCAAATCTTTCTTTTTAACTCTAACTCCTCTTTCCCTAAGAACTATCTTTAAGCCTTTAATGAAGGCTGCCTCTTTAGATAGCTTATATCCCATTTCCTCGAGTGGAGATGAATCAACTCACCAAGGACTTCTCTTTCTTCCGTGAGTGGCGGAAGCGATCCTTCACTACTTCTAATTTCTTGGGGTTGCGACAAACTTCTCTGGACCCTCCACTGGAAGAAAATACGATCCAAACCTCGCCCTCACTTCGGTCGCCACTTATCCCGTCCTGCGGGATTCAGTTATTCCTGGGTGCGAGGGGGACTGCAAACCTGGAAGAAATTCGGATTGAAAGGAAAAGAAAAGCCGAAGACCAAGTAGAGTGTACCTATCAAGGTCTCTGTTTATTATGCAGAGACGCTGGGTTTTAAAGCATACATCAAGGGGAATAGGGAGGGGTCGAGGGGGAATTAACAAAGAAGTGGCCATCTGCTGACATGAGGGCCAAAGTCAGGCACCAAGTGGCGGGCACTCTGCGTCTTATCTCCTGAACATAGATCCTCCTTAACAGCCTTTGGGTGTCAGGCCAGGCTCAGGTATAACTCATGTTCTTGGATGTCATAGGAGTTCAGGAAGAGATAGGGAAGAGGGGACTATAATTCAGCTTTTATAGCCTCAGCCAGGAAGGGAACAGGGAGGAGGGAGTGACGAATGGCTCCTAGCATGAGGCCATTTGGCCTGTCAGGGTGGAAGATAGTGAAGGACTCACTTTCTCACGGTATGGTCTCTGACAATCATCAAGGTGGGAACACAGCAGCATCCAGGCAGTCATGGCACAGGCAGAGCTGAGAGTTCTATGTCTTCATCCAAAGGCTGCTAGTGGAACACTGACTTCCAGGCAACTGGGGTAAGAGTCTTAAGCCAACACCCACAGTGACACAATTATTCCAACCAGGTCACACCTATTCCAACAAGGCCACACATCCAAATGGTGCTACTCCCTGGCCCAAGAATATACAAACCATCACAGCAGGCAACAGCTTTTGGGATAGCCACTGTTCCAGTTGTTTGGGATCTGCATGAAGACCAAGCTGCACATCTGCTACATATGGGTGAGAAGGCCGAGGTCCAGTCTGTGCATGTTCTTTAGTGGGGAATTCAGTCAAGCCCCAAGAGTCCAGGTGGGTTGACTTTATTGGTCTTCCTATGAAGTTCCAATCCCTCTGGGACCCAAAACCCTTCCTCCTGTTCTTCCATAAGAGTCCCTAAGGTCCATCCACTGTTTGGCTGTGGTTGTCTGTATCTGTCTGAAACAGCTGCTGGGTGGAGCCTCTCAGAGGACAACATGCTCCCATCTGCAGGAATAGCAGAGTATCATTAGTAGTATTAGGGATTGATGCTTGTTCATGGGATGAGTCTCAAGATGGGCCAGTTAATGGTTGGTTATTCCCTCAGCCTCTGCTCTGTCCCTCATGCCTGCATTTCTTGTAGACAGGATACATTTTGGGTTGAAATTTGTGTGTGAGTGTTGATGTCCCTGTTGTCCCACTGGGGTTCCTGCTTTGCTATAGGAGGTGGCCTTTTCTGATCCTGTAACCCCAAAGGAGTGAGTCACAGCTAAGGTCACACCATTGATTCTTGGGTGCCTCCTTCAACTCAGGTCTCTGCCTTGTCCTGGAGGTGTCTCCCACCTCCTCACCCTGTCAGTTGCAGATTTCCATTCTTTTTCATGCCCACTAGCCATCTCTCTTGTCTGTCCCCACAGCTGCTTTTGAACCGCCCCCCCATCACCTCCATCTCCTCTCCTGCCCAGTCCCCTCCCTCCATCTGCCTCTTGTTACAATTTTATTTCTCCTTCTAAGTGAGATTCAAGCTTCCTCACCTGGGCCTTCCTTCTTTTTAGCTTCTTTGGGTCTGTGGACTATAGCCTGATACCTGTATTTTATGGCTAATATCCACTTATCAGTGAGTACATACCATGCATGTCCTTTTGGAACTGCATTACCTCATTCAACTCAGGGGGATATTCTCAAGTTTCATCTGTTTGCCTTCAGAATTCATCATGTCTTTGTTTTTCATAGCTGAATAGTATTCCATTTTGTAGATGTACCACATTTCCTTTATCGATTCTTCAGTTCTGGGCCATCTAGGTTGTTTTCAGTGTCTGGCTATTATGAATAAAGGTGATAAGAACATAGCAGCGCAAGTGTATTTGTGGAATGTTGGAGCATCTTTTGGGTATATGCCTAGGAGTGGTATAGGTGGGTCTTGTGGTAGAACTATTCTCAGTTTTCTTAGAAATTGACAATTGATTCTCAAAGTGGTTGTGCAGCTTTTCAGTCCTACCAGAAATAGAGTAGCATGCCCCTTGCTCCACCTCCTCTCCAGCATGTGCGTTCTCTTGAGGGTTTTCTTTTTGTTTGTTTGTTTTGTTTTGTTTTGTTTTGTTGGTTGGTTTTTTGAGACAGGATTTCTCTGTGTAGCTCTAGCTGTCCTGGAACTCACTCTGTAGACCAGGCTGGCCTCAAATTCAGAAATCCATCTGCCTCTGTCTCCCAAGTGCTGGGAGTAAAGGCGTGTGCCACCACTGCCGGGCCCCTTGAGGGTTTTCTTAGCCATTGTGGTGGTTGTAAGACAGAATATTAGAGTTCTTTTCATTTCCATTTCTACAATGAATAAGGACTTTGAACATTTCTTTAAGTGTTTCTCAGACATTTGAGATTCCTCTGTTGAGAAGTCTCTGTTTAGTTCTCCACCCCATTTTGAAATTGGGTTATTTGTGTTGTTTGTGTCTAACTTCTTGAATTCTTTGTAAATTTTGAATATTAGCCCTCTGTTAGATGTAGGAGTAGTGAAGAACCTTTCCCAATCTGTAGGCTGCAGATTTGTCCTATTGACAGTGTCCTTTGCCTTACAGAAGCCTTTCATGAGGACCCACTTATCATTGTTGATCTTAGAGCCTGAGCCATTGGTATTCTGTTCAGGAAATAGTCCCCTGTACCAATGCTTTCAAGGGTATTTCCTGCTTTCTCTTCTATGAGGTCTGAATCATAGTGTATCCGGTTTTATGTTGTAAATCATAGTGTCTATGTTTGTAAATCATTGTGTTCCAGTATTATGTTATCCTTGATCTATTTGGACTTGAGTCTTGTGCAGGGTGATAAATATGGATCTATTTTCATTCTTCTACATGTAGACATCCAGTTAGGCCATCACCATTTGTTAAAAATGCTTTCATTTTTCCATTGTATGTTTTCAGTTTTTTTATCAAAATCAGGTGTTCATTGGATTATTCATGTGGGGCATGGGGGTGTATGGGAAGAGGAGGGAGGGAGAGAGCCTGCATCCAGCCCAAGTTCCTGTGCTCTGGGAAGGCAGACACGGGAGGACTGCTAGATGCTTTCCACTTGGCCCCTGGTGGCCCCTGTGTTAGGCCACTGACTCCTCATGGCAGGGTGGACAAGGGGCAGCACCTGATACCATGGGCCTCAGGGCAACACTCTCAGCATTGGAGATACAAGAATAGGGCAGAAGGAGAGAGGTTCCCACACAGGCGAGAGTCTTTAGTCTGGTCCATGGCTGGAGCACAGCAAGGACTTCTCACATGAGATTAGGCAGGGCTCATTAGGAGAAAGCCTATCCCACTGTCCAAGCACAGCAGGCCTTGATGAACAGAGACAGTCTATGGTTTATAGCTTTATTTTAGAAAGGCAGGGCCAAAGAGAGAAGGTAAAAGAGAGAGAGAGAAACCGGCCATGGCCAGTGGAGAGAAGGGGGTAAAGGAGAGAGAGAAGAAAGGTGAGAGTAAGAGGGAGAGTAACAAAGTAAAAGCTTAAGAGAGTAAGAGGAAGAGAGCAAGGAGGGGCCAAGCATCCCCTTTTATAGTGGGCTGTGTTATCTTGCTGTTGTGAGGTAACTGGGAGGAGTCTAGCCTGATTTTGCAGAAGCTTGGGACATTGTCTATGTGACTACTAGCCACATGCCTCTCTGGTAGGGGCTGTGGGGGTGGTAACTTCGACAGGAGCCAGGGGTTCAGGAGATATGAGGGAACGCCTTCTGTTCCATGTAGGTGATACTTATCACCAACCTGTTTCTCAGGGGTTCAGACCTCAACTCTATTGGAGACCAGCCTGTCAGTGCATAGCCCATTAACCCATGTGTGGGTTCATTTTTTGGTTTATATTTTATTCCATTGATTGATGTGGCTCTGACCCTTCTTCTTAGAGAGGTCACAGGGATGTCCAACCTTTTGGTAATGTGCTATCACATTGTCATTTACAAACATATTGGACCACATTCTTAGCTACCTTTGGTTCAAAGGTTGGGCACACCTGAGTGACTCACCGATTGTCACAAAGCTAGACAGTGGCTGGTACTCCAGCACCTCCCTGCCAGAGAACCAAAGTTTGTATTTCATGCTTTTGCTACCCACACAACCCCCCTTGGAGATGGTGTGTCCTGGCCCTACCTAAGTGATTCTGTTTTGTTAGTCTTGGGATGATAAAAAGAACTCCCTGAGGTTTCTGGCACATGTGGCCAAATGAGACCTTCATCCTGTTTCTCACCTTGGTACTATGCAATGGTCTCATGGAGTCACTGGAACTGTAGTATCAAGCACTGTCCCAGATAACTGGTAACTGAATCTAATTCTGTATATTCATGAGATCCTCAAGGAAGTCCAACAGACATTTTCCCCAATTAAGCCCCCACAGAACAATGTCACGATGTAGAGACAATGGTGGGGAAGGATACTTTGGGGAGAGGGTTCTATTTCCAGGGGCATTTCCAATCACATTTACAGAGACCGGGGAGGCTCACTCACATTGAGGAAGCCAATTTGTTTTACTCTACATTTACTGACTTAAATATGAACTCAGTTGACAGGTAAATCTGGCCACCACAATAGCCTCACCAATGCAGAAATCAAAACTTGGAGATAGGGTAACACTGAAAGATATCAAGACCCATTTTAAAGCTGTAGTTGTTACAGAAATGGATCCCAGAGTCACACACTGGCATGTATGCTCCCAGATGTACCATGGAAGTTAGAACCATGGACAGAAAGGAGGCCCTGGATTTTTTAATAGCCTTAAGTGAACTGCATATCTGGATATGTTAATTACTTTCCTGTTGCTGTGATAAAACACTATGGCTGAGGCAACTTACAAAAAGAAGATTTATTTAGGCTTATGGTTTCTGAGGGATGAGTCCATCTTGGCAGGGGGAGGAGAGGTGGGGGAGGCAGCAAGTAGCAGGCATGCCTGCACTAGCAGAAAGGTTTCAGCTCACATCTTCAACAGCAGCCATGACGCAAAAATGGATGTAACATGGTGACATTTCACCTCTCATCCCCTATTCCATGTGGCAGCTTTCTCCAGCAGGGCCACACCTCCCAAACCTGTCCAGAGAATGCCACCTTCTTGGGATTGAGTGTTCAAATATCTGAACTTGTGGGGGACACTCCTATGCAAACCACCAGAAATGCACTGAGCTACAATAGGCGGAGAACAAAGCACATCTTTAATGCCCCACAAAAGGCAAAGCTGCTGAAGGCCTCCTCCCTCTTGGGGGGTTGGGCCCAATTTCCTTCCATTTTCCTGTCTGGGCAGATCCCTGAAATGAGCAGATAGGACAAGAGGGTCTGGTCTGCAGGGTCCCCACCCTGCCTTCAGTGAGACTTTTCCAGGGCAGAGTCATCTGGTTCCCCAGCTAAGCAGCCCTTCTCAGTGCCCCTTCCTCAGGGCAGGCCACAGCACACCTGCTGACCTGGCTCCTCCTCCTGCCTGGATTAGCATTTCCTTACCCTGAGCATGGATTCACAGACTGAGAATTTTTGTTTTTAGATTTATTTATTTATTTATTTATTTACTTATTTATTTATTATGTAAGTACACTGTAGGTGCCTTCAGACACTTTTTCTTCTGTCTCCCATTCTGGTCACTCAGGCCCAAAGATTTATTTATTTACTTAAGTACACTATAGCTGTCTTCATACATCCCAGAAGAGGGTGTCAGATCTCATTATGGATGATGGTTGTGAGCCACCATGTGGTTGCTGGGATTTGAACTCAGGACCTTCTAAAGAGCAATCAGTGCTCTTAACCACTGTGTCAGCTCTCCAGCCCCTGTTTGAGCCTTAGTCACAGGAGCCAGATGACACCCTATTACCCTATTAGAGTGGTCTCTAAGCCCTCTGTCTTCATCCACAGCTGCTGCCTCAGTTCCAACTCCAACCACACCCTGTTGCTTTAGGCTGTCTACCTCCTGCCGGCCTGTCCTTCTGTCCCAGTTCCCTGGAGTGGCTGAGCAGGAGCTCTGATAGCAGCAGTGCCTTCCCTTGGCATCCTAGAGCTCCTTTACTGTGGGTGGAATCACCTCCCCTGCCTGCACTTAGTGCCTGGGGATTGGAGAGGGCTCCCTCTGCTGGGGGAGGACGGCACTGCTGGGCAGAGCTCATCTTTGGGTAAGAGAAACACCCTGGAGAGAAGCCTGCACTTCTCAAAGTCTTCCCATGCCAGGTAGCAGAGAGTGGCATGTTGGACAGGAGACATAACCACCTGTCATCCGTGATGTGGAGAAAGACTGGCTGAGGATAAAAGGCCTGACCTCCGTTCCCATCCAGGCCTCCCAGGATGATATTCTGAGCCTCCACCTGGACTCCCTCAGACTCTGGGGGACTCAGCTAAGGCTGGCAGAAAAGTGTCATAGAGCCAAGAATAGGCGAGTCATGGCTTCCCATTGCTGCCCTCCCCACTCAGGTCATGTCTCAGTTTTCCATCTGTGAAATGGGGTCTGCAGGCATCAGTCTACAGTTGCAGGAAGACACAGATGTAGGGCCTAGAGTCCTAGATAGGGTTACCATTGCTGAGATGAAACACCAAAAGCAAGATGGAGGAGAATGGGTTTATGTGGCTTACACTTCCACATTGTAGTCCATCCTTAAAGGAGGTCAAAGTGGGAACAGGGACAGAAACCTGGAGGCAAGACCTGATTATTTCTTGTTCCCCATGGCTTGCTCAGCCTGATGCCTTAGAAAATCCAGGACTACCAGCCCAGGGATGTCCCCAACCACAATGGTGGGGGCCTCTCCCATAGATCACTGATTAAGAAAATGCCCTACTAGTTTGACTGCCCCCAGATCCTATGGAAGCACTTGGTCAATGAGGTCCCCCTTTTTAGGTGACTTGAGCCTGTGTCAAGTTGATGTGAAACTAGCCTGGACATCAGGAAATGCATGACATGGTCTAGGGGTTGATATATGTTGATAGATTGGTGGTCCATCCTGTGCAAAGCCATGGGTCAGATCCCCAGGCCCACACAGACCTGGGCACAGTGATGTAATTCCTTCACTAGACAAGCTGAGGCAGGAGGATCAGGAATTCACACTCACCCTTTGCTACAATGTGGGTTTAAGGAAACTCAGGCTCCAGGAGACCCTGCTGAGGGAAGAAAACAGGATGGCGAGCCAATGGGCAAGGGGGTTGGATAGAAAATTGGCTGATTTGGTGACCCTAGTGTTCCACACATTCGTAACAAACACAACCTGATTTGTGGTTTTCAAAAGGGAAAGGGAAGTATATTATAACCAGGTCTTGAGGGCACAGGATGCCACGGCCTCCAGGCTGCTTTCTGAGACCCCTCCTGTGGCCTCAGCAAAGCAGAGTTCAGGACTTGGCGAGGACACATGGGTACTCAGTGTCTAGGGCAGAGAACAAGGCTAATCAGAAGCCCCTGCGTCCCTTGCCAGTCCCAATCAGCCTTTATAATATCGTGATCACAGACATCTGAGGGTTGTGGGCTTTTATTCCAGGAGAAGAAATTTAGCACAGTTGTGTCTTATGCCGCTAGCCCCGGGACTTTGTTCTGAACCTGTGGGTCACAACCTGCTTTGTAGCCTCTATCTCTCCAAATATTTATATATAATTTATAAGAGCGAATTAATTACAGTTAGGATGTAGCCGGAAATAATTTTATGGTTGAGGGTCACCACAGTACAAGGAACTGTATTAAAGTGTCCCAGTGTTAGGAAGTTTGAGAACCACTGTGCTAGATCCAGAGGGCCAGCTGACAGGAGAGTTCCTAATGAAGACATGTTGGAGAGGTGGTGTCCAGAACAATTCCCTAAACTCTGGGCAAGGTAGAAAGAGAAAGCTCTGCAGCGGGTGAGCCTGAGACACTCAGGGCACCTGGTGAGTTGAGCTTCTGACCCAGGTGCCAGAGCTAGGTTTCTTATTCTGCCCTGACCCTTGCTCTACCTGTGATGAGTTCTCTGTCCTGCCCCTCTCTGATCACATTTAAGAAGGCAGGCAACTGGAAGGCCTCATTACTATGGCTGTTGCAGCTTTTGATCCCCTGGGGCCACTCCCAGTCCACCTGGCCTCCATTACCCGGGGCATCTATGAGGATGAACATCATAGATTGTGGGTAGCTGCAAACATGGAAACTTCTCATTCATCACATGGCACCAGGGTGAGTTTCAGGGTTCCAGACAGGCTATCCCCCAACTCTTACCCTTGTGAGCTAGGGTGTGCTTGTGTGTTTGTGTGTGTGTGTAGGTATGTATTTTTATTACTATGTCAGAAAAAGGCTGATACAGATCTCTGAATAGAACCTTGTCTATTCCTAGGCCCATGCCCTGGAGCTCCCTTGGAGGCCTCACAGGCCCAACTAATACACAGATGCAGAGTCCTAGCAGTGAGGACTCTGTTACAGATAGTCAGAGAGAACATGCTGAGAAAACTTTGTTAAGCTGGGCTTTGTGGGATGAGTAGGAGTTCTACAGGTCAGAAAAAAGAAAAAGCACAACTCTGGTGCAAGGCAGATGACCTAGAAGGAGCAAATGTGAGTGCAAGCACTAGTTTCCGAATTTGCTGCAAATCATAATTCATCTGCTGCTGTTGCTCCCAGACTTGAGTGGCCTGAAGAAGTGTTTGACAGAGAAGGGATCCTTACACTAGGAGCTGACTAGGGGACTTGGGGGAAGTCCTAAATGGGTTATGTGATCTGCAGGTGACATAGAGACCCACGCTGCTGGAAACCTGCTCTGGACCATGACTTTAGTCCACAGCAGGACCTTGGGGGCTAAAACACTCTCTAATGGAAGGCTCTGGGTATCAAAACTGCTCCCCAGGAGCTGGAAAAGACTATGGACCACCCCCCCTGCCCTGGGGGGTGGGGAGGACTTGGGGGCCTTAGGTCTTTTTAGCTGCCAGGGTTTTCCTGCACCCCCCACCCCCTGTCCTAACCTTCTCCAGCCCAGCAGCCCTTCCCTGCAGCTCCCCTGATTCCCTGAATACCTCAGCCATTTTGGCAATGGGACTCTCTTGGTACCCCTCCCCTCCCTCCTTGACTTACAAGGCCCAGATCAAGGTCATGTTCACTCTGGACTCTCCCAAATGTCTGTTTTTGCCTATATTCTCCCTTTTATTTACTATAAAACTCCTCTTTCTCCTCCCCGTTTTCTTTCCCCTCCAGTCACTTATCCCTTCTCCTCCCCCTCTCCTCCCTACCAGGTAGCAGTTCTGTCATCCTTTTCCATTCCTTGTTTTATATTCATCTGGAGAAAACTTTGATATTTTAAGGATACATCAGCCATTTTTTTGGGTTTGAGACCCAACAAGATGGTAATTCACCTGTCCATTCATGAGAAAAATACTCAAGTTGATAAATGTTTTCTTTTTAAAAAAACTTCAATATTTATTTATTTATTTTAGTATATGAGTACACTGTAGCTGTATACATGGTTGTGAGCTGTCATGTAGTTGTTGGGAATTGGATTTTAGGACCTCTGCCTGCTCTCATCTGCCCTGCTTGCTCTAATCTATTTATGATTGTAAATAGGTACACTGTAGCTGTCTTCAGATGCAACAGAATAGGACGTCAGATCTCATTGCAGGAGGCACCATGTGAGGCACCATGTGATTGTTGGGATTTGAACTCAGTACCTTCAGAGGAGCAGTCAGTACTCTTACCACCTGAGCCATCTTGCCAGCTCCGTAAGAGTTTTTTTAATCCCATACCAAATAAAGTGTGGAATAGTTTCGACCAAATATTTTCAGTAGAAAGGAAGGAAGGGAGGGAGGGAGGGAGGGAGGGAGGGAAGAAGGAAGGAAGGAAGGAAGGAAGGAAGGAAGGAAGGAAGGAAGGAAGGAAAAGCAAGCAAGCAAGCAAGCAAGCAAGAAAAAGAAAGAAAGAAAGAAAGAAAGAAAGAAAGAAAGAAAGAAAGAAAGAAAGAAAGAAAGAAAGAAAGAAAGAAAAGGAAGAAATGGAAGGAAGGAAGAAAAGAATGAAAGGAAGGGAGATACAGAAAAGAATTCTGTTAAGGTATAAATGAAAGAGCTGCAAAGGAAATAATGTGTAGTCAATTAAATTCAAATAGAAGCACATGTCTCCCAGCCATTCTGCTTCTGGGCTGGGCTTGTGGTGAAGCAGCGATTGGCCCCACGTGTGCATAGAGGGGCAGGTGCAGCAACCAAATGAGCTCCTTGTACAACTGAGTGTAAAGGGGAGGGGGCAGGGAAGGGTCTGATGGCATCTGTAAAAGGAGGAACCTGAGGACCCAGGCAGAGCTGTCTCTAAGGGATACATCCACCAGAGGTGCCCTGTGGAGTGCCTTCACAGAGACAGAAAGCACAATGGTGGTAGGGAGGGGGAGTTCCAAGACCCTATGGTTGCCATAGGTTTGGAGCAGGTGAGTGGAAGGAAAGACTCTGGGATGGGATGGGGGCCATCTCAGGACCCCCCTTACCACCTCTGTGCACCCTGAAATCACCACAGTGGCCAGGGAAAGGTTCCATAGGAATAGAAAGATTGGGGAAATTGAGGCACAGGTGGCCCTGAATTATTTCCCTAATTAAGGCAATTCCCCCTCTGTCTCTCTGTCTTGTCAACCTATAGATCATAGTACCAAGGACTTTGCAACATGCTAGCAAAATGTTCTACAACTGAGGCACATTCCAGCCCTCCTCCTACTTTTTACGTTACAACAGGGTCTCACTAAATGGCCCATGTTGGTCTTCAGCTGCACTGCAGGCGGGTCTGGAACTTGTGATTCTCCTGCCTCAGCCTCCTGAGTAGTCTGGGATTCCAGGTTGCAGCACTAGGCCCAGCATTGAGCAACTCTTTTTCTTCTTCCTGCTTTTCTTTTCTTCCCTTTCCCACTCTTGGTTAGTATACTAAGAAATAGGTTGCACTGTTACTCTCTCTCTCTCCCTCTCCCTCCCCCCTCTCCCTCTCCCTCCCTCTCCCCCTCCCCCTCCCCCTCTCTCTTCCTCCCCCTCCCTCTTCCCCTCCCCCTCTCTCTCCCCCTCCCCCTCTCTCTTTCCCTCTCCCCCCTCTCTTTCTCTTCCTCTGCCTCTCCTTCTCCTTCTCCCTCTCTCTCTCTCTCTATGCCCCCTTCTCTCACACCCAGCAGAAACAGGGACATCTAAATTCAAGGGCAGATTGGCCTATAAAGCCAGTTCCAGTCCAGGCAGGGCTACCCAGAGAGATCCTGTCTCAAATAAGCACGTAGATAGATAGATAGATCTCTAAAGCAAACATAACCCTGTGAACCTGAGTTAGGATCCCTGAATATAAAGTCAGGTTTGAGCTGGGCGTGGTGGCACACGCCTTTAATCCCAGCACTCGGGAGGCAGAGGCAGGCAGATTTCTGAGTTCGAGGCCAGCCTGGTCTACAAAGTGAGTTCCAGGACAGCCAGGGCTATACAGAGAAACCCTGTACACATATATATATACTGTACACAAGTGCACACACACCCATACACACACAAGCACACACACATGCACACATACACACCCATAAACACTCATGCACATATACATACATATACCCTCCCCCACCACACACACATGTACACAAACGTGCACACATACACACTCATACACATACATACACACATACATACATACACATACACCCACAAGCACACTGTGTATGTAAGAGTTCACACAGACTGGTGCTTGCCTGGTTGACAGCACCTTCTCACTGGGCTTTTTCAATCACAGACCTCCTAGAGAAACTTATCTTTCTGCAGGAACTGAGGACCTAGGAACGCCTCCTCCCCCCCCCCGCCCCCCCCCCCCCCCGTGCCACCTTAGTGCAAAAGCATCCGCAGACAACAGTGGTTTTGAATGAAACTTTATGTACTACAAAAGCAGGTAGCAAGCCTACTTGGGCCCTTGCCCCTTCTTTGCTATCCCCCTTCTGTCCACCCTGACATCACAACACTAGCAGAAAGGACAAACTTTGAGGCCTTAGGATGGCAGCCAGGAAAATGACTTACCACAGTGACCTATCAAAGTGTGTGTCTTTAGCTCAACAAAACAGAGGCATGGATCAGGAAGACAGGAGGACACTGGTAGGAAGTCTGTGACACACTTTGTGGTTTGTGGTCATGCTTGGCACTTGGTTATGGTTTTTAGGAACTCTTTTACTTTGTGGCTTTCTGTGTTAGTTCAGGTTTATTCATCTATAAATGGTGCATGAAGTTCGCCATCAACAGATCAATGGATTTCTTTTAGTAAAGCCATTGCCCCTGGTGTCTCTGTGTGTGTGTGTGTTCTGTGTGTTTGTGTACATACCTGTTCATGTGTGCATGTGTGTGTGTGTATACAAGTGTGTGCATTTGCATGTGTGTGTGTGTCTGTGTAATGTTCTGATGAGCTGCCTTGTGACTTTCTTATTCCCTTGATAAAACATCCTCCCCTAAATCTGCAGTTACAGTGGCAGCCAGCCAACCCCAGGGGTCCTCCTGCCTCAGCTCCCCAAAGCACTGGTACAAATCTAACTGTAGCTTTTTACTTGGGTACTGGTGATTCAATCTTAGGGCCTCCTGCCTGTGCAGCAGGTGCTCTTATCTACCGAGACATCCCCCCAATCTCTGTCTTATTTTTCAGAAGAGAAGTTTGAAAACTCTACAAATGACCAAGACAGAGTCCCAAGGGGCCATTTAGAGCCTGTGAAAGGCACTGACAGCCTGGAGACAGTGGCTACTTTGTGGGAGATACCCTGGGGATGAGCAGGGGTGGTGGAAGAGAGTGCTAGAGAGGCAGAAGAGCAGCAGACACCCCAGGCCCTGAGAAAAAGGCCTAGGTGCAGCAAACAAGCCAGTCCCAGGCATGGCTGATGGAACCCTGCTCCTAATGTACTGCTCTCTCTGTTCCCTTCAGACTAGAACCCATGTAACTGTGCACTTGTGGAAGTTAATCCCCCAGCAGGTTATTCCCTTCAACCCCTTGAATTACGACATTCTACCCCCGATGTGGAGATTAGAGGCCAGGAACATATACTGGGGAACAGATGGGACTCACTGGAGATTACTGAATCATTCCCAGGCAAGTGTTTGCTACCTCAAGATAAAAGCTGCAGCAGGTATCCCATGCTTTTCATTCTCTCCCATCCCTGGGAGGAGGGTCTCCCTCTCTTCCCCCCAATCTAGCCCTTGGTCCACTTTTAGTGGATGGTTGGGAAGTATGGTATGACAAAACTTTTATGGGGAGATGAGACAACTCAAGTACCCAGCATAGACTGGGAACCCACAACAGATCAAAGTATGCACAGCACAGAAGCCCAACTTGGTGAACCAGTGAACTTTACTGGGTTGACATACAAGAGCACCAGTGTGGGGTCACTCACAGGACCAGAAATGATCCAGTTGGCTGTATCACCAAAGCCCACCACAACCTTGGTGACAAACAGTTCACAAAAGCTGGGACCTTGAAGCACATTGCCCAGCCTACAGTCAGCTAACAGGTTGGAGAGTGCCCTTTCTAGGTGCCTCCTCTTGTCTAAAGCTCTTCCAGGCAGTTTGGTTGGTCAGCTTCTACTGGATTCTTTTGTCTGAGTCTTTGAGACTTGACTCTGCTGCTTCTGGCAGGGAGGGGCAGTGTGATTCTGTTCAGTTTCAGGAAGATTTTTGAAGCTACTATTGTTGTTGTTATTTCCCTGCTACGGGTTGTTACTGTTATGCAACAGAGGGAGACAGGGAGAGAGGGAGAAAGGATGAGAGGGAGGGTACAGAGAGGAGGAGGGGAGAAAAGAGAAGGTAGAGAGAGAATGCCCATGGGGACACTTCTGCCGACTGGTATAGGTGTGAAAGTAATGCTTCCCTCTGGCTACAGAATCCAGAGACGAGGTCCCCTTTTGCTCCTTGTCTCTTTCTGCTGCCTCAGGTCTGAATGGGTCACTAGGGCTGGCTAGATTTGCCTTACAGGATCATGATGGCTGTACCCTCTCCTACAGTTAGGTAACACAGAGCAACTGATCCTGATGCTGGTGTTGGGGTGACTGACTGATGGAAGCTGCTGGGAAGGTTTGTCAGGGTCAGTGACCACGACCCTCACTGGTGAGGTCAGACAGGTAGCCACTGACTTTCCCTCTGTATAGGAAGACAGTGCTGGAATCTCTCCCTGAGCTTTCCTGGTGTAACACACACCAGGAGGCACAGGACCTCACTGGGATGACCTAAAGTCACCACTCAGCCCTGGGGGGAAAAAACTGAATGTTCTGTGTTCCACATCATAGCTAAGCAAAAGTGCACTGGGTGTTGGAATTGTGGGTCCTATGATCTCAGAGCCCTACGATCAGACTAGAATCCAGTGACTCTGGCTCTCAAGTTTAATCATACAGTGCTGTGTGATCCTGGCCACGGGGGACCTACACTGGGCATCTCCCCCTGCTTGGTAGCAGCTCTCCCTGGCTGTGTAGATCTTGGACCATGGGCAGGGCTGGCTGGAGCCCAAGCCTTTGGATTTAGGACCCAGTTCTGTAGGGATCCACTAATCAGTGTCTCATTTGTCTTCTACAGGTCTTGATAGCCTGGCTGGCTCCTGCCCCTGTGCCCTTGGGGTAGACTTTGCACACACCACCACCCCCCACCACCACCTCTGCTTGTTCCTCAAGTTTCTAGTTCTACAGCACCTCCCACCATGGTCAGACCTGCTTTTTACATGATCTACTTTCTGTCAGCCTGGTCTGTGTCCTGACCGTTCTCCCTAGCTGGAGACAAACTGCATCTTCTCTTGCCCACTTTGTACCTCTGACACTGACCTTATAGATGGCTTTTCTTAAGACCCCTCCTCCCTTCAAACTCCTCCACCTGGGCTTCTAGTGCTTCAAGTAGTAGGAGATTTGTCCCCATTTACCTTAGAGGTCTAGAGGTGCCTCTGGAGGAGGTACAGATAGGGACTCTATGCCCTGTGGGCCTCTGAGCCATCACTGGCAAGAAGTTCACCTGGTAATGGGTAGAGGACACTCAGTGCTCAGTAGCTTGATGAAGGCACAGTGGGAGACTTACAGAGAACATCTGTAGGACTTGTCCAGGTGCTCAGTTTCTTGGCTCCAGGAAGTGATGCTGACCCTAGGCCCCTCCCACCCCAACTTGTTTTTAACTAATTAAACTTTACTGTTTTTACTTGAGATTCTGTGCTGAGCAGGTCTGTGTTTACCCAGGCTCTAATGCAGAAAGCAGAAGCTGGTCCCAAATATGACAAAAACATGTATGACCTCTTCAGGACATTTCCACAACATAAACAGTGGTTACTGCTCCATTTCAGCAGCAGGATATGGGGGGGGCAAAACTGGGGGGGCAGTTTTAGAAAAGAGGCTGTGTGGGAGTGGGTAACCCTGCACTGAGAACAGGCAAAGAAGAAGTGATGAGAAGTGGAAGAAGGGAGAGTGGTCAGTGATGCGGCTGACAGTGTGTCACTGCAGGAAGCCCAGTACTACACTACCCACTGGAGAGGAAGTGTCCTTGCACAGGTAGACAACAGGTGATGCTGGGAGGGGACCCAGGCCAGGATCTGGGAGTGTGTCCTTCAGCTGATCTACAGGAAAAGGCACACTCTCCTTCACAAAGCCTCCAACAGATGGACACTATAACTTTGCAGTGTGAATCTACAGAGGCCCTTCTAGGACTGGCACTGTAGCTGAGTTGCTGACATGTTTGCTAAGCATACACAGCTGTAAGTTCGATCCCTCAGTATTGCATAAACAATGTACCAAGCTTGGCAGTGGTGGCGCACGCCTTTAATCCCAGCACTTGGAAGGCAGAGGCAGGCAGATTTCTGAGTTCAAGACCAGCCTCGTCTACAGAGTGAGTTCCAGGACAGCCAGGGCTATACAGAGAAACCCTGTCTTAAAAAAACAGAACAAAACAAAACAAAAATCCAGTTTGACCCTGCTGTGGTTTAGTCTCATGACAAAAGGAAGACCTTTGAAGCTAAGAGGAAGAAAAATATCCCTATGGCTAACTTATGTTTAACTGACTAACTGGCACATGTAATTTCATACAGTGTCTAACATTTTTTCTCACAACAGCCACAAGCAAAGTAGCATCCCTCCAGTGCACGGAGGAGGAGACTGAGGCCCTCCAGAGAGACTTTGCCCAAGACTGTGTGGTTATCAAATGGCAGAGTCAGGGTCTTAACCAAGTGTTACCTAAGTCCACATCTGTGAAAAGGACGGAGCCCAGAATAACCCAGAGCAGTTGGCTCTGCATGGACAGATGGAGAAAATGTGTGTCTGAAGTGACCAGGGGCTTTTCATCAAGTAGCCATTGCTGTCCACAGGTGACAGCCGATCTCCCAGAGTGTCCATGCAACTGAGACAAGGTTTGGTCCTTGCATCTCTGGACTCTGCTCAGTGAAGACCACACTGGGTCTCCTGTTTTAGATTGTGACAAAGCACACGTTGTCTCTTAACACTTACCCTGGCTGCAAGTGTGTGTGTGTGTGTGGGGGGGGGGGCAGTATCATCTTTGTCCAGAAATTCTAATTTGGGGTTGGTGGGTTCCCCTCAAATTCTTAGATGTTCCAGTCTGTCTTCCTCGCAGGCTTTTAGGGAAATAGGGGCTCCAAGCAGAGTTGTGTGTGCCTGCCCATGCTCTGACCCTTCTTTTTTTAATTTAATTTAATTGTTTTACTTATTCACTTTACATCCTGATCACTGGTCCCCTTGTGTTCACCCCCTTCCATAATCCTTCCCCATCCCCCATTCCCTTCTCCTATGAGTAGGTGGGGACCCCACCCCCTGGATATCCTTCCATCCTGGATCTTCAAATCGTGGGAGGCTAGGTGCTTCCTCTCCCATTGAAACCAGACAAGGCAGCAGAGGAGAAGAACATATCCCATGTGCAGGCAACAGCTTTAGGGATAGCCACTGTTCCAGTTGTTTGGGATCCCCAATGAAGACCAAGCTGCACATCTGCTACACATGAGAAGGCCAAGGTCCAGTCTCTGCATGTTCTTTAGTTGGGAATTCAGTCTATGAGAGCCCCAAGAGTCCAGGTCGGTTGACTCTATTGGTCTTCCTGTGAAGTTCCAATCCCCTTTGGGGCCCAAAATCCTTCCTTCTATTCTTCCATAAGAGTCCCCAAGCTCTATCCATTGTCTGGCTGTGGGTGTCTGTATCTGTCTGATACAGCTGCTGGGTGGAGCTTCTCAGAGGACAACAGGCTCCCATCTGCAGGAATAGCAGAGTATCATTAATAGTATTAGGGGGCTGGGGAGATGGCTCAGTGGTTAAGAGCACTGCCTGCTCTTCCGAAGGTCCTGAGTTCAAAGCCCACCAACCACATGGTGGCTCACAAGCATCCCTAATGAGATCTGATGCCCTCTTCTGGTCTGAAGACAGCTACAGTTTACTTACCTACATATAACATTAAATAAATCTTTGGGCTGGAGAAAGCAGGGCCAGTGCAAGCAGAGGTCCTGAGTTCAATTCCTAGCAACCACATGATGGCTCACAACCATCTGTACAGCTGCAGTGTACTCATTTACATTAAATAAATAAATAAATAAATAAATATTTAAAAAAATAGTATTAGGGATTGATGCTTGTTCATGGGATGAGTTTCAAAGTACGCCAGTTAATGGTTGGTTGTTCCCTCAGCCTCTGCTCTGTCCCTCATGCCTGCATTTCTTGTAGACAAGATACATTTTGGGTTGGAATTTGTGTGTGAGTGTTGATGTCCCTGATGTCCCACTGGGGTTCCTGCCTGGCTACAGGAGGTGGCCTCTTCCAATCCTGTAACCCCAAAGGAGTGAGTCACAGCTAAGGTCACCATTGATTCTTGGGTGCCTCCTTTAACTCAGGTCTCTGTCTTGTCCTGGAGGTGTCTCCCACCTCGTCACCCCTGTCAGTTGCAAATTTCCATTCTTTTCCATGCCCACTTAACCATTTCTCTTGTCCCTCCCCACACGTGCTTTTGAACCCCCCATCACCTCCATCTCCTTTCCAGCCCAGTCCCATCCCTCCATCTGCCTCTTATGATGATTTTATTTCTCCTTCTAAGTGAGATTCAAGCTTCCTCACTTGGGCCTTCCTTCCTTTTAGCTTCTTTGGGTCTGTGGACTACAGCCTGATACCTGTATTTTATGGGTAATATTCACTTATCAGTGAGTACATACCATTCATGTCCTCTTGGACCTGCATTACCTCATTCAACTCAGGGTGATATTCTCAAGTTTCACCCATTTGCCTGCAAAATTCATCATGTCTTTATTTTTCATAGCTGAATAGTATTCCATTGTGTAGATGTACCACATTTCCTTCATCCATTCTTCAGTTGAGGGACACCTAGGTTGTTTCCAGTTTCTAGCTATTATGAATAAAGGTGCTGCTTCTGGCCGGAGGAAAGGGGTCTGAGCGGAGAGGGAGGGCCTAGCCTGAGCATCGGCAGCAGACATCCTGGTTCCGGGACCCCGCCGAGTGTATTCTGCCAGGTGAGAGTACGGAATACAGAAGCTAAAAGCTTCTGGGACAGGGGGAGCCACAGAGCTTCTAAGGCAGCCCCCTTTTCGGGCCCCAGACAGCTGGCCACTTTTCTGGCCAGTGGTTAGGGATCCGACCAGCCCAGGAATGCTTTGCCTGTGCATCTGCAGTAGACATCTTGGTTCCGGGACCCCGCCGAGTGTATTCTGCACAGGCCCCTGACATCCGGCCACCTTCCGGCCAGTGGAAAGGGGTCTGAGCGGAGAGGGAGCGCTTTGCCTGAGCATCAGCAACAGACATCTTGGTTCCGGGACCCCGCCGAGTGTATTCTGCACAGCCCCAGAGATTACCAGATGGCGAAAGGCAAACGCAAGAATCCTACTAACAGAAATCAAGACCACTCACCATCATCAGAACGCAGCACTCCCACCCCACCAAGTCCTGGGCACCCCAACACAACCGAAAAGCTAGACCCGGATTTAAAAGCATATCTCATGATGATGGTAGAGGACATCAAGAAGGACTTTAATAACTCACTTAAAGAAATACAGGAGAACATTGCTAAAGAGTTACAAGTCCTTAAAGAAAAACAGGAAAACACAACCAAACAGGTAGAAGTCCTCAAAGAAAAACAGGAAAACACATCCAAACAGGTGATGGAAATGAACAAAACTATACTAGACCTAAAAAGGGAAGTAGACACAATAAAGAAAACCCAAAGTGAGGCAACGCTAGAGATAGAAACCCTAGGAAAGAAATCTGGAACCATAGATGCGAGCATCAGCAACAGAATACAAGAGATGGAAGAGAGAATCTCAGGTGCAGAAGATTCCATAGAGAACTTCGGCACAACAATCAAAGAAAATACAAAACGCAAAAGGATCCTAACTCAAAACATCCAGGAAATCCAGGAAACAATGAGAAGACCAAACCTATGGATAATAGGAGTTGATGAGACGGAAGATTTTCAACTTAAAGGGCCAGCAAATATCTTCAACAAAATTTTAGAAGAAAACTTCCCAAACCTAAAAAGAGATGTCCATGATCATACAAGAGGCCTACAGAACTCCAAATAGACTGGACCAGAAAAGAAATTCCTCCCGACACATAATAATCAGAACAACAAATGCACTAAATAAAGATAGAATATTAAAAGCAGCAAGGGAGAAAGGTCAAGTAACATATAAAGGCAGGCCTATCAGAATTACACCAGACTTTTCACCAGAGACTATGAAAGCCAGAAGAGCCTGGACAGATGTTCTACAGACACTAAGAGAACACAAATGCCAGCCCAGGCTACTATACCCGGCCAAACTCTCAATTACCATAGATGGAGAAACCAGAGTATTCCACGACAAAACCAAATTCACACATTATCTTTCCACGAATCCAGCCCTTCAAAGGATAATAACAGAAAAAAACCAATACAAGGAAGGAAATCATGCCCTAGAAAAAGCAAGAAAGTAATCCCTCAACAAACCAAAAAGAAGACAGTCACAAGAACAGAATGCCAACTCTAACAACAAAAATAAAAGGAAGCAACAATTACTTTTCCTTAATATCTCTTAATATCATAGGACTCAATTCCCCAATAAAAAGACATAGACTAACAGACTGGCTACACAAACAGGACCCAACATTCTGCTGCTTACAGGAAACCCATCTCAGGGAAAAAGACAGACACTACCTCAGAGTAAAAGGCTGGAAAACAATTTTCCAAGCAAATGGCCTGAAGACACAAGCTGGAGTAGCCATTCTAATATCGAATAAAATCGACTTCCAACCCAAAGTTATCAAAAAAGACAAGGAGGGACACTTCATACTCATCAAAGGTAAAATCCTCCAAGAGGAACTCTCAATTCTGAATATCTATGCTCCAAATGCAAGGGCAGCCACATTCATTAAAGACACTTTAGTACAGCTCAAAGCACACATTGCACCTCACACAATAATAGTGGGTGACTTCAACACACCACTTTCATCAATGGACAGATCGTGGAAACAGAAACTAAACAGGGACACAGTGAAACTAACAGAAGTTATGAGACAAATGGACTTAACAGATATCTACAGAACATTTTATCCTAAAACAAAAGGATATACCTTCTTCTCAGCACCTCATGGGACCTTCTCCAAAAATGACCATATAATTGGTCAAAACAGGCCTCAACAGATACAAAAATATTGAAATTGTCCCATGCATCCTATCAGACCACCATGGACTAAAAATGATCTTCAATAACAACATAAATAATGGAAAGCCAACATTCACGTGTAAACTGAACAACACTCTTCTCAATGATACCTTGGTCAAGGAAGGAATAAAGAAAGAAATTAAAGACTTTTTAGAGTTTAATGAAAATGAAGCCACAACATACCCAAACCTATGGGACACAATGAAAGCATTTCTAAGAGGGAAACTCATATCTCTGAGTGCCCACAAAAAGAAACTGGAGAAAGCACACACTAGCAGCTTGACAACACATCTAAAAGCTCTAGAAAAAAAAAGAAGAAAATTCACCCAAGAGGGGTAGACGGCAGGAAATAATCAAACTCAGGGGTGAAATCAACCAAGTGGAAACAAGAAGAACTATTCAAAGAATTAACCAAACGCAGAGTTGGTTCTTTGAGAAAATCAACAAGATAGATAAACCCTTAGCTAGACTCACTAGAGGGCACAGGGACAACATCCTAATTAACAAAATCAGAAATGAAAAGGGAGACATAACAACAGATCCTGAAGAAATCCAAAACACCATCAGATCCTTCTATAAAAGGCTATACTCAACAAAACTGGAAAACCTGGACGAAATGGACAAATTTCTAGACAGATACCAGGTACCAAAGTTAAATCAGGACCAAGTTAACGATCTAAACAGTCCCATATCCCCTAAAGAAATAGAAGCAGTCATTAATAGTCTCCCAGTCAAAAAAAAGCCCAGGACCAGATGGGTTTAGTGCAGAGTTCTATCAGACCTTCAAAGAAGATCTAATTCCAGTTCTGCACAAACTATTCCACAAAATTGAAGTAGAAGGAACTCTACCCAACTCATTCTATGAAGCCACAATTACTCTGATACCTAAACCACAGAAAGATCCAACAAAGATAGAGAACTTCAGACCAATTTCCCTTATGAATATAGATGCAAAAATCCTCAATAAAATTCTTGCTAACCGAATCCAAGAACAACACATTAAAGCAATCATCCATCCTGACCAAGTAGGTTTTATTCCAGGGATGCAGGGATGGTTTAATATACGGAAATCCATCAACATAATCCATTATATAAACAAACTCAAAGACAAAACCACATGATCATCTCGTTAGATGCGGGAAAAGCATTCGACAAGATCAAACACCGATTCATGATAAAAGTCTTGGAAAGATCAGGAATCCAAGGCCCATACCTAACCATGATAAAAGCAATCTACAACAAACCAGTAGCCAACATCAAAGTAAATGGTGAGAAGCTTGAAGCAATCCCTCTAAAATCAGGGACTAGACAAGGCTGTCCACTTTCTCCATACCTATTCAACATTGTACTTGAAGTCCTAGCCAGAGCAATTCGACAACAAAAGGAGATCAACGGGATACCAATTGGAAAAGATGAAGTCAAAATATCACCTTTTGCAGATGATATGATAGTATATATAAGTGACCCTAAAAATTCCACCAGAGAACTCCTAAACCTGATAAACAGCTTCGGTGAAGTAGCTGGATATAAAATTAACTCAAACAAGTCAATGGCCTTTCTCTACACAAAGAATGAACAGGCTGAGAAAGAAATTAGGGAAACAACACCCTTCTCAATAGTCACAAATAATATAAAATATCTTGGCGTGAATCTAACTGAGGAAGTGAAAGATCTGTATGATAAAAACTTCAAGTCTCTGAAGAAAGAAATTAAAGAAGATCTCAGAAGATGGAAAGATCTCCCATGCTCATGGATTGGCAGGATCAACATTGTAAAGATGGCTATCTTGCCAAAAGCAATCTACAGATTCAATGCAATCCCCATCAAAATTCCAACTCAATTCTTCAACGAATTAGAAAGAGCAATCTGCAAATTCATCTGGAATAACAAAAAACCTAGGATAGCAAAAACTCTTCTCAAGGATAAAAGAACCTCTGGTGGAATCACCATGCCTGACCTAAAGCTTTACTACAGAGCAATTGTGATAAAAACTGCATGGTACTGGTACAGTGACAGACAAGTAGACCAATGGAATAGAATTGAAGACCCAGAAATGAACCCACACAGCTACGGTCACTTGATCTTTGACAAGGGAGCTAAAACCATCCAGTGGAAGAAAGACAGCATTTTCAACAAATGGTGCTGGCACAACTGGTTGTTATGTAGAAGAATGTGAATTGATCCAATCCTATCTCCTTGTACTAAGGTCAAATCTAAGTGGATCGAGGAACTTCACATAAAACCGGAGACACTGGAACTTATAGAGGAGAAAGTGGGGAAAAGCCTTGAAGATATGGGCACAGGGGGAAAATTCCTGAACAAAACAGCAATGGCTTGCACGGTAAGATCCAGAATTGACAAATGGGACCTCATGAAACTGCAAAGCTTCTGCAAGGCAAAAGACACTGTCAATAAGACAAAAAGACCACCAACAGATTGGGAAAGGATCTTTACCTATCCTAAATCAGATAGGGGACTGATATCCAATATATATAAAGAACTCCAGAAGGTGGACTCCAGAAAATCAAATAACCCCATTAAAAAATGGGGCTCAGAACTGAACAAAGAATTCTCACCTGAGGAATACCGAATGGCAGAGAAACACCTGAAAAAATGTTCAACATCCTTAATCATCAGGGAAATGCAAATCAAAACAACCCTGAGATTCCACCTCACACCAGTCAGAATGGCTAACATCAAAAATTCAGGTGACAGCAGATGCTGGCGAGGATGTGGAGAAAGAGGAACACTCCTCCATTGTTGGTGGGATTGCAAGCTTGTACAACCACTCTGGAAATCAGTCTGGCGGTTCCTTAGAAAATTGGACATAGAACTACCGGAGGATCCAGCAATACCTCTCCTGGGCATATATCCAGAAGATGTTCCAACCGGTAAGAAGGACACATGCTCCACTATGTTCATAGCAGCCATATTTATAATAGCCAGAAGCTGGAAAGAACCCAGATGCCCCTCAACAGAGGAATGGATACAGAAAATGTGGTACATTTACACAATGGAGTACTACTCAGCTATTAAAAAGAATGAATTTATGAAATTCCTAGGCAAATGGATGGACCTGGAGGGCATCATCCTGAGTGAGGTAACACAATCACAAAGGAACTCACACAATATGTACTCACTGATAAGTGGATATTAGCCCAAAACTTAGGATACCCAAGATATATAATACAATCTGCTAAGCACATGAAACTCAAGAAGAATGAAGACCAAAGTGGGGTCACTGTACCCCTTCTGAGAATTGGGAACAAAACATCCATGGAAGGAGTTACAGAAACAAAGATTGGAGCTGTGACGAAAGGATGGACCATCTAGAGACTGCCATACCCAGGGATCCATCCCATAATCAGCTTCCAAACGCTGACACCATTGCATACACTAGCAAGATTTTGCTGAAAGGACCCTGATATAGCTGTCTCTTGTGAGACTATGCCTAGCAAACACAGAAGTGGATGCTCACAGTCAGCTAGTGGATGGATCACAGGGCTCCCAATGGAGGAGCTGGAGAAAGTACCCAAGGAGCTAAAGGGATCTGCAACCCTATAGGTGGTACAACATTATGAACTAACCAGTACCCCAGAGCTCTTGACTCTAGCAGCATATGTATCAAAAGATGGCCTAGTCGGCCATCACTGGAAAGAGAGGCCCATTGGACACACAAACTTTATATGCCCCAGTACAGGGGAACGCCAGGGCCAAAAAAAAAAAAAAAAAAAAAAAAAAAAGGGAATGGGTGGGTAGGGAAATGGGGGAGAGGGGGGAGGGTATGGGGGACTTTTGGGATAGCATTGGAAATGTAATTGAGGAAAATACGTAATAAAATATATTTAAAAAATGAATAAAGGTGCTATGAACATAGCAGAGCAAGTGTATTTGTGGAATGTTGGAGCATCTTTTGGATATATGCCCAGGAGTGGTATAGGTGGGTCTTGTGGTAGAACTATTCTGTTTCCTTAGCAATCAACAATTGATTCCTAAAGTGGTTGTCCATCTTTTCAGTCCTACCAGCAATGGAGTAGCCTTCCCCTTGCTCCACTTCCTCTCCAGCATGTGCTCTCTCTTGAGGGTTTTCTGTTTGTTTGTTTGTTTTCCTTTGCTTTGTTTATTGTTTTGTTTTTTGAGACAGGATTTCTCTGTGTAACCCTGGCTCTCCTGGAACTCACTCTGTAGTCCAGGCTGGCCTCAAACTCAGAAATCTGCCACCTCTGCCTCCCAAGTGCTTGGAGTAAAGGCGTGTGCCACCAGTGCCCAGCCTCTTGAGGGTTTTCTTAGCTATTGTGGTGGTTGTAAGACAGAATATTAGAGTTCTTTTCATTACCGTTTCCATAATGAATAAGGACTTTTACCATTTCTTTAAGTGCTTCTCAGACACTTGAGATTCCTCTGTTGAGAGGTCTCTGTTTAGTTCTCCACCCCATTTTGAAATTGGGTTATTTGGGTTGTTGGTGTCTAACTTCTTGAATTCTTTGTAAAATTTGGATATTAACCCTCTGTTAGATGTAGGAGTAGTGAAGATCCTTTCCCAATCTGTAGGCTGCAGATTTGTCCTATTGACAGTGTCCTTTGCCTTACAGAAGCCTTTCATGAGGACCCACTTATCATTGTTGATCTTAGAGCCTGAGCCATTGGTATTCTGTTCAGGAAATAGTCCCCTGTACCAATGCTTTCAAGGGTATTTCTTACTTTATCTTCTATGAGGTCTAAATCATAGTGTATCCAGTTTTATGTTGTAAATCATAGTATGTATGAATGTAAATGATTGTGTATCCAGTATTATGTTATCCTTAATCTATCTGAACGTGAGTCTTGTGCAGGTGTTAAATATGAATCTATTTTCATTCTTCTACATGTAGACTTCCAGTTAGGCTTCACCATTTGTTAAAAATGCTTTCATTTTTCCATTGTATGTTTTCGGGTTCTTTATCAAAAATCAGGTGTTCATTGAACTATTTGTGTGGGGCGTGGGGCTCTATGGGAAGATGGGGGAGGGAGAGAGCCTGCATCCAGCCCAAGTTCCTGTGCTCTGGGAAGGCAGACACGAAAGGACTGCTGGATGCTTTCCACTCAGCCCCAGGAAGGCATCTTTTGTGAAGCCACTGACCCCTCATGGCAGGGTAGACAAGGGGCAGCCCCTGATACCATGAGCCCCAGGGTGACACTCTCAGCCCTGGATATACAAGATGAGGGCAGAGGGAGAGAGGTTCCCATGCAGGCGAGAGTCTTTAGTCTGGTTCATGGCTAGAGCACAGCAAGGACTTCTGATGGGAGATTAGGCAGGGCTCATTAGGAGAAAGCCTATCCCATTGTCTAAGCACAGCAGGCCTTGATGAACAGAGACAATCTATGGTTTTAGAGCTTTATTTTAGAAATGCAGAGGGAAAGAGAGAAGGTAAAAGAAAGAGACAGGCCATGGTCAGTGGAGAGAAGGGGGTAAATTAGAAAGGGAAGAAAGGCTAGAGTAGGAGGGAGAGTAAGGAAAGTAAAAGCTTAAGAGAGTAAGAGGGAGAGAGTAAGAGAGAGGAGGGGCCAAGCAGCCCCTCTTATAGTGGGCTGTGTTATCTTGCTGTTGCTAGGTAATTAGGAGGAGTCTAGCCAGAAGGGCAGAAGGTTGGGACATTATCTATGTGACTACCAGCCTCGTGGCTCTCTTGTGGGGGCTGTTCGGGTGGTAACATCAATAGGAGCCAGGGGTTCAGGAGATATGTGGGAACGCCTTCCGTTCCATATAGGTGAAACTTATCACCAACGTGTTTCTCAAGGGTTCAGACCTCAACTCTACTGGAGACCAGCCTGTCTATGCATAGCCCATTAACCCACCTGTCGGTCATTTTTTGGTTTTGATTTAATTCTATTGATCAACGTGGCTCTGACTCTTCTTCTTAAAGAGGCCACTTGGATGTCCAACCTTTGGATACTGTGCTATCACATTGTCATTTACAAATATAATGGACCACATTCTTGGCTACCTTTGGTTCAAAGGTTGGGCACACCTGACTGACCCATCCATTGTCACAAAGCTAGACAGTGGCTGGTACCCCAGCACCTCCCTGCCAGGGAATCAATAGTTGGCTGCATGGTTTTATTTCAAGCTCTGCTACCCACACGACCCCCCAGGGAGCCAGAGCATGTCCTGGCACTGCCTAAGTGATTCTGGTTTGTTGGCCTTGGGATGATAAAAAGAACTCCCTGAGGTTTTAGGCACATGTGGCCAAATGAGACCTTCATCCTGTTTCTCACCTGGGTGCTATGCACAGGTTTCATGGACTCACTGGAATCGTAGTCTGGAGCCCTGTCCCACATAACTGGTGACTGAACCTAACTCTGCATTTTCACAAGATCCTCAAAAAATTCCTAAACACACTTTCCCAAGTAAGACCCCACAGAACAATGTCCCGATGTAGAGACAATTGTGGGGAAGGATAGTTTGGGGAGAGGGTTCTTTTTCTGGGGACTTTTCCAATCACATTTATGGAGACCGGGGAGGCTCACCCAGATTGAAGAAGCCAATCTGTTTCATCCAAAGTTCACTGACTTAAATATGAACTCAGTTGACAGGTAAATGTGGCCACCACAATAGCCTGGGCAATGCAGAACAGCAAACCTTGGGGAGAGGGTAACACTGAAAGATGTCAAGACCATGATAAAGCTGTAGTTGTTACAGAAATGGAGCCCAGAGGCACACACTGGCATGCATGCTCCCTGATTCACCATGGAAGTGAGAAGGCCCTGGATTTAATAATAGCCTTAAGTGAACTGCATATCTGGATGTGTTAATTACTTTCCTGTTGCTGTGATAAAACACCGTGACCGAGGCAACTTACAAAATGAAGAGTTTATTTGGGCTTATGGTTTCTGAGGGATGAGTCCATCTTGGCAGGGGGAGGAGAGGTGGGGGAGGCATGGCAGCACGCAGCAGGCATGCCTGCAGGAGCAGGAAGATTTGAGCTCACATCTTCAACAGCAGCCATGAAGCAAAAATGGAAGTGACATGGTGACATTTCACCTCTCATCCCTTGTCCTGGGTGACAGCTTCCTCCAGCAGGGCCACACCTCCCAAACCTGCCCAGAGAAAGCCACCTTCTTGGGATTGAGTGTTCAAATATCTGAGCTTATGGTGGACACTCTTATGCAAACCACAAGATACGCACTGAACTACAATAGGCGGAGAACAAAGCACATCTTTAATGCCCCACAAAAGAGAAAGCTGCTGAAGGCCTCTTCCCTGTTCTGGGGGTTGGGCCCAATTTCCTTCCATCTTCCTGTCTGGGCAGATCCCTGAAATGAGCAGATAGGACAAGAGGGTCTGGTCTGCAGGGTCCCCACCCTGCCTTCAGTGAGACTTTTCCAGGGCAGAGTCATCTGGTTCCCCAGCTAAGCAGCCCTTCTCAGAGCCCCTTCCTCAGGGCAGGCCACAGCACACCTGCTGAGCTGGCTCCTCCTCCTGACTGGATTAGCATTTCCTTCCCCTTAACACAGGCAGGAGGTCAAGGTCTGAGATTATTTTTTTTTAAAGATTTATTTATTTATTATGTAAGTACACTGTAGCTGCTTCAGACATTTTTTCTTTTCTCTTCCATCCTGCTTGCTCCGGCCCAAAGATTTATTTATTTACTTAAGTACACTGTAGCTGTCTTCATACATATCAGAACAGGGCATCAGATCTCATTATGGATGATGGTTGTGAGCCACCATGTCGTTGCTGGGATTTGAACTCAGGACCTTCAGAAGAGCAATCAGTGCTCTTAACCACTCAGGCATCTCTCCAGCCCCTGTCTGAGCCTTATTCACAAGAGCCCAATGACACTATCACCTTGAGAACTCTAAGCCCCCTTGAGAACTCTAAGTCTTCATCCACAGCTGCTGCCTCAGTTCCAACTCCAACCAGACCCTGTTGCTTTAGGCTGTCTACCTCCTGCCAGTCTGTCCTTCTGTCCCAGTTCCCTGGAGTGGCTGAGCAGGAGCTCTGATAGCAGCAGTGCCTTCCCTTGGCATCCCAGAGCTCCTTTACTGTGGGTGGAATCACCTCCCCTGCCTGCACTTAGTGCCTGGGGATTGAAGAGGGCTCCCTCTGCTGGGGGAGGACGGCACTGCTGGGCAGAGCACATCTTTGGGTAAGAGAAACACCCTGGAGAGAAACCTGCACTTCTCAAAGTCTCCCTATGCCAGGTAGCAGAGAGTGGCATGTTGGACAGGAGACATAACCTCCTGTCATCCATGATGTGGACCAAGACTGGATAGAGGACAAAAGGCCTGACATCCGAGCATATCCTGGCTGGACTCCCACAGACTCTGGGGGACTCAGCTAAGCCTGGCAGAAAAGTGTCAGAGCCAAGAATAGGCGAGTCATGGCTTCCCACTGCCGCCCACCTTTCTCAGGTTATGCCTTAGATTTCACTTCTGTGAAATGGGGTCTGCAGGTGCCAGTCTACAGTTGCAGAAAGACAGGGATGTAGGGTATACTATCATTATTAGGGATACCATTACTGTGATGAAATACCAAAAACAAGATGGAGGAGAATGGCTTACACTTCCACATTGTAGTCCATCCTTAAAGGAGGTCAGGGCAGGAACAAGGACAGACCTGGTGGCAGGACCTGATTACTGCATGCTCCCCATGGCTTGCTCAGCCTGATTTCTTATAGAACCCATGACCACCAACTCAGGGATGGACCCAACCACAATGATGGGGGTCCCCTCCCATCGATCACTGATTAAGAAAATGCCCTACAAGTTTGCCTGCCCCCAGATCTTATGGAGTCACTTGGTCAATTGAGGTCCCCCTTTTTCAGGTGACTTGAGCCTGTGTCAAGTTGATGTGAAACTAGCCAGGACACCTAGGAAATGCCTGACAGGGCTAGGGGTCAAGATCGGTTGATAGAACAGTGGTCTACCCTGTGCAAAGTCATGGGTCAGATCCCCAGCCCCACACAGACCTGGGCACAGTGATGTAATTCCTGCACTAGGCAAGCTGAGGCAGGAGGATCAGGAAATCACAGTCACCCTTTGCTACAATGTGGGTTTGAGGATAACTCAGGCTCCATGAGACCCTACTGAGAGAAGAAAAAAGGAGAGCAGGCTGAGGGGCAAGGGGGTTGGAGAGAAAATTGGTTGACTTGGTAACACAGGTGTTCCACACATTAAAACAAACACAACCTGGCTCTTGGTTTTCAAAAGGAAAGGGGAGTATATTATAACCAGGTCTTTAGGACACAGGATGCCACTGCCTCTGGGCTGCTTTATGAGAACCCTCCTGTGGCCTCAGAAAAGCAGAGTTCAGGACTTGGCCCAGGACACATGGGTACTCAGAGTCTAGGGCAGAGAACAAGGCTAATCAGAAGCCCCTGCGTCCCTTACCAGTCCCAATCAGCCTTCATATTATCTTGATCACAGGCATCTGAGGGTTGTGGGCTTTTATTCCAGGAGAGGAATTTAGCCCAGTTGTGTCTTATGCAGCTAGCCCCGGGACTTTGTTCTGAACCTGTGGGTCACATCCTGCTTTGCAGCCTCTATCTCCCCAAATATTTACATTATAATTCATAGCAGTAACAAAATTACAGTTAGGAAGTAGTCAGGAAATAATTTCATGTTTGGGGGTCACCACAGCAGGAGGAAATGTATTATAGTGTCCCAGTGTTAGGAAGGTTGAGAACCACTGTGCTAGATCCAGAGGGTCAGCTGACAGGAGAGTTCCTGATGAAGACATGTTGGAGAGGTGGTGTCCAAAATAATTCCCTGAAGTCTGGACAAGGTACAAAGAGAAAGTTCTTCCGCAGGCAAGGCTGAGACTTCAGGGCACCGAGGTCTGCAGTGGGCGAGACTGAGACGCTCAAGGCACCTGGTGAGTTGAGCTTCTGGCCCAGGTGCCAGAGCAAGGTTTCTTATTCAGCCCTGACCCTTGCTCTACCTGTGGTGAGTTCTCTGTCCTGCCCCTCTCTGAACCTCATTTAAGAAGGCAGGCAACCGGATGGCCTCATTACTATGGCTGCTTCAGTTTGTTTTCCCAGGATACCATTCCCACCATGCTTCCTGGTCTGCATAAGAGATGACATCTATGAGGATGAAAATGGTAGACAGTGGGTAGCTGCAAAAGTGGAAACTTCTTCCCATTCACCATATTTCAGCAAGGTGAGTGTCAGGGCTCCAGTCAGGTTACCCCCCAACTCTTACCTTTGTGCGCTAGGCTGTGTGTGTGTGTGTGTGTGTGTGTTTAGGTAGGTGCTATTATTGCCGTGTCAGAAAATAGCTGATACCTATCTCTGAATAGAACCATGTCTATACCTAGGCCCCTGCCCTGGAGCTTGCTTGGAGGCCTCACAGGTCCAACTAATACACAGATGCAGAGCCCTAGCAGTGAGGACTCTGTTACAGATAGTCAGAGAGAACATGCTGAGAAAACTTTGTTAACAACAACAACAAAAAGCTGGGCTTTGTGGAATAAGTAGGAGTTCTACAGGTCATTAAAAAAACAAAACAAAGCAAAATAAATAAAAAACCAACTCTGGTGCAAGGCAGATTACCTCGAAGGAGCAAATGTGAGTGCAAGCACTAGTTTCCGAATTTGCTGCAAATCATAATTCATCTGCTGCTGTTGCTCCCAGACTTGAGTGGCCTGAAGAAGTGTTTGACAGAGAAGGGATCCTTACACTAGGAGCTGACTAGGGGACTTGGGGGAAGTCCTAAATGGGTTATGTGATCTGCTGGTGATATAGAGACCCACACTGCTGGAAACCTGCTCTGGACCATGGCTTTAGTCCACAGCAGGACCTTGGGGGCTAAAACACTCTCTAATGGAAGGCCCTGGGAATCAAAACTGCTCCCCAGGGTTGTGGAAAAGACCATGGGCCCCCTCCCCTGCTCTGGAGGTGGGGAGGGAGTGGGGATGTTAGGACTGTTTGACTGCCACAGTTTTCCTGCACCCCATGCCCTGTGCTACCTTCTCCTGCCCAGCAGCCTTTCCCTGCACTTCCCTTGACTTCCACAATACCTCAGCCATTTTGTTGATGTAAGTTGCTTGGCCCCCTCTGCCTTGCCCATTCTTTGCTATCCCCCTTCTGTCTACCCTGACATCACAACACAAGCAGAAGGGACAAAGTTTGCGGACCTTAGGATGGCAGCCAGGAAAATGACTCCCCACAGTGTGACCTATCAAAGTGTGTGTCTTTAGCTTAAGAAAACAAAAGGCATGGATCAGGTAGAGAGGAGGACGCTGGTAGGAAGTCTGTGACACACTTTGTGGTTTGTGGTCATGCTTGGCACTTGGTTATGGTTTTTAGGAACTCTTTTACTTTGTGGCTTTCTGTGTGGGCTCAGGTTTACCTTTTGCATCTATGAATGGTGCATGATGTTCACCATCAACCCTTCAGTGCATTTCTTTTGGTAAAGCCATTGCCCCCTGGTGTGTGTGTGTGTGTGTTCTGTGTGTTTGTGTACATACTTGATCATGTGTGCATATGTGTGTGTGTATACAATTGTGTGCATTTGCATGTGTGTGTGTGTGTCTGTGGAACGTTCAGATGAGCTGCCCTGTGACTTTCTTATTCCCTTGATAAAACATCCTTCCCTAAATCTGCAGTTACACTGGCAGCCAGCCAACTTCAGTGGTCCTCCTGCCTCAGCTCCCCAAGCACTGGTGCAAATATCACTGTAGCTTTTTACTTGGGTGCTGGTGATTCAATCTTAGGGCCTCCTGTCTGTGCAGCAGGTGCTCTTATCTACCGAGGCATCTCCTCACTCGGTCTTATTTTTCAGAAGAGAATTTTGAAAACTCTTGAAATGGCCAAGACAGAGCCCCAAGAGGTCATTTAGTGCCATGAAAGGCACTGCCAGCCTGGAGACAGTTGCTACTTTGTGGGAGATACCCTGGGGTTGAGCAGGGGTGGTAGAAGAGAGTGCCAGAGTGGCAGAAGAGCAGCAGACACCCCAGGCCCTGAGGAACAAGACCTAGGTGCTGGAGACAAGGCTGTGGCTAGGGGTGTTGACCACTGCAGCAAACAACCCAGTCTTAGTCATGGAGGACGGAACCCTGCTCCTAATGTACTGCTCTCTCTGTTCCCTTCAGATCGAAACATGTGTAACTGTCCACTTGTGGCAGATGACCACACTCCCCCAGGAGCCTAGTCCCAAATCTCTCAAGAATTTCAACTTTCTACCCACGAAGTGGAGATTAGAGTCCAGGAATACATACCGGGGATCAGATGCCATGCACTGGAGACTACTGAATCATTCCCAGGCAAGTGTTTGCTACCTCAAGATAAAAGCTGCAGCATGTATCCCATGCTTTTCATTCTGACCCAACCCTGAGAGGTTCTTCTCCCCCCCGCCCCCCACCGCTGCCCCGTGACCCAATGTGGCCTTTTGTCCATTTTTAGTGGACAGTTGGGGTGTGTCATATGAGAAAACTTTTTGGGGGGAGATAAGACAAATTCAAGTACCCAGCACAGATTGGGAACCCACAACAGACCAAAGTATGCACAGCACTGAAGCCCAACTTGGTGAACCAATGTACTTTACTGGGTTATATACAGGAACACTGGTGAGAGGTCACTCACAGGAGCAGAAATGACTCAGTTGGCTGCATCACCAAAGCCCACCACAGCCTTGGTGACAGACAGTTCACAAAAGCTGGTTCCTTGAAGCACACTGTCCAGCCTACAGTCAGCTAACAGGTTGGAGAGTGTCCTTTCCAGGTGCCTCCTCTGGTCTAAAGCTCTTCCAGGCAGCTTGGCTGGTCAGCTTCTTCTGTGTTCTTTTGTCTGAGTCTTTGAGGCTTGAATCTGCTGCTTCTGGTAGGGAGGGCCAGTGTGATTCTGCTCAGTTTCAGGAAGTTCTTAAAGCTACTTTTGTTGTTGTTACTTCCCTGCTTCAGGAAGTGACTGCTATGAAAGAAAGGGTCAGAGGGAAGGAGAGAGGGGGCAGAGAGGGAGATGGAGGAGGGAAGAGAGAAGGTAGAGAGAGAATGCCCATGGGGACACTTCTGCCGACTGGTGTAGGTGTGAAAGTAATGCTTCCCTCTGGCTACAGCATCTAGACACCAGGTCCCCTTTTGCTCCTTGTCCCTTCCTGCTGCCTCAGGTCTGAAGGGGTCACTAGGGCTGGCTAGATTCACCTTACAGGATCCTGATGGCTGTTCCCTTTCCTGTAGTTTTATGGTCCAGAGGAACTGGTCCTGATGCTGGATTCAAGGTAACTGACTAATGGAAGATTCTGGGAAGGTTTGTCAGGGTCAGTGTCCACGACCCTCACTGGTGAGGTCACACAGGTAGCTGCTGACTTTCCCTCTTTATAGGAAGACAGTGCTGGCATCTCTCCCTGAGCTTTCCTGGTGTAACACACACAGGAAGCACAGGACCTCACTGGGATGAACTAAAGTTACCGCTCAGCCCTGGGGGAAAAAACCTGAATGTTCTGTGTTCCACATCATAGCTAAGCAAAAGAGCACTGGGTGTTGGAATTGTGGGTCCTATGATCTCAGAGCCCTATGATCAGACTAGAATCCAGTGACTCTGGCTCTCACGTTTAATCATACAGTGCTGTGTGATCCTGGCCACGGGGGACCTACATTGGGCATCTCCCCCTGCTTGGTAGCAGCTCTCCCTGGCTGTGTAGATCTTGGACCATGGGCAGGGCTGGCTGGAGCCCAAGCCTTGGATCTAGGACCCAGTTCTGCAGGAATCCACTAATCAGTGTCTCATTTGCCTTCTACAGGTCTTGATAGCCTGGCTGGAGCCTGCCCCTGTGCCCTCAGGGCAGACTTTGCACCCACCCCTCTGCTTGTTCCTCAAGTTTCTAGTTCTTCAGCACCTCCCGCCATGGTCAGACCTACTTTTTACATGATCTACTTTTTGTGAGCCTGGCCTATCTGTGTCCTGACCTTTCTCCCTAGCTGGAGACAAACTGCATCTTCTCTTGCTCACTTTGTGCCTCTGACCCTGACCTTATAGATGGCTTTTCTCAAGACCCCTCTTCTCTTCAAAATCCTACACCTGGGCTTCTAGTGCCTTGTGTGGCAGGAGATTTGTCCCCATTTACCTTAGGAGTTCTAGAGGTGCCCCTGAAGGAAGTCCAGATAGGGACTCTATGCCCTGTGGGCCTCTGAGCCATCACTGGCAAGAAGTTCACCTGGTAATGGGTAGAGGACACTCAGTGCTCAGTAGCTTGAAGGCACAGTGGGAGACTTACAGAGAACATCTGCAGGACTTGTCCAGGTGCTCAGTTTCTTGGCTCCAGGAAGTGATGCTGACTCTAGGCCCCTCCCACCCCAACTTGTTTTTAACTAATTAAACTTTACTGTTTTTACTTAAGATTCTGTGCTGAGCAGGTCTGTGTTTATCCAGGCTCTAGTGCAGAAAGCAGAAGCTGGTGGGGGTCAGGGGAGGAGGTTTAGAAGAGAGGCTGTGTGGGAGTGGGTAACCCTGCACTGAGGACAGGCATGAAGAAGTGATGAGAAGTGGAAGAAGGGAGAGTGGTCAGTGATGGAGCCGACAGTGTGTCACTGCAGGAAGCCCGGTACTACACTACCCACTGTGGGAGGAAGTGTCATTGCACAGGAAGACACCAGGTGATGCAGGGAGCAGTAGGGAGGGGACCCAGGCCAGGTTCTGGGAGTATGTCCTTTAGCTGATCTCCAGGAAAGGTACTCCCTCCCTCCCAAAGCCTCCAGCAGAAAGAAGGTGTAACTTTGCAGCCTGAATCTATAGAGGCCCTTCTAGCTAACATGCTTGCTAAGCACACCCAGAGCTGTAAGTTTGATCCCTCAGTATTGCATAAACAACGTTCCAAGTTGGGCAGTAGTGGTGCACGCCTTCAATCCTTGCACTTATGAGGCAGAGGCAGGCATATCTCTGAGTCGAGGCCCGCTTGGTCTACAGAGTGAGTTCCAGGACAGCCAGGGCTATACAGAGAAACCGTATCTCAAAGAAAAAAAGGAAGGAAGGAAGGAAGGAAGGAAGGAAGGAAGGAAGGAAGGAAGGAAGGGAGGAAAGAAGGGAGGGAGGGAGGGAGGGAGAGAGAGAGAGAACGAAATAAGAAAGAAAAGAAAGGAAGAAAGGAAGGAAGGAAGGAAGGAAGGAAGGAAGAAAGAAAGAAAGAAAGAAAGAAAGAAAGAAAGAAAGAAAGAAAGAAAGAGAAAGAAAGAAAGAGAAAGAAAGAAAGAGAAAGAAAGAAAGAGAAAGAAAGAAAGAGAAAGAAAGAAAGAAAGAAAGAAAGAAAGAAAGAAAGAAAGAAAGAAAGAAAGAAAGAAAGAAAAACTGTATCAAACTGGGTTTGGATTCCCATCATTTGGAAGGTAGAGGTCAGAGTATCAGAAGCTCAAAGTGATCTTTGTCTATGTAGTGAGTTCAAAGCCAGCCTGGCAGCCTGGGCTACATGGTGTTTCAAGTCTCTCTCTCTCTCCCTCTGTGTGTGTGTGTGTGTGTGTGTGCGCGCGCGCGCGCGCGTGTGTGTTTCTGTCTGTCTGTCTCTTCTCTCTGTCTGTGTAGCTCCAAGAACCCTGAAACCATCTCTGAAGCCCCAGCTGGCCTTGAACGCACAGAGATCCAACTACCTCTGACTCCCAAGTGCTGAGATTAAAGGCATGCATCATTACCACCTGGCTGAGACATTGTATTTAAAGATAAAACTGTGTAGAAAATGTAGGGAATTATGTTCATGATCTGTGAGAAGTAAAAACCCCAAACAAGATACCAACAGCAGCACACACATTGTTAGTCCATCACTGGTACAAAAACAAATGGCTCTGGGGAGTCTCCCAGGACAGAAACATGAGCAGAGCAGCCAACAAGAGGAGATAGGAAACCCAGAGATACCTTTATTCTGGGCCTTAGAGATAATCCTGGACCTAGAGGGATGTTTGGTGGCTCTTAGGGCAAGCCTGAGCCATCTCTGGACCTCTTCCTGGCGCAGGATTTCTGAAGTGGGCACCGAGGACATTTGGGCCAGATCCTGCTTTGTCTTGGGCTGTTCTGAGCAAGCACACAGGGTGAACAGCAGCATCCCTACCATCTGCCCACTGAACTAATGGTGCCTCCAGACACTGCCACATGTTTGGAGGTTGAGAGTTGAGATGGCTTCCAGTTAAGTATACTACCCTTGAGATGTACTGGTATATGTGGGCAAGAGATCAGTATACGGAGGGTGCTCAGAGCCATAAGGGTTACGCTGCAGGAGTGACCAAGCCTTGTAGCCTGATACTGTCTCTTCCTGTGAGCAGCTGAGTTGATCTGGGACACTGGTTCCTAGGAAGTTTTCCTCCCTGGGTAGCCTAGGTGGTAACTTGACTAGGGTCAGAATCACTTAGGTGGCTATTGAGTCATGTCTCTTCATGTGTATTGAGTGTGTTTCCAAAGAGAAATAGCTAAGGGGGAGACCACACTGTAGGAGGCACCCTCTCCATGGGCTGCAGGTCTACATGGAATTAAAGGTAGGGAAAGTGAATGCCACATGAGATCCAGCCTCCCCATTTTTGCTTCCTGCTCGTCCACGAAGTGAACAGCTTTCTCTTGCTGCAGGTTCTTCCTGCCTGCATGTCCTGCCCCAGTGATGGTGTTACCCAGCCTTGGGATTGTACTCCTAAACATCACTTCTGAAACAAACGGTGTGGGGCACAGAGAATGGCGGAGGGGGTAGGTTCCATTCAAACCTGGACTGGGGTTAACAGGGTAGACATTGTCCATCTTAGAGGAGCAGATCCAAAAGTATTTTTACTTAAATAGGAAAGGCTTTGGCTAGAAGAAATAAGACATACCAAAGCCAGTGATGGGAAGGAAGAATTGGAAGTTTGTATGAGTTCAGTGCTGTGACCAAAACCCTGGATGCAGATGTCTTACAAAAGGGAAAGTTTTTGCTTTGCGAGGGGCATGTGTGAAACACTTCAGTTCATATCTTGGATCTCACAGCTCATGGGATGGCATACCTACATTCATGATGCCCCCGCTCCCAACACTATCATAACCTCCCCAGAGATGTGCCTCAGTCTCCCAAGTGTGGAGAGTCTAGTCCAAGAGGAAGCCATCACAGGGTGAGAGAGAAGAGTAACTGAGTTCCATCTCCTCTCTCATGGTGAGACTTGAGAGATGATTTGAGCAAAAAGTGCACTTTTCTAATTATACAAGAAGTTCTAATGTATAGCGAAGGCTGTGTACTTTATTATGAGGGAAATAAGCTTCTCAAATACCTTTGAGCCCAGAGGGGAACCCAGCAAGTTCCATGTTTATAAATTCAAAGCATAATAAACACGGGAGCTTTCTTTGCATACAAAGTCAGAAAGAAAGCTAATGGAAAAAAAAAATCACTTCAAATGCTCCGTGAAGCAGATTTTAAAACACAAGTCAGGCATCGCAGAAAAGGCTTAAACGGAAAGGCAGCTGTACTGAAGGTTAGTCCTGCGACCTGAGCCTTTCAGTTCTAGACTGCAGTTTTGTTCTGTATAAAACTGGATGCAATAAGTAGACAAAGATTATTAAAAGAGCTTGAGCTATTATTTCAGAAACCTTAGGTTAATGTAAAGATGTATTTTCCAAATTAACCTAGAAATACAGTAAAACAAAACGTTAAATGTGTTTTTGATGAATCGGATCCTGATATTAATGTGGGACTTGCGTGCTCCAGCAAAGCTGGGGGAATTCTGGGTGAGAGGAACAGGAAATGGCAGAGTAGCATCATCAGACATGACCCAGGGACTCACAGCAGGTTGTGTCAAAGGCACAGGAGAGGCTGAGAGAGCAGGCTGCCACACACAGGAATGGCATCCACACACCAGGTCTGAGCGGACATGGAGTCCATGTGAGTGTCAACATTACTCTGTGCTAAAGACTCTGACAGGCAAGGAATACAAGTGTCCCTCATTTCTTCATTCTTGCTGAGCCCTACGTGGAAGATGCCAGTCCCATACCAGAGTTAAAGTAACACTTATTAATACCAGGGAGGGGTGGGGGAGGGGGCGGTCCAGGCTCACTGTTATCTCTTATCACGGAACCAAATGTTGGACAAGAAACTACTTAAAGACAAGGTTATTCTGGCCTATGGTTGGAGGGAGTACAGTCCAGCGTGGTGCAGAAGGCAAGGTGGTCCACAGCTCTGTGGTGGCCGAAATGTGACTTAGCCTGTTCACATCTTGGTTGATCAGTAAGTGAATGAGTGGGGGGTGGGGGTGGGGGGAGAGAAGGAGGGAGGGAGCTGGAGCGGGCAGACTGGACACAGGCTGGGCTGCGACCCTAAAGGGATTTCCCTTCCTTGCAAACCTCTTGCATAGCTAGACTTTATCTCCTAAAGGCTGCACAGCCTTGCAAAACAGAACTGCTGGCTCAAACACAGGAGCCTATGAAGGCCTTTCACTCTTAAGGCAGACCACAGGCTGCCTTAAGGAAATCTATGCAAATCACCATCTTCCTAGTCTCCCCTGCAATCCCCTTACCTCGCAGCCCAAGCCCCTGGCTTCCCCCATTTCCACCATTTCTAACTCCTAGTCCACCTTTAAGTATTTCCTGGTTTCTTTGACTCTCCATTTCCTTGCCATGGCTCCTGCCTCACTGGAGACTTAAATACATGTGTATCCTTTTCTTAATGTATTTTGTGTTAACTGAACTCTCCTGGAGGGCCCAGAGCCTTAAAAGGGTAGATGTGATATTTTGTTTCCCCAATACAACTGGGGCAGCATTTCAAGCTGCGGACAAAGGATATATTAAGCACTATACAATTTGTAACAACTGGCTAACTTCTAATCCCAGCATTCCGACTACAGAAGCAGGTGGCTGGTTCTGACACTTGAGGCCAGTGCTTGTTCTGCACAGTGAGCTCAGGCCAGCGACAGCTCCATACATATTGAGATCCTGCTGAAAAGAAAAGAAAAGGAAAGAAAGAGAAAGAACAAAAGTAACAATTGGCTAGCCAGAAATTTACAAAAACTTATATGGTTATATTACAGTTTCATTTTTTAAATGAGAATGAATCCCAGATGGACTAGCGATTTAAGCAAAGGAAATTACAAAGTACTTGCGAAAACATAAACCCCAAATTACAGATAAACCCTTACTGGGAACATTAAACATAGACCACACAAAGGAAGCATGCAGCGCTAGTGACTGAGTATATTAAAAAATGAAAATTTTCTGTGTAGCAGGAAGAAAAAACAAAACAACAAAAAAATGTAAAAAAGCCTCAGAAACAAGCTAGCCACGGTAAAAGGGTAAATAAGAATGTGGATAGACCTCAGCCACAGATTCCTTCCCTGACTACAGTAAACGGATTCTTTGCCAGGTTCCAAACACATCCATCCCTCTGTAACACCCAGGCTCCACACCCCTTCTCCCGAATTATCACCAGGTAACATGCCGAACTGGCAGAGCCCACCTTGCCGTTTTCTAATCTAGACACAGAGATAATAAGCAGACCAAACAACAATCAAGACCGGCTGGCAGTATTCATTTTGATTTCTTGACTGTAAACCTCAGAAGGTCAGAGTCCCTGCGGTTGTATGTGACTTTCCTAGTATGTTTAATTTTTTTTTAAGGTCTCAGATGGCCCCTTGGGTTTCTGTCTTAGACGCCTCATGCCCTTCTCTTATATTCTTTGTTAAAAACCAACAGGCTCAATTGGGAGTCTCCTGTACCCACCATTCGAGGTCTGAGCTTGCCTGGATGTATCTGTCTCCTTCCTGTGACATCCGAGAAACACAGCAAGAGCAGCCATGGTAACAGGCACACAGCAGAATCTGCTGCTCTGGACAGGGCACTGGCCCATACCTCTGCCTGCCTCACAAATTGCTGAGTCTCTGGAAGCTAGGACTTCCATGTCCTGAATTAGTTTCCCAGGACTATCCTACTTAGTTCTAGGAACTTGCGACAGCAGACTAGGGACTGGAAGTATCAAAATCAACAGAAAAGCAGCCCATTGGTAGAGGAAGTGTGGAAACCCCTCCCCACCTGGGCATCCCACTAAGGAACAAGCCTGTGATACACAAACCTAGAACTGGGTGCTATGTAAATGTCCTTTAAAGGGTCATGCCCCTGGAGATCCAGGGCTTTGGGGGAGCTCACTAGCCCACTCCCCCACAGGTACCTAGAAGGCTTTCCCTTTCTTAATGAGCTGTCTCTATGTCTAATCATGTGTCCCTGGTCCAATTCCCTCCAATAGGAACCTGGATAATAGGAATCTGGCAGATGCCTCAGGGACTCAGGCCTCGAACAGACTCAGTGGCAGCAAGAAAGCTGATAGCAAGGTGTGGACAGAGCTGGTATCTTCGGAGGACGCTCTCCATGGTTGTGCACAGCTGTTATCTTCCCTGGGGCATTCCTTCTGAGCCTAAGTCTCAGTCTCCTTCCCTCACCAATCATAGGGCCCAGCAGATGACCCCATTTTGCCCCAATCACTTCCTCATAGACCCTGTCCACATTCACATATATTCTAAGGGCCTCGGAGTTAGGTAGGGATGGGGGACACACAATTCAGGCCCATTCTCCCTGGATCTTTCCTCTCATAAACATCTCAGGGCTCTCCCTACTCCTTCATCCTGGCGAAAAAAGTCTCCCCGTGAGTAACTGACATACTGGCCCCCAGGAAGCCTCTCTTTTGGGATAGTTGATCTCAATTGCCCGACTTGACTGGAGTGCATCTCTGGGTGGGTGGGGCTGTGGGAGTATTTCCCAAAAGGATTAGCTAAGTGGGGAAAGCTCTCTCCCAGGATGGTCAGCACTTTCTGGCAGTGGCCCAGATATAAACAAGTCTGAGGAGAAGCCCTAGAATGGTGGCACATGCCTTTAATCCCAACACTCGGGAGGCAGGGGCAGGAGACTCTGGGAGCTCAAGGCCAGCCTGGTCTACATACTAAGGTCCAGGATGGTCAGGGCTACATAGATGCTTGTCTCAAAGACCAAAACAAACAGGAAGAGGAGAGGGGAGAGGGGGGAGAGGGGAGAGGGGGGAGAGGGGAGGAGGAGGAGAAAGAGGAGGAGGAGGAAGAAAAAGAAGATAGCAATGTCATCTGAGGGGAAGCAACACTGGTTTCCCCTGGTCGCCATCCAGAAGAGGAGCTTGTCTCCAGGAAGATTTCACACATTTCTAATAACTTGTCAGACCAGCTTGCTTGACAGACTACTAGACAGGACCTCACTGCAGACTGCTTGGCTTGCCCACCTCTGGTCCTCTGGGTCATTCTAAAGGCCAGGTTAGGCCTCTGGGTGGATTTAGGCTGTCACTGGATCTCTTTGTTCCTTGTCTCAATGCTGATGGTTGGATTTCCCTTTTCTGCTTTTCATTATTATTCCATTGGTCTACTGAGAAAGGGTGGTGGAGCCTGGCTTGTTTGGAAGCTGCCAGGGCTCACACTCCGACCCTAAAGGCTTCCGTAACACCTTCACTGCCAGTAATTTTGTACCTTATAATGTAATGTAATACTAGACCAGGAGTCAAAGATTTGGCTTATGGGCCAAATGTAGCCAGGCCTTGCTTTTATAAATAAAGTTTTATTGAACATAGCCACACTTAGCATTTATGTATTATCTATGGTTCTCAAAACAATGGTAGAATTGAATAGTTACAAAACCCCAAATATTTACTACCTGGCCCTCTATAGAAAAGTTTTGCCCTAGGCTTCTTTAATTAGCTTCGCTTCTTTTATTCTTGTCCCTTTAGAGTCTACTCTGCACACAGCGGCTGGAGGTCATCCAGATACAGTCTTTCCTGAGCCTCTTAGCAGCATAAATCTTTGTTCTGAATGGCAAGGCCTGCCAGGCTCCATGCACACCAGGCACCCTAGCTGACCCTTGAATGCAGGATATTAACATCTCTCCCTCTTTACGTGTTACCATTTTAGAGAGGCCTTCAAGGCCCTGTCTCCTTTATGGCTCCTCCTTCTTGCATGCAATAAATGCACTGCCTTCTCTTCCGGTTATGAACCAAAGGCAGAGAACCCAGCAAGTGACCACTGGTAGCCAGAACAGCATATATCCCAGCCACACCCGGACCAGACCCCCAGTGATTTGGGCTAACAGCTGGTCTCTGGGTCCACATCTAATCTGGAAATCGTGGGTAACGAGAGCATCCCATTTCCACTGAAAAACAAAACTACAGCAAAGTTAAAAATTGCAGTTGGCTTTGGCGATTCTAGAAGCAGTAAGCTCTTGTTTCCTATAACAGAAGAAACAAGTTGACTTTACAGACATGAAAGGGATGAAGAAATCAGAATCCAGTAGATTGGCAGTTTCTGTCGGTCCTCTGGGAGGGACTTCCTCATCATGTCTGTGTGGATATTTGGCTGTGCTCTTTCCTGACTTCTTGGCAGGCCAAGGAAACAATTTAGCTGCAGTTGCCCACATTAGCACAAGTGATTCCATTCTGGTGCTGCTGTGTGCCCTCCACAGGAGCCCCACCCTAACAAAGCCTTTGCAAGTTTCTGTAGAAGACTTAAAGGAGATATGATAAACTGCACTATCAGCACACTGCAATCCCTTTAAATACTGTGTGTGGTATATGTGCAGGAAGTGTGCACACACGTGTGTGATTGGACGCCAGAACCCCTAGGGATATCATGCTAAAATGAAATGAGCCAGTCCCAACAGGATGAATCCTGCATGCTTTTTCTATTTACAAGGGACACCTGAAGCAGATCTCAGGAGCTGAAAGTGGTGACTGTGAAAAGCAGGATAGAGAGCGCTGACATCCAGAAGGCATTTGAGGAAAAAAAAGTTCTGAAACCTGCTATAAAAACAGTGCTCATAAAGTTCACAAAACCACACTATACCCTCAGAAGTGTACTGAAGGCGGAGTTCACAGCAGGTGCTTTTTATCACAGTGAGTTTGGGGTTGGAGGATGGGGAAATCCCATGCAAACTTTAGGACCTGGGAGCAGGTCCTCAGCGTGCACATGAAAGCCTGGACACAGGAGGGCACACGTGTAATCCCAGAACTGTGGAAAGGCAGAAACGAGTCCTGCGTGAGGAGTCTCGGGGTGTCCTGGGGCAGGATGTCCAAGGTCTTGGTGTCTCAAACAAACTGGACAAGACACAGAGTAGCGAGAAAGCCCAGGATACATCCTACAGTACGGGACGGGGCTTCAGAAAACACATTTTCTGAGCAGGCGACCATGTGGGGAAAGGGCATTGGGCAATTTCTTGCCATTTGACAATGAGATGCATGATTTTAGATGACATGTGTGTGTGTGTGTAGAGAACCCTAACAAAGCTTATCTCCTAGGTGGTTGGGTTTGTTTGACACACATTCTCTGTATAGCACTGACTGTCCAGAAACTTATGCAGATCAGGCTAGTCTCAAACTCAGAGATCCACCTGCCTCTGCCTCCCAGGTGCTGGGGTTAAAGGAGTGCACAGCCACCCCCTCCCACCCTCCCAGGTAAATTTTGATCCTATCAAGTTAACAATGATCACATGCATTGAATCCACCCAGTATAGGTGAGGGGGAGGAGAGATAGGAAATGAGAGGTGGTGGATTTCTTATACAATTTTCTTGCTGTACACTCAAGAGTACTTCCCTTTCCTTATCCAACTGCATCTTTGGGGCAGCTCTGAGGACTAGCTTCATAGAGAGATGGGAAGGAAGCAAGGTGCCCTGTGGCCCTTTCTGGCTCCTTTTCTAAGATGTCCCTTGTATTCTGAGGCCCTACTTATAAGGGGAGCAGGAGGGCCAGCAGGCCATGAAAACCAGCCGAGAACAGGTCATGGGTGGTCTAACCTGTGACTGGGCTAGCCTGTGTCTGAAGGGCATGGGTATGGGGAGGGCTGGGATGAAGTGTCAAGGGGAGTTTCATGTGAGGAACCGCTGGGATTGAGAAATAGGACAGACCCTTGGAATGACACACCTGGTCAGCATCCAGACCTGAAGGCGTTCAGGGTTTGAGGAGAAGGTAGGACCATACCAAGGGGGCTGCGTACCAGAACTGGCCAGTAAGGATTGTTTTGAGGTTGCTGCTGCTTCTAATGGTTCTCACATCATAATTCCAAGAGCACGAGAAATTTTAAAGTTCTACAAAGCTTTATTAAATCCAGCCTTATCTCTAAAATAGAACCACATAAAATCCCACACATTCCCTTTCAACATTCTTACTAGGAGACCAAGGCTTCCCTGGGTGACCCTGGCTTCTCTGGGAGACCCCAGAGCAGTCTTCTCTCCCTCATTTATTGGCATCTCGGTCAAGGATGGAAGCCGATTCGGCCCAACTTAGGTGAGTGAAATATTTAATCAGCGACAGGAAGTGCTTACACTAAATACAGAACCTGAACACCCAGAGAGGAAGCCCGCACACAGGCCCATCTGAGGGCCCTTCTGAACCAGCCCCACTGCCCGGCCTCTTGCTCTAGTGAGGCCATAGGCTCCACGTTTGCATAGCCCTGGCTGCAAGCACTAGGTTATAAGGAAGGGCAAGAGAGCTCTCAAGTCTAACACCGCTCTGCAATCAAAGCCTATGTTTGCTGGGTAGGTGGGGCTTCACAGGTCAGGTGGGTACAGGTCCAACACCTTGAGTGATGATGGCTGATCTGGGGCCTGGCCAGATTCCAATGACGAGGTCTTGTCCCTCATGGTGTATGTACTGCTGAGGGACCCGTGAGGGAGAAAGCAAGTTCATAAGCCAGAGACACTCGTTGTCATGTGAGGCAAGAGGGAAAGACGGAAGAGTCAATCAGCTAAGAAGATCAGAGGCACAGACACCACTGAGCGCCTAGAGGAGGTGAGGAGAACTGGGATCTTCTCTGGAGCCCCTTGCCAGGGAGTCAGCAGCGCTGAGGGACCAACCAAGGCAGCCGAGCAGGCAACAGCAGCATGGGAAGGGCAGCGTCTGGCCGAGCAGGCAACAGCAGCATGGGAAGGCGCAGCGTCTGGCCGAGCAGTTTTCTTCTTGGAGCCCAGTGTAGAGGAAAAAGGACATGACTAGCGAACAGAGAGAACATAAGTACCAACATCTCCCCTGTGGGGCCAGGCCTGGGCAAGGCAGACAGGAGCTGCAGGACCTGGGGAGAGGACAGAAGAGAAGGCAGGGTTAGAGGGACAGTCAAGGAGCAGGCAGTGGAGTTGCTGGGTGGGTGTGGTTACTCAATTCCTGATACTGAACCTCGTATCTCATGCCTAGGTCAGGGCCAAACACCGTGAAGAGAGTTGGGGGGGGAAGAGGAGAAATAAAGAAAATATCCAATTACAAAAAAAAAATCTCTGGAAAAAAAAAAAGAAGAAGAAATAGAGAAACCTGCTTCAGTGTTATCTGTGGATCCCCGGCTGAGTTGGTGGGATGGCCCAGCAGTCATCTCTTAGACAACCGATGGTGAACAAGGAATGGGTCACCTCGGGGGGGCCCTGTAGACATGGATGTAGCCGGGGCTCCTAAGGTGGTAAAGGAGAGACATGGACATGTCCAGGAAGCCCCTCCTACTCTAGGCAGCCTCTGAAGATAGCTGCCGGGGAGGGGTTGTCATGGCTTCCATAGAGAAGGGCCCTCCTTCCTTCTGATGGAGCTCAGGGGCGCTCACCAGGTCTCGGGTTATTCAGCGTTGGACTCCGAGTCTATCAGTTCAAGCAACATGTCCTCCACGTCTCTGAACTGAGGGCGGAGAAGGAGAGGGACAAGCGAGTGGTCAGACCAGCCCTGGGAATTCCCCTTTCTTTCTGGCTCAGCTTTCTTCAGCCTGGGTTAGTACTGGGTCCTGAGGTGAGGTGGCTAGCCCTCTCAACTGGTCTCAGTCAGTGACTACCACAGAGGGCTCCTTGTGCCAAGGGGTTTGGCTAAGACCTTAGATGATGGCTTCTTGTATCTTTCTAACCCTTAAAAAAAAGTCTGTAGTTAGCTCCCCTTCCATTAGCTTCTGGTACCAGGGTGGAGGGAATATAGAGCTAGCCCACACCAAGGCCGGAGACCAGGATCACTCAAGATCACCCACTCGGTCCTTGGGGAAAGCCGTGCTTGCCTTGATATGGTACAGGATCTGCCAATACATGGAGTCGCAGCTTCGGTACCTGTCCTTGGGGTACAGTTGCCACATTAAAGGCAGCTCGTAAGGCACCAGCTGACTGGGGGACATAGCTTCTCCCAAGGTGACATCTTCCTGGCGCAAGATCACCTGGAATTTTTCATTACTCTGCAGAGGAAGAACAGAACACAACTTCCGCCTCCTGCGTACCACCATCAGGCTCCTCCAGAGCCCAGCCACCAGCCATCTCTTCTGTCACTCAGGAGCCTGAGGACAGACACCACCTCTGGACTCAACTCCACAGGCTGCACATCGTCTTAGGGACTCTGGTTGGGTCAGGGTCTAGTCATTCAGGGTGCACGCTTTTCCTGCCAACCTCCTATTGCTGGGGTAAGCTATGCAGCCCTCCAGCTTGGTTTCAAGTGTGTGTGGGAAGGTCACCCACGTAGAGCAGAGAGTCATTTCTTAGACATCATCTACTTTTTCCTTTGCTTACTTATTTGAGACAACATCTCTTATTGGCTTGGGGTTCACCTAAAAACAACCACCCCCTTAAAAAAAACAAAACAACAAGAACAAACAACAAAAACAAAACTCAAACCAACCAAAAACTGAGCTCCAGAGACCGGAGTGCAGCTGACCTGAGTGCGGCCTCCCGAGCAATGTCTACCACACTAGCTTCCTCAACTTGAACTCTGGGGACCGAACTCCAGGCCTTATACTTACAAGGCAAACACTTTACCAACCTTAGCCAGCCTTGTCAGGGAGCTGACTTTTTGTGCACTGTCTGTCCCCTTTTAAACGAGGTATCTATCCGTGGACTCACTATGGGAACTATGAATGAAATGCACGGCCTTTTCTATCAGACGGTTAAATGAGACAAAGGAGTCATTACCTCTAAAGAGGTTGGCACAAAGCCCTGGGGCAAAAATCCCTCTGACAGCCCAAACTTTTCTAAGACCTAAGTATGTATTCAAGGTTGCAATCTGTTTTCAAAGTTGTGCTTGGCTTATCAACAGTGCAGCTCTGAGCCGTGTAAGGCTGAACTCTTGACCAACGGGTGTGGGACCCAGGACCCCTCTGGCACAAGCGACGAAACCTGCACAAACACAACTGTACGTCTTACTGAAATGGTGTGGATTGTGTGATCCTTTGCTGGAGACTGCCCCCCCCCATCCCATTTCCTAACACTTAAATCTGGTGACAGAAGCCGGGCGTGGTGGCGCACACCTTTAATCCCAGCACTTGGGAGGCAGAGGCAGGTGGATTTCTGAGTTCGAGGCCAGCCTGATCTACAGAGTGAGTTCCAGGACAGCCAGGGCTATACAGAGAGACCCTGTCTCAAAAACCAAAAAAAAAAAAAAAAAAAAAAAAAAAAAATCTGGTGACAGGCGGCATTTTCTCCATCATGGGCATGGCTCATCTGGACTAATGGCAACTGTCTCCTTAGTTACCGTCTTCAGATGCCAGGGTTATCAAATTCATGGCTGCTAGACTCGTGACACCTTCTCCTCGTGGGAAGAGGAGTCCGGGGGCCCATAGAAATCCACAAAGACTACACAAAGGCATCTTTGTCTCCTTCCCCTGTTCTGTTCACACCCTCTCCCGCCCCCCCATCCACTTCCTCTCAGCCACAATGTGATCCCTTGTTTGTGGGGTTCTCACTGTCTATACAGCAAGCCTCCCCAAATCCACAAAGAGCTAGCTTCCTTTTAAGGCAGCTCTTTGTTCAAATGTAAGTCTATAAAGAACATTACATAAGACCATGTTTAAGGGTAGAGACGAAACATGCAGTTTCATTAACGGACAGGAGTTAAGATTTGTTGTTCTAAAGCAGGGTCTCACCAGATCATTCTTGCCAGCCTGGAGCTTGCTCTATATGAAAGACTCCAAAACTCCCAAAGGGAGACACTCACTCAAGCCTCGGGGCAGCCGCGCACCCAAGAAGACACTGAGACCGAACTTAAGATGTATAGAGAGTAAGATTTAATACAGCAATGACAAGAAAGCACATAAAAAGCACATATACCAGATATCTGGGGTCGAAACTCATGCAGCCAGCAAGGTGCAGAGGAGATTCGGCAATTGGCCCAAACTTTTCACAGGCTTTTATAGGAAATAGCCAGGGGAAAAGTACAAGTTTTACGTCACCAAGGGGCTTTGCCAAGGGGCTTTACATAACCAAGGGGTCGTGTCCTATATTTTGGCAATGTACTCGATCTATTGGAACATTCTGGGGTAGTACCAGGAGGCCCCTATCTCAAAAATGTTCTTGGAACAGTCTTCAGTTAGGAGGGGTAGGACTAGGTTTGTTCCAGGAGACCCCTTATCTAAAAAATGTTCCCGGAGCAGTTTCCAATTGGGAGGGGGTACCTTGGGGTAAAAAGTTCAGGTGTGTTCCGGGAACAATCTCCAGATGGGAGGGGTAAGAGGACCCTGAGCTGAAGAGTTCATGGAGAGTTCAGCTTTTCTTCTTTCATATAGACCTAGCTGACCTCAGATTTACAGAGCTCCACCTGTCTCTGCCTCCCAAGTGCTGAAATCAAGGGAGAAATACCACATAGGCATGGCTATGCGACACCATGCAGAGTCAGTTCTTGTCCATCACGTGTGTCCTGGGAATCAAACTCAGGTCAACAGGCTTGGTGGCAAGGACCTTCTCAGTCACCTTGCCAGCTGCCGAAAATGAGTTTTAGCCATCAATTTGGGATGGAAAAAAAACAAAAACAAAAAATTCACCGCCTAAACACACAAAACAAGCCTGCCCCCCACCCCACCCCACCCCCAATACAAGCAAATCCGACAAGATAGCCTGGTTAAGACCTGGTGGGACCAAGTGGCACAGGCCTGCAGTGGGTACTACTCAGTGAGCTGAGGCAGGAGGATCCCAAGTTCAAGGCCTACCTGGGATACAAAGGGAGCTTAAGGTATCTAAGTAGCTAAGACCAAAGTCTCAAAACTGAAAGACATGTAAGGGCCGGGCTGCGGCTCTGTCTGTAAGGCACGGAGCCCTGGGTTTGTGCAGGGGAAGAGAAGCAACTTATAACTCCAAACAAGACGACTCAGAAACAGGACGCGCAACCACAAACTGTGTGCTGACCCCTGCTCCCCACTGTGCATTGCAGCACAACTCGTTTCTCCCCACACAGAACTCATCGCCAGCCTCGCCACTGCACTGGCTACCCGGTTCCCCATTGCATCACCTTCCCAAGAATAGGACTCCTACCATACTGTACCCTGCAAGCCCTGAGCGCAGACCAGTGTGTGGGCCTTACACTAAGCACTCACACCAGCTCACAGGAATGTGGTCCCCCCCCCCCCCCCGCCCCCAGGCAAGAACAGTCCCTGAGATCAGGTGAATCTGTTAAGTCAGATGGTGGTGCCAGGTGTGTAAGCGCCACCATTCACAGCCCATGAGTCAACAATCTAACCGCTGTTATCAATTACTCTCTTTTCCTTATTAATACAAGTGAACGCTCACATGTTTAAAACCCTGGCTTCCTCAGTCATGGGAAACAAGCCCTGCCCTGAGGTTTGCTCCCAGGCTCCTGATCAAACAGCGCCTATCACAGCTCTGGGCTATTCTCTGGTTCATGGTTTGGGTGAAAAGCTTGCCGTTAACCTGATATTTAAAGGAAATACCCACCCATGTTGTCTTCACACATCTGACTTAACGTTAAAAGAAAGAAAGAAAAAGAAAAACCAACTAGATATATGTAAATTTAGCATTGTAAAATGGCAGCAAGAGTGTAAATTCAAGAGCCCAGAATTGTGGCTCCACCGTTTGCTAGCGGTGTCCCGAGTCCGCTAGGCTCACAAGCTCCACCCTCTGCTAGGGGCACCCCACGTCTGCATCTGCGTCTGTGAGGCTCACAGGCTCCAACTTGGCTGGAGTGGAGACAGTTCCCAGGTCCTAGCGCTTCACACAAAATCTCAGCAGTTTGCTTTTAATGCGTTCTTTGGCTTCACAAGTGGAACACTTTTCCGGAAGGTGCCTCTACAAGAGATTTCTTTTGAACACCAACATTAAGACCCATGCCGAGGCTTCCGCACGCAAAAGGAAGTTAAATCTTATTACTGACAGTGGATACTACTAGCTACCTTAAAGATATTCCAATTTTGTGGTTTAGGAAAGCCTTGTTTCACCCCGAATGATAGTCACACACACACACACACACCAGGCAATGTGTGAGAGGGGCTTGTCCACTGAGCTCGGGGCGCTCCCACCCTCCTCCAGGCCCACAGGCCCGACTCAAACGACGTTCATCTGGGGTCTCCCTAGCCCTCCTGTTTCAGGCACAAGGGACCCTCTGTACCCTGGTCTCCTGCTACCAGGATCCCCCAGACCCAGACAGGGCACATCCCTGCTGCCCCACCTGCTAGCCCCATGGCGGTTGGTACCTTGATGACTACGGGCAGCCAGCTTCGACGAAACTCATCCAAGTACACGTGCTTCTCCCAGATCCACAGGCGGTTGGGGTGTGCGGGTGTCTCTGCCCTGTGTGCCCGCTGGGTAGCCATGGCATCCGATAAGAGCAAGAAGCAGAAAACTGCAATGCCAGTCCGTGATAAAAGCTACTTCCTACACGGTGAGCATGAGAAACGCGGCTATTTATCACCACCAGGTGTGGGCCTGTGCCCCCTGGAGCGAGGCAGGGCGGAACGGGGCGGGGCAGCGTAGTGTGGGTGGGGCGAACCACAAGGGTGGTATGCAGGACAACAAGGTGGACTTCTGGAATAGGGCCAAGGTCTAGGCTTGCAGACCTGACCCCGTCAAACCTAGGGTTCTTCAAGGCCCCCAGAAGATCTTGTTTTTCTCCAGCTACACCCGGCCACAGGAAAGGTCCTGTCAGGAAACACTGCCCTATGCTTCCCTTATGGTGAGACCCCTAGTCAGCTACTTTGCGTGACTGCTCAAGCCACACCCCGATGGCAGGCCATTCAGAGCGAGGTCCATCTACATATCTTCCTTCCTCTCGGGTTCTCTCTGTCACCTTCAGCCTGTCCTTTTTGGGTGTCCCAGTTTCCTTTGCAAAGTTCAGTCCCCTCCCTCTTCAGCACATGACTTTTTCCATGGCTCTGACGAGGCAGCTGTGGCCTTGTGAAACCAACTTTTGAAAACTTGGGTTTGCTGTCTTTGTGCTCGGACTTAGTGAACGCATCATTCCAGACCCACGCCTAAAAAGAAACCCTCCCAGCCCAAGATCAATGGGTTTGGAAAGTCTCTGAGTTGCTCAATCAAAACTGGCTCATTGTAAACAAATAAGGAAAAACAACCTCTCTTTATTTTACAGTAACTCTTGTCCATTAAGGCAATTAAGAAATTAATGGAAAACATGTAAAACCCAGTTCCAGGCGGGTTGCTTCAAACAGCCCTGCAGCTCACAGTTCTGAGCCTCACCCGCTGGTTACCTCTCACCCTCTCACTGAGGACCCGTGGAGGAAGCCGTTTGTGGTCTTTGGGAGGTCAGTGAATGATCAGGTGTGGACATCTGGTCAAATCTGCCAGATGTGCCAAGATGGGCTGAGGTCAGCCAGGTGTATTCAGATTAATGGGGGGTGGGGTGGGGGGGAGAAGAAAACAAAGCCGGGCGTGGTGGCACACGCCTTTAATCACAGCACTTGGGAGGCAGAGGCAGGCGGATTTCTGAGTTCGAGGCCAGCCTGGTCTACAAAGTGAGTTCCAGGACAGCCAGGCCTACACAGAGAAACCCTGCCTCGAAAAACCAAACCAAACCAAATCAAAAAAACACCAAAGAAAAGACTGAAACCCAGCAAGCACAGCTAGCTCTGAGGGACCTTGGCCTTCAGTATTCAGACTGGAGGCTTTCAGGCTGATTTCCCTGTAGATAGGCTCTTTGTCGCCAGACCCAGAGAGCTGCAGAGAAATGAAGACTTTTGGAATAAGCTTGGTGTGGAGGTTCTGGGCGAGCACAGCCTTAGCAATAAGATAGTTACTTCTTTTTTTTTTTTTTTGGTTTTTCGAGACAGGGTTTCTCTGTATAGCCCTGGCTGTCCTGGAACTCACTCTGTAGACCAGGTTGGCCTCGAACTCAGAAATCCACCTGCCTCTGCCTCCCAAGTGTTGGGATAATTACTTATTTTGAATTCATTATGTTGTGTTTGTATTTGGGGGGTACCTGCGATGTAGGACATGTTGGGGGTCGGAGAACAACACCTTGGAGACAGTCATCCTCTCCCACCCCGGGATTGAACTCAGGTTGTCCTTGGCTTGGTGGCAGACACTTACACTCACCAAGCCTTTCACCGGCCAAGTCCAGTTTAAATTGTACTGGTGGGCACAGCTTTCGTGGCAAGGGGAAGAGTTCCCTGGGAGCCAGGGTGGTCCAATTCAGGCACAGGCATGACCCCAGTAGCCAGATTGTCACAAAAATCTGTTGATTTCCTTCCTACACTCTCAGCTTTCCTATGCGGTGTTGGGAAAAGCAGCATCCGTTTCCTAGGCAAGGGTTCTAGGGTTCCGGTCCCCTCTCCCCTCACTCTGAAAATAGTTCTGTAAGTTTACACTCAGGGCCTTTTGATTCTGAGCAACGGTAGACTCCTTTCTTGAGAGGTGGTGTTTCATTCAGAAAGGTTCCAGAAGAATGGAACAGGGGTGTGTGTGTGTCAGGTGTCCACTTTGATACTTTTAAAATGTAAATGCCACAAGGGGGGGCGGGGCGGGCCGAGGAACAAAAGCTATTGTGTGGTCTCAAGCAGTAGGAGCCTCCAGGCTAATTATCTAGCTATCTCCAGGCTCAGCAGTCAGCCAGAGTTTTAAAATTTTCCATTCCCTTTTGAATCTTCCTTTTGCTAGTCCTTGAGTTCCCACGTGTTAAGCACCTGTAATTCACAAAGCTGTCATCCCGCAAGGCCCCTGAACATGGCCTTTGCATCCTGCCTCGGGTCTGCATTCCCCTTGACCGCTGCTATCACCTGTGGGCTTGGTCAGTCCTTCACCAGCTTGGCCTCAGCTGAGATGAATGAGTAGAGGAAGCTCCTCCTCTGATCTGTCAATAAAGTTATTTCACGGAAAAGGGGCGTGGTCGAGAGGCGGAAACCCAAGCTATCCGCTCAGGAAAGCCTGTAGTTTGTAGCACGGAAGTTTTTGCACTAAGCGTTATGTGGAACGCTCTAGACAGGAATAAGGAAACCAGCCTCCTTGTTTGGGCTCCAATTAGTGGCCAAAAGGAGGACCTGGGCATGATGAGGAGGGTCAAGGGTGGGCTGCCGTAGTGGATGGAGGTGTTTCAGAAGGGGGAGATGACACCGCACCAAGATTTCTGCATTTCCTTGTGAAACAGGAGTTTAGGATAGGTTTAGTTCTCTGTTTTATGTCCAACTCACATCTAATCCACAAACCGTTTGTTCTTAGAGGAAAGTCCTGGTAACCAAGGCTGCTCTAACCAAACTTCGCTAGTGATACCTCTGGCTGTAAAGGTCCCAAGTCAGTGATTCACAACCTTCCTAACGCTGAGACCGTTTCCTCATGTGGCGACCCCAACCATAAAATTAGTTTCGTTTCTATTTTTTTTTATTTATTTATTTATTTTTGTTCTTTTTTTGAGACAGTTTCTCTGTATAGCCCTGGCTGTCCTGGAACTCTGTAGACCAGGCTGGCCTCGAACTCAGAAATCTGCCTGCCTCTGCCTCCCAAGTGCTGGGATTAAAGGTGTGTGCCACCACTGCCTGGCACGTTTCTATTTTTATATCTACAATGTTGCTACTTCAATGAATCGTAATGTAGATATTTGATATTTAGGGTGTATTTTCCTGGTTACAAATTGACCCAAGGGGTCACAACACACAGGTTGAGAAACGCTATTCTCTACCAAGCCACTCAGAATCTTGAGGCTTGAACAGAATCTTCAGTCTGTCTGTCTTTCTGCTTGTTTAAAGGACACTTGGGCTGATTCGATGAGTACTCTAGGAGCTGAGCCATAGTTTTTGAGGTGTGTATAGATTTATAAAACTAAATAACCATGAAAGTGTCACAGCTCCTCTTTCAGCAGTCGTATCTTATTGTAGAACCCGCTCTGGCCCCATATTTTACTTCTTTCCCTTTAGAGCTGCTGCTTCCGATCTTTTATGGGCAGGAAACCAGAACACAAATAATCTTAGAACTATAAAGGTCTGAGATCTCGCCCGCGTATAAAACACAGAAGCCCCGATGTGAGGGTGTCCAGGATCCATGCTTGTGCCCGGAGGAGGGTAAGAGAATAAAAACTACTGATCACGTGAGCTCAGGGTATAGCTGGTTTTGTTTTGTTTTTTTGAGACAGGGTTTCTCTGTGTAGCCCTGGCTGTCCTGGAACTCACTCTGTAGACCAGGCTGGCCTTGAACTCAGAAATTCACCTGCCTCTGCCTCCCAAGTGCTGGGATTAAGGGCGTGTGCCACTACGCCTGGCTAGGGTATAGCTGTTTTATCATAGGGCTTGAGATGAGATCTCTACATTAATGGACAGAGGCAGGCTAAATCATGCCACTGCTAAGCTACTGTCTACTTAAATTTAAAGAGTTCTCTGGAAGTTATAGTGAGGGACCATCCTATGGTGCATGTAGGGATCTTGTTAAAATGCAGATTCTAATATGGGGAAGTTGGAATGAGCCTTAATAGTCTGCATTTTTTAAAAATATATTTTTATTTTATGCATGTGAGTGTTTTGCCTGCATGTATGTCCATGCACCAAGTGCCCATAAAGACCAGAGAAGGATGACAAATCTGCTGAAACTGGGATTACAGGTGCTTGTGAGCCACCACATGGGTGTTGGGGATCAAACTTGGTTCTTCTGCAAGGGCAGTGTTTCTTGAGCTAGCTTTGTGATTTCAAAATGATTTTTAGGAATTCTAGTCAGTTTAATGGGGCAGAGCTTACTTTTGTATCTGAGATATATGAATATATTAAACTGTGTACATTAGGTAGCAACCTAGTGGAGTTATACTTTCTTCAGTATTTTCAGCCGTCTCCTAAACACTGGCGATTAGTATTTTCTGGTCAAGAATTCTTCCACTACTGTTATTAAATATCAAGTTTCTGTGTAGATGTGGGTCTCTTTCTGAGCTCTGTCTGTTCTGTTGTGTTTCTATGATAAAGCCATACTTCTGAATAAATCATTAATGAATTTTAAATATCAGGGACACCTTGCCCTTTTGATTTTTCTTCAAGATGATTTTAACTGCCTATGGGTGTTTGCATCTTTGCATTTAGTGTCTGGGGGATTTGATTGACGTCTTACTGGTGTGTATACCAGGCAGAAACTAGTCTTCATTGGGATTTTGTAATATTTTCATGAAAGTGTTGTTGTTACTTTTTGTTTGACATTGTTCTGTTGTTGTATAGTTGAATGGTGTGTGTGGGGGGCTCACACACATGTGCATGTTGGTGTATATATGTGTGTTTGTTGCATGCACACTAGAGGTGTGTGTGCCCATGTGTATACATCCAAAGGCTGGTGTCTTCCTCTATTGCTTTTCTCCTCTCTGTAGTGCCTTAAGACCTGGTGTCTCCCTGAACTGAAAGCTTTCCATGTAGGTTAGTGGCCAGCAAGCTCTCAGGATCCTTCTGTACCCACCTCTAAGCTGGGGTTTTGGGCACCTGCAGCCATGCCTGGTTTTTAAAATGAGTGGTAGAGATTTGAACTCAGGTCTTATGCTTGTAGTGTTGATACCACTTTCTTGAATGATGGCTGGCATGCTGTTGAGTTTCCGTGGTGTTCTTATACTTAGCATCCCTATTTGGCTCTCGTACTGATTGTAATGTTGTTTTATCTGTAACAGTCTTTCTTCCCCTGTCCTTATCGAACTGTCTTCGTCAGTCTTTCTCTCAGTATGTAGCTCTGTCTTTTTGTCTCATTGAGTTTGGCTGTTCACTAGACTCCAGGACTCAGCGGAGGTCAGGCATGTGATCCTAGCACCCAGGGAGCCTGAGACAGGAGGACTGCCAGTTCTGGCCAAGACTTGGGATACACAGTGAGCCCGTATCTCAGAAGGAATGGAGAAATAAGGAAATATAAAAATAAATATGTAGAACACGTCTAAAGTTTTGTGGCATCTGGCATGCTGCTGGATGTAAGTTTGGGAAGACGTGCAGTATTAGACTACAGAATACTCTTTCCCTTTCTGCGCTCCCTCCCTCCCTTTCCTCTTTCCTTTTTGCCCATGAATGTGAGTTGCACTTTCTCCATCTTTTCAATCAGTCCATAGTCACAGGACACCAATGTTTCACATTGCTGAGTGTTTCACATTGCGGACTCAGCTCCCCTGCTTCCTGGCCACAGAGCCCTCATTCTTTGGAAGTGTGTGGCAAGTTTTCCATGTCCAACTTCTTGTTCCTGGGAATGAGGGTGACTCCTACCCAACCCCTGATAAACCAGATTGATCTGGCTAAGGCAGCTCTTGCTTGGGAGATAGCCTGCTCTAGCCCATGAGACCCAAGATGGGTTTTCTTTAGCTCTAGAAAGATCTTAGCTAGTGCAGTCTTCACGTAGTCTCTTTCTTTTCTTTATTTTCCTTGTTTGTAGTTCTTTCTTTTTTTTTTTTTTTTTCTTGTTTTTTCGAGACAGGGTTTCTCTGTATAGCTCTGACTGTCCTGGAACTCACTTTGTAGACCAGACTGGCCTGGAACTCAGAGATCTGCCTGTCTCTGCCTCCAAAGTGCTGGGATTAAAGGTGTGTGCCACCACGCTTGGCTTGTTTGCAGTTCTTATAAAGAGAACATTGATAGATCTGAGTCTACCCTACCTGTCTTAGGTTTGTCCTTCTCTGTCTTTTCGCTAATACATCCCAGGAGGCGTTCTTACACTGGCTGTTCAGTTAGCAATTAACTCTCCAAGAGTAGCTGCTATGTGACTTATCTCAGCTAGCAACATTTTCATTTCAGGAATTACATATCTTTTTAATCTCTACAGTTCATTCATGAGGATGAGCAAGTGAATAATCCTGTTTTAAACTCATTGGAAGGAAAAATGTAAAAATGTTTCCCTGACTATGGAGAAGTGCCTTTTTTTTTTTTAGAACATGATTTTAATATTTTCAGCTGTTAATATTCAACAAACAGTATAATTATTTTAAGAAGTATTTCATTGTTATGTCTCCCTTTTCATTTCTGATTTTATTAATCTGGCTACTGTCTCTGTGCCCTCTGGTGAGTCTGGCTAAGAGTTTGTCTATCTTGTTGATTTTCTCAAAGAACCAGCTCCTAGTTTTGTTGATTCTTTGTATAGTCCTTTTGGTTTCTATTTGGTTGATTTCAGCCCTGAGTTTGATTATTTCCTGCCATTTACTCCTCTTGGGTGTATTTGCTTCTTTTTGTTCTAGAGCTTTCAGGTGTGCTGTCAAGCTGCTAGTGTAAGCTCTCTCCAGTTTCTATTTGGAGGCACTTAAAGCCTCTTACCACAGCTTTCATTGTGTCCCATAGGTTTTGGTATGATGTGTCTTCATTTTCATTAAAGTCTAAAAAGCCTTTAATTTTTCCTTTATTTCTTCCTTGACCAAGTTATTATTGAGTAGAAAGTTGTTCAGCTTCCATGTGTATGTGGGCTTTCTGATGGTTTTGTTGCTATTAAAGACCAGCCTTAGTTCGTGGTGATCTGATAGGATGCATGGGATAATTTCAATATTTTTGTATCTGTTGAGGCCTATTTTGTGACAGATTATATGGTCAGTTTTGGAGAAGGTACCATGAGGTGCTGAGAAGAAGGAATATTCTTTTGCTTTAGGATGAAATGTTCTATAAATATCTGTTAGATCCATTTGGTTCATAACTTCTGTTAGTTTCACTGTGTCTCTGTTTCCATGATCTGTCCATTGCTGAGGGTGAAGTGTTGAAGCCTCCCACTGTTATTGTTTAGGATACAATGTGTGCTTTGAGCTTTAGTAAAATTTCAGGCATTCACAATTAACTCTCTTTTCTGTAGCGTCTGTTTTAAAACACTTTTCTTCTAGCTATAACTCATTATACAGTTTTATTTAAAAATGTGCATATGAAAAAAACATAAAAGTAATAACATACAGTGTAGCTGACTAAAGGAAATACCATGAAAATAAGTTTATGAATGTGGGTGCCCTTACACTTGGAGCATATCTATGTTCCAAATTGAGAGTTCATCTTGGTAGATTTTTCCTTTGACCAGTGTAAAGTGTCCTTCCTTATCTTTTTTGATAACTTTTTGTTGAAAGTTGATTTTATTCAATATTAGCATGGCTACTTCAGATTGTTTCTTGGGACCATTTGCTTCGAAAATTGTTTTCCAGCCTTTTACCCTGAGGTAGTATCTGTCTTTGTTACTGAGGTGAGTTTCCTGTATGCAACAAACTGCTGGGTCCTGTTTACATATCCAGTCTGATAGTCTATGTCTTTTTGGGGGGAATTGAGTCCACTGATGTTAAGAGATATTAAGGAAATGTTGCTATTTCCTGTTATTTTTGTTGTTAGAGATGGAATTATGTTTGTGTGGCTATCTTCTTTTGGGTTTGTTGAAAGATAACTTTCTTGCTTTTTTCTAGGGTATAGTTTCCCTCCTTGTGTTGGTGTTTTCCATCTATTAACCTTTGGAGGACTTGATTTATGGAAAGATATTGTGTAAATTTGGTTTTGTCATGGAATATCTTGTTTTCTCCATCTATGGTAATTGAGAGTTTTGCTGGGTATAATAGCCTGGGCTGGCATTTGTGTTCTCTTAGGGTCTGCATGACATCTGCCTAGGATCTTCTAGCTTTCATAGTCTCTGGTGAGAAGTTCTGGTAATGTTCTTTCTTTGTTTAGTGCACTTGGTGTATTAATTATTATGTGATGGGAGGAATTTCTTTTCTGGTCCAGTCTATTTGGAGTTTTGTAGGCCTCTTATATGTTCATAGGCATCTCTTTCTTTAGGTTAGAGAAGTTTTCTTCTATAATTTTGTTGAAGATATTTACTGACCCTTTAAGTTGGGAATCTTTGCTCCCTTCTATATCTATTATCCTTAGGTTTCATCTTCTCATTGTGCCCTGGATTTCCTGTATGTTTTAGGTTAGGAGCTTTTTGCTCTTTGCATTTTCTTTGACTGTTGTGTCAATGTTTTCTATGGTATCTTCTGCACCTGAGATTCTTTCTTCTATCTCTTATATTCTGTTGGTGATGCTTGCGTCTATGATTTCTGATCTCTTTCCTAGGTTTTCTAACTCCAAGGTTGTTTCCCTTTGTGATTTCTTTATTGTTTCTATTTCCATTTTTAGATCTTGGATGGTTTTGTTCATTTCCTTTGCCTGTTTGGGTGTGTTTTCCTGTAATTCTTTAATGGATTTTTGTTTTCCTCTTTAAGGGCTTCTAGATGTTTACCTGTGTTCTCCTGTATTTCTTTAAGGGAGTTATTTATGTCTTCTATCATCATCGTGAGAAGTGATTTTTAGATCCAAATCTTGCTTTTCTGGTGTGATGGTGTATCCAGGACTTGCTATGGTGAGAGAATTGGGTTATGATGATGTCAAGTAACCTTGGTTTCTGTTGCTTATGTTCTTATACTTGCCTCCTGCCATCTGATTATCTCTAGTGCTGCCTGCCCTCACTATATCTGACTGCAGCCTGTTCTTCCTGTGATCCTCCTTGTGTCAGAACTCAGAGTTCAGCTGTCTCTGGAATCCTATGATTCTGGGATCCCGTGCTCCTGGGATCCTGGCTGTGTCAGAGCTCCTGGGAGTCAAGTTGCTTCTGGGACCCTGAGATCCTGGTGTGACCAAGCTCCTGTGATCCTGTGGTCCTGGGCGGGTTAGAGCACCTGGGAATGGAGCTTCTTCTGGTTGTTGTGAGAAGTGGCTGTGGAGTTTGTACCCAAGGTCTGCTCAGGGCACCAACCAAGACCTGAAGGAACTTGAGCCACTAATTGGGCAGAATTCCTGGGTGCCTGGGTCCCACTGGTCCCAGTTCCTTTGGGAAGTGCATTTTTAAAAAACTAAGATCTAAGGTCTGTAAACAGTAATGGACAAGAACACTAAATTGAAAACTTTTTAAAAAGTACAGCAAATCAGGTTTTAAAATAATTCATATATTAGAAAATATGCACAATATTTCTCTCTCCATGAATACAGGTGACAGGCAGGGAAGAACTTAGGTAAATTAAGAAAGAGAAATGTTGTTAAAGGCTGAGCTAGAGATCAGGAAAGAGGAGTTCTGCCTGCCCATTAAGTCTGTGTGAAGCCATTCGTCATTGTTAGAAGTTAAGAAAAGAAGTGGATGGAGCCACGTGGCATAGCTCCCCGCTGTCAGGTAGAGGGAGCCTGCGCTGTCTGATGGGCTCGATGTTAGGACATAGTGGACTCTAATCATGCCGATGCTTCTATGTTGGCATTGCCTTGGTGGGAGAGGTGGTGGATTTCAACTCAAATTGGGACATATTCAAGTTTAAAGATTTTTTTTGTTATTTCAGGTTTATTTGTGTGTGTTGAATGTATGGGGTGTGTGCTGTATGCATGTAGGGCCCATGGATGTCAGAAGACAGCATCTAATCCCCTGGAACTGGAGTTATGTATGGATGGTTACGACCCACTGTATAGGTCTAGGAACTGAATCTGGGTCTTCTGTACAAACATGTGCTTTTAATTACTGAGTCACCTCTCCAGTGTACTTTATATATATTAAAGTACATAATATAATAGATTAATATGTAATAATATTATGAATAAATATATATTAAATATATAAATATGTATAGATATTAAGGTTTAGAGCTGAGACCTTTTACCTCTCACTCTAAACTTATATGTCTATTTCTCACTTCTCACAACCTCCATTTTTACTTTTATTTTTTAAACCTTTTCCTTTAAGATATGGCTTTGGTAAGTTGTCCAGACTGATCTTGAACTCTCTCTGTAACCAAGGCAGGCCTAATCCTCCTGCTCCAGTCTCCCAAATAGCTGAGATTATAGATTGTTTCACTAGAACCAACCCAGTTTCTCTCTTATGACCCAAGAATCTTCTTCTTCAAAATTTTATAGATGTCTAATGAGGCAGCACATTAGTAAAATGTGATATATGCACACAGCATGGTACCCAGCACAGCTAACCACAACTACAGGATCGGTCGTGTGAGTCTTGGAGAGCTCAGAATCGGTTCTAGTGAGAGAAAGCAAGAGGCAGGGAGAAAGAGAGAGAGTCAGAGAGAGACAGAGACAGAGACAGAGACAGAGACAGAGACAGAGACAGAGACTGGGAAGCATTTTGTGTTTGAAACTGGAATTGTGTAGTTATGTCGGAAGCCAAAGCTGCCCCAACTATGTCTCCTGAGTTCTTGCATTACTTTCTCTGAACAGAATGAAGCGAATGCATGGTCTATATGTGGATCTGTGTAGGAGGGCAAGAGAGCATCACATGAAATCAGGACGAAACCAGTGCCTACCTAAACCACACAGGGAAGTGGGAAGCAAATCCCTGTGTTACTGATGAATGTTAAGTACCAAGAGAAACTGGTGCCTGCACCCCAGGAACTGGGTGAGGAAATTAGCATCTGTAGTTTGAGCTATCGAGTTACGGGGATATTTCTTTTCTGTTTGTGTGCTGTACAGGCATGTAAATATGTGTACACAGATATTCTTGGTCGCTTTGTTCACGATTGCCAACAGTATTGTTTGTGGGAACTCAAGAGTGGGTGTGCTCACAGTGTCAGCCCTTAGCTGTCTGTCTATTGCTCTCTAGTTCACAGATGCTTAGTGATAAGGTTAAAAAGCCATCAAGTGTTACTATAAGTCATATGGGATGCTGACATCTACGAGAAAAGGATAGCATTGGTGTGAAAGACAGGAGAGGTCCTGTGACCTGGAGTGTCCCTCGGATGAGCATCCCTAACAACTGGAAAAGCTACCAACAACAGAGAAGAGGCCTGGGTGAGAAATAACCTTGGAAAACGCAGGCCAATGATGCAGGGAAATATTTCCAACTCATGCAGTATAATTTTCCAAGACTGAAGAATTTCAACGTGTTTCCGGCTATGGAGAGAGGCAGCCATTGGGGGCATGGTTCTAGGGAAACCACTTCACTTCTCCTTCATCTGCAGGTTGGAAAAAAGTTGACCTTCAGAGAGCCATGCAAACGAAAAAATGATGGTTGCTGTAAAAAAAAAAAAAAAAGCTAGATTAAAAAGGAGTCCCGGCTGCATTTGAGTATGCTATGAATAATCATTGTATTATAATTTAAGTCTAGCCGTAGACAAGCCAGTCCTGCACCTCCTCCACTCCAGATGTCTGCAGATGACAAGGATCATTATGCAAACCGACATCAGGCTTCCTGTCCCCAGGTGAGAGTCCCCTGTTAATCAGCGCACAAGCTGGGGGCCTCGGTGCTGATGCTGTTGCCGGAGTGACTCACAGATAGGACGCAGCAGGGTCTTTGTCCGTTGTACAGCTTATTAATTTAATTCCCCTTGGTTGCTTTGTGCTCTGTCTGGAGATGAAACAGCAGTTTCATGGGAGGACAAGATGCCAGCTCACGGTGGCTTCGTGAGTCCCTGGTGCTGAAAGAGCTTGTTTTGTTCAACTCTGCAAGCTTGCTCCCTCCCACAGAAATCTTGGAGCTGCCTTGTGGCGAGTTGCAGGAATCCCATGGAAGAAGAGACAGAGAAAAGGTGAACTCAAAACTTCTCTTGCCAAATCCACCACTGCCTGGGAGGTTTTATTTTTTGCCAGCTCTTCTCTTGGCATTCTTTAAGTAGTCTAGACTTGGTCTAAAGTGGCTGGTTTGTTTTGCCCACACTCGCATCCTGTCTTTAGACCGTCTTCATCACTCCTGACACCTCAGTGAGATCTCTGAAATTGTGAATCTGGCAGGTCACTGCCCTTAGGATAAATCACAAGCTCCAGAGTGGGTTATATAAGACTGAAGCAGACCCGGACAGGGAACGTGGTGATGGCCACTTTCCACTAAGAGCAGGAAGATGGTGGCCCGTATAGGACAGGGATGGCTGGGATAAGGGAAAATCTAGTAAGGAAGTAGAGCCAGCGGGAAGTAGAGAACTGACAGGAAGTAGAGTCTGCAGGAAGTAAAGAACTGACAGGAAGTAGAGTCTGCAGGAAGAAACATGTTTGCTTGGGTTGGGGGGAGAATGGGTGAAGAAAGGGAGAGTAGAGTCTCTGGCCTAGCTTCCTCCTAGAAACTGTGTGGGTGAGGATGCCACTTCCTGTAATGAGGAAAAACTGCTTCCCTTTTCTCTCCCCATGCTCTTAGAGAAACGGAACCTTAGAGGAAAGACTCATAGTTGGTTTTTAGTTTTATAAATGCAATGTCAAAAGCCAAGAACAAGGGTCTATGGGGATAAAACGAGTAGATTATGTATTGCAAGGAGACATTATTCAATGGGCTGGGTATCAGGTCTGTTAGAGTGCTGGCCTCTAACATAAGGGGTTCTCAACCTGTGGGTTGAGACCCCCTGGGGGGAAACAAATGATTTTTTTTCATAGGGGTCATATGCCACATATCCTGCATATCAGATATTTACATTATGATTCATAATCATGGCAAAATTAGAGTTATAAAGTAGCCATGAAAGTAACTATGGTTGGGGGTTGTCACAACAAGAGGAACTAACTGTATTAGAGGGTCACAGTGTGAGGAAGGTTGAGAACTACTGTCCCACATACAGAAGGTGAGGCCAGACCATCTCTTCTCCTATTAGCAGAGAGCTGCTGTTAGGTTGTGAGCTCTTCTCACTTCTGCTTTTGCAGATCTCAGTGCCCAAGAGAGAATGTGAGACACTGAGCAGGTCCTGGGATAGGGCACTGGACACGTGGCCAGACCTTGGGCAGAACCCTGTGCAACGAATGGCACCTGGGTAAAGTCACAACATGGATAGTCATTTGAATGGGAATGTCCCCCATAGACTCAGATGCTGCTTGGTCCTCAGTTAATGAAGCTGTTTGGGAGGGTTAGGAGGTGGCCTTGCTGGTGGAAGTGTGTCACTACGGGCAGGACTTTAGAGTTCCAGATGTCCTGAGCCATTCCCAGTGCCTTCCCTGCTTCTCCTTTGCAGAGCTATGAGCTTTCAGCCCTCGGCTTCCAGCTCCAGTTGCCACACCTGCCCGTTGCCACGCCTCCTCAACAGGACGGTGATGGACCCTCCCCCCCTCTGGAACTGTAAGCCCCAAAGAAACTATCTTCTGTGAGTTACCTTGGTCATGGGGTTGATCACAGCAGTAGAAAATAGTTAATCCAAAACTGGACCAGGCGACATGAGGCTGAGAACACTGTATGACATCTCAGAAAATGAGCAAGATGGGTCTAATTCACACCGCCAAAATGACCATGTTAAGACAGAAATGTGGTGGTACTGCCCTTGGGAAGCACTTGGCATCACAGAAAGAGAGCCGGGTGCTGGCACTGCGAGTTGCTGAAAACTTACTTATTCTGTGCCAGGTTTTGATATGAATTCATTTTTAAATCCTACAAAAAAAAAAAAAAAAAAACCCTGTGAAGAGATTATCTTCATTCACACATGAAGAAATAGTGACGTGTTCCAGAAGGCTAAAAGCTGTTCTGTGGCACAGCTAAGATGCAGAAAGATTTTACATTTGTTGTTGTTGATGTTGTTGTTTTGTTTCCTGACATTTTGAGACAGGGTTTCTCAGTATAGCCCTAGCTGTCCTGGAACTTGGAACTGGCTGACCTCGAACTCAGAAATCCGCCTGCCTCTGTCTCCTAAGTGCTGGGATTAAAGGCATGAGCCACCATGCTCTGCCCGTGATCCAAACATTCTCAAATATTTGGAGTTATTCAAGGAAATATGTCCATGAGGAACACCCTTGTGTATGTTTTCTGAACAGCTGTGTGGCCACAAATGTGATGATATCCTTAGCCTTAATTTAAGGCAAGCACGAGACAGAGGGACCCCCTGTCTGGGCAGGAGCACTGTTATTATGATCGCAGTTTTGTTGGAATAAAGGTTGGCTGTTGTTATTTCTTTAGGTCTTTATTGTAAGTATTCTATAATTTTGTTGTTTTCTGGGAAGGAGTGAACTGTCAGGAGTAGGCAGATCTCTCTGGCCTTTGAGTGGCAGCAGACAGACAGACCCTTTTATTTTACCTGACAGTCTGGAGTGAGCTGTAGTCAGCTGAGTGGCCCCTTATCCAGAACTGGCCAGATCCTCACGGGAGTCCAGCTCTCTGGGACACTGACTATGACGACATCTCAGCTGTAAGAAATGGTGCAGCTGGAGCCCCGGGTTCAGCTCCAGGAGGCTTTGCCTGAGTCATGTCTGCTGCAGACAACCCTTGGAAGGCTGTGCCCCAGGCAAGGCAGGCTTCGTGCACCTTAGGTAAACCTGCAGCTTTTCTCACCCCAGACAGGAGTGGGAACATTTCCTTAGCAGGAGACCAGGGACCGATATAAATCCAAAATCCCTCACTTGAATACTGCACTCTCTTCTTGGTGATACAACCAGACTGGACAGCTCGGGTCTTGAGTTAGCCAAATAGCACAAGGCCAAATAATCGGTTCCATTTCTTTGAACACTTACATGATTTTTCTGAGTAGAGATGGCTGCGCCTGTCACATGAAGAGGAGCAGGATACAACGGGGCAACGAAAGACACGGAGACGAGGCAGAAGAGTCCGTCAAGACGGCAGAAGGCAAAGGGTGGAGCATGAGACATTGCAAGACCCTTACGCTGGAAGACTGAAGACCTGCAGCTCTGTCTGCTGCTGACTGTTGCAGTCCCAGTGGATGCTCAGATGGGCAGCTCATGATCCACTAGCTGTCTAGTGCTAGGCAGTTACAGTCAGAGCCCAGAGCAGTAAGGCTCTACCAGAGTATCTAGAGCTTTATGTAGTTGGCGTTTGAGGCTAGAAGTCGGACGCCTCTAGCTCTTGTGTTAGAGCTCCAAGCCTCTGACTCCATCATCCCAGTGCATAGGGCATTGGGCTGGACGCCTTGCCGAGCTGTATCTCATCCAGCAAGAGTTTGGTGATGCTCATGGATTTTCCCTCACGCCCAACAGCCCTGAATTATTTTCACCAGCAACACGAACGAACACACAGAGCCTTAGAATACTGATTCGATCCCAAAGGGTAGTATTGATTCTCCCACTCTTTGCAAGTAGAAGACACATCTGGCTGCTCTTCCATGATTATTTCCCCCGTGGGTGAGTGGAAGCATTTCTTCACAGCGCCTTGGTCCATTAATCTTCTGATGTGGCATCCGGGCTTCAGACTGTGACCACAGACTTCTGGTATCGGTGCCCTGCTCTGGAGGTGCCAGGATGAACTATTGTGTGTGCATTGGATCCTGGGTCAGGGAGGTACCGAGGGAAAGCCCAGGTGTGTTCGTTCACTGGTCTCCCAGGGAGGCGCCTGGGGTGGAGCCTTCAGAGGGGTAGCTGTTGACTCCTGGCTGGAGACCTTGGAGAATTTGAATCATCCAGGGCCTTATCATCTACCCCTATACTTGACGTTGTTCCCAGGGCCTTCTTTGTGTTGTTGTTTTCATTTTGTTTTATTTGTATGGGAGTTTTATCTACACGTATGTCCCTCCTGTGCATGCAGTGTTGGTGGAAGCCAGAAGAGGGCGTCAGATCCTCTGAGACTGAAGTGACAGGTGGATGTGGAGCTGGGAAATCACACACTTCTGGAAGAGTAACCGGTGCCCTTAACTCCTGAGCCCTTTGTTGCTGTTTTGTTGTTGTTGTTTCTGAGAGCGAGGTTGTCTCATTTCATAATCCTGGCTAGCTTGGAACTCAGCAGAGATACCTTCCTCTGAATCCTGAGAGCTGAGGTTAAAGCCACTCTCACACGGGTCCAAGTCCTTCCTGTTTTAGTAGCCACTGATCCTTCCTGTCACTTCATAAGTGCCTCCCATTGTCTCTTGGATCTTTAAGGTTGTCTACCCTCTGCTTTGCATTTAGAAGCAGACAGCATGGCTGGGTGGTACTTGGCGTTGCAAAGACCCAGGGCAATACTTTTGCTGTGCTAAGCAAAACGACATCTCAGCTTTAAATTATTATTATTTTTTTTTAAAGAAAAGCATGAAAAAGGATAAGCGCCCCGATAAGATGTTGACTTCGCTTTTCTAATTAAGTCTAGGGGAGAATCCTTGCTGAAAAGAAGCCAACAGAATGTATCTCAGAATTAATTATGGTAGCTGAATCAGCTTCGGGTGAGCAATCTCTCTCCCCTTGTGTTTCTCTGCCTTGGATAATTTTTAATGAATTATTCATTCTATCAACAAACTCTCTGCTTTGAGACACTGTGCTAAATGCTGAGTGTTTGGAAACGATAACGATGACGGCCAGCGTGAAGCACCAGGACCTGGGAGTAACGTTCTTCCTGCAGAAACGATGAAGAAGCTGCTTCTGAGCTAGAAGCAGGTTGGGGACGGTGAGGTGATGATAGTGGAATATTGGGGTGGCATTGAGATGGGGCCTTTCCCAGCCCTTAAGGATCTTGGTTCAGGGAGCTAGGGTCCCCAGAAACTCAATAACTATCATGGCCAGCCCAAGCTAGCATCTTTCTTAACTCTAAATATGAAGAATGGAATTCACAGATCACGGAGAAATCCAGAAAGAAGTATTTTTTATAGGAGCTGAGGATGAAGTAAGCAGAGGCCCTGTACAGAGGGAGGGGGCCTGGGAGTGGGATACACTGAGGGACGGGATGGTCAGTCTAGTGTCCATCTCAGGTGCTGAGCTGCCTCGAAGTTTCAGTGGCATCCCCAGTATGGTTTCCAGGAAAGGGAGAGTTTCTTTAGGGAAAAAGGTAAGGATAAAACACCCTCTCTTCTGGTATCCCCAGGCTTTCTGGCCAGGGATGAGCTAGGGATATTTTGGCTTAAACACTTAAGGCATCTCTGGCTCTGGCAAGGACAACATTGCCCATAGGCCCAAGGATATGTCTGGCTTTTACCCAAGAAAAAGGAAACCTGTTCTTTTCAGGGGATGGAAGTCTTTTTAATCCTGTAATTTCCAAACCAGTTTCTACTTCCTATTCTCACCACTAGTTTGTTTAGCATCACACATCAAATCTCAGAGCCTGGCGTCAAGCCCAGTGTGGCCCCTTTGAGTTCATATGTTGGAATACTTGTCTCCCCCTCCCTAGCGCCCCCTAGTGGAACTGTTTGGGAAGGATTAGGAGGTGTGGCCTTGTTGGAGGAGGTGTGGCCTTGTTGGAGGAGGTGTGGCCTTGTTGAAGGAGGTGTGGCCTCGTTGGAGGAGGTGTGGCCTTGTTGGAGGAGGTGTGGCCTTGTTGGAGGAGGTGTGGCCTCATTGGAGGAGGTGTGTCACTGGGGGCATGCTTAAGTTCTCAGCTATTGCTCCAGCGTCATGCCTGCTCCCATGCTCCCTGCCATGATGGTCATGGACTCTAACCCTCTGAAACTGTGAGCCCCAAAGAAACTCTTCCATAATCTGCTTTGGTCATGGTATCTTATCACAGCAATACAAAAGTCACTAAGACACTCAGTTCTTATACAGTGGCTTGGGAGGGGCAGGTCTCATACCGTCTTTGAAATGGAGCCATGGGTATTTTTTTTTACCTCTCATTCCATGTGTTACAAGTGTCTGTAGGAACCTCCTACATGCAGGTTGGGAACGATCCTGTACTTTTGCAAGGTGTTTAAGGAGACAAGTCTCCTAGCTCCCCTCCCAGGAAGACTGGCCTCCTGAAGCCTCTGCTATCTAGAGAATCCGGAGCAACCACAGCAACGGTTCAGAACGATGTGCGCGTGAGTGTGGCGAACCTCCTGGAGCAGGGAGGTCTGTCTCCACAAGGGAACCAGCTTTACTGGGAATGATGACTAGAGACAAGACTCCTCTCAGTTCACGTTACAGTGGCCACTGTAACAAAGAAAGCCCCGCATGTCAGTAGCTTCACACTGTGCAGGCTGAGCCCTCATTCCAGTGTGGGCATGGCAACTGTTATATATCAACTTGTCCGGACTAAGGGATTCTTAGCTATTTGGTGAAATACCACCTCTGGGCACATCTGAGGTATTTCTAGGGACTCGTATGTGACTCAGGAGACTGAGCAAAGAAAATCACCTTTCCCACTGTGGCGAGGGCCCAACTGAAACAAGATGGTAGAGAGAGGAAGAATGACATTTTGGAGTGGGTCTTCCATCTCCTGGCCCTGGACATATGCACTCTGGATGTCAGACCTTGGGACCACAGCTTGTGCTGTTAGAGTTCTCTGGTCTGAACCTTCTGTGGACTGAATCCCATGTTCAGATTTAGTTGTCTCTGCCTTGACATCAGATTATGGGACTTCTCTGCCCTCCCCAGCCGTCATCTTGTTCATCCTGGCTCCCTCAGACCTGACTAATCCAACATGTATTTGTGTTGAAGAGTCATCATTCCCTGTGGACATTCAGGTATTAGCGTTTCACTCACAGAGCAGCTGTGAACCCCACAGGATCTCAGATCCCCAGCGTCTGGATAGAAAATAGGGACGGAACAGACTAAGCACAGGAGGCTATTTTGGGGTAAGACAAATGATGCTCATATCCGGGTCACAGCTCAGTGTTCTGAGGGCCTGGAAAGAGAATGTTGCTCTGTCTCTGTCTGTCTGTCTGTCTGTCTGTCTGTCTGTCTCTATGCTTATGCATGTACACATGTGCATGTGTGTGCATGTACATGTGTATGTACACACATGCATGTGTGTGCATGTACATGTGTGCACACACATGCATCTGTGTGTGAGTGTGCATGTGTGTGTGCATGTATGTGTATGTGTTTGTGTGTGTGCGTGAGTATAGGACAACAGGAACAGGTTTGGGGGACAGCTAGCCAGCCTCAGCCACTGGCATCTGCATCAACTCCACCCCAGCCCATGCAGCAGCTGTTCTGCAGGTGTCTGCTGCCATCTGTGTGCCCCCTTGGAGCTCATTTGGAATTCCAGGACACAGCCTCCTGTCTTGGGCATAAAAGGTACTCGGCACAATTCTCTTGACAGATTGATGCTTACACAAATGATGGATCTCACTCACACTGAACATGCGCTCGAGGTGGCAGATTAGCACGATTGGCAAATGTGGTGCTTGGTTGTTATATACACGAAGAAGACTTTGTTTGGAAGTGAAGGAATGTCTGGTTGAAACAAACCTTGGCAATACTCTGCAGTGGACATCGAAATAGAATTGAAGAGGCCTGCGTGTTACTTTAGCACAAGTCCCATCAGCCCCTCGCTCACAACTGTATTCTAGAGACCCTTTCTTTGATGATGACTCCCCTCCCTCGTACTAGGCTCACAGTGGTCACTGTGGTTAGTTGGGAGCCGCACCCCCCACCCCCCCACCCCCCGCAAAGGCCATCTGCCATTAAAGAGAAGGAAAGGCTAGTGGGTTGTGACAGCTAGGAAGTGCTTCAGGAATCCCAGAACTACCGTCTAGCCAGGGCTCCTCCCTCAGCACTACTGCCATTTTGAACCAGATCTTTCCTTGTCGCTTAGCTGCACCCCTGACTTTTAGAAGCTGTATACCAGGGGCGCTGCCAGTTGAGAAAACCAATTTCTCCAGACATTGCTAAATGTGCCTGGGGAGTACTACGTCCAGCCTGAAGTGAGAAAGCTTCGTTCTGGAAATCCCCCGATGAAGACCATAGGCGCAGGCCATATTGCCCGTTCCCTCTCACCCGTGTGCAAGCACGCTATCATTTCTGACAAGGTGTCCGCCTGCACCTCAGTTATGGTTAAAGGAAACGAGGCTGTGAATTCTAACAGAGCTGTCTCCAGCCCCATCCCCACCCTCAGGCAGAAGGTCAGGTTGAAAGGATGGGGGTGAGCTGTTCAGGTTGCTCAAAGTCACAGCAAGGCTGATCTGCCCTGTCACACCTGACAGCAGACACAGGATGTCCTTCTCAAGATGAAGTCTCTCTAGCGGGTCAGTGGAGAGAAAGCAGTCACAAAGACCTCGCCAGTGTCCTGCCTAATCCCTACAGCTATTGGGGACATTGCTGGGTGTACTGGTTGGTTTTGTGTGTCAACTTGACACAAGCTGGAGTTATCAGAGAAAGGAGCCTACCTTGAGGAAATGGTCCAGCTGTAAGGCATTTCTCAATTAGTGATCAAGGGTGGGAGGTCCCCTTGTGGGTGGTACCATCCCTGGGCTGGTAGTCTTGGGTTCTATAAGAAAGCAAGCTGAGCAAGTCAGGGGAAGCAAGCCAGTAAGTAACATCCCCCCATGGCGTCTGCATCAGTTCCTGCCTCCAAGTTTCTGTCCTGTGTGAGTTCCAGTCCTGACTTCCTTTGGAGATGAACAGCAATGAGGAAGGGTAAGCTGAATAAATCCTTTCCTCTCACAACTTGCTTCTTGGTCATGATGTTTGTGCAGGAATACAAACCCCAAGACACAGGTTTTTTTTCTGTGCATCCTTGCAACGTCCAACTTATGCCCGGCATTTCACAGGATGGCTTTCATATTTCAGAAAGTGACGCCTTGTGGAGGGCATCTCCATCATCTCTCTTCCCTTTTTAGGTGGCTGAGCAGCTGCAGCTTCAGAGGTCGTCAGAATGGAGAGCATTGGGCCCATTTAACAGATGAGGTCATTGAGGCCAAGGCTCAGTGTGGACAACTTAAGGATGTGACAACTCTATCAGAACCCATGTTGGTGAACCAAGGAGCAGGCTGGTGTCACCTGCAGGAGCATGGGTGACTCAGAGGCCACGGAATCATTCCAGCCTGGGTCTCATCACCCCAGGACCTCCAGCAGGAGTCTCCTCTTTGCCCGGTCATCCACATTGCTTATTAATAGCTTTAGGGGAAACCCCCTCCCACTCCGGGTGAATCCTGTAAAGTTCAAGGACCGAGGCGTGAGGGTTTATTTACTTTCTGAGTCTTAGGGAACCTCCATCTGTGACAGAAATGTTTCAGTCGGAGGAAGCTCCTGCACAGCATCATGCTGAGAAGGAGAAATGGAGACTGGATGTTGGTACAAGGCACCTTCTGACTAGAATACCTGGAAGTTCCCATGGAGAATAAGAAAGAGGAGTGCCAGAGTGTTGGCTAACTTCAAGGAGGACAAAACTCACTGAGAGAGACTTCTGGAATCACATCCTTTAAAGCCAGGAACAGAGGTCATTTTGTCCTCACTTCTCTCTCTAGACTTTGATCTCTCTCCTCAGAGCCACAAACAGAATCTCAGGAGGCATCCGCTACTGTCAGTAGATCAGCAGGGTCACAGCCTCTCGTTAGCCCTTTTGATGGGCTGAAATGGCCTGTTTCCCTGATAGGGTTAATGTTTCACATAAGAAAAATCCATTTTTCTCTTGATTATCTTTCCAGATTGATCCACAAATAGAAACTTATGACTTTTGGAAACACTGGACACTTTTTGGCTTGTGATGAGGCATTACATCATAGTGGGGTGCTCACAGAGGAACAGTAGATGGGGAGCAAACATGAGGTGGTATATGATTGTAGGCAGAGGTATGGTTCTCCCTCAAGGGCACCCTCTCCATGAACTAAAGAACTCCACCTAGGCCAGTGGTTTTCAGGTGGTGGGTCATGACTCCTTTGAGGGTCAAGCCACCCTTCTCAGGGTGGAGGTGTGTCTAGGCCATTGGAAAACACACATATTTATGATTCATAACAAATTAATATAAGTACAGCTATGAAGTAGCAACAGAAATAGTTTTTAATGGTTGGGGGTCGCCACAACATGAGGAACTGTATTAAAGGCTGAGAACCACCTCCTCCCCCCGCCCCCCAGTAGCACCTCCCTAGGGGCCAAGCTTTACCACCCAAGCTTTCAGCAAACAAACATTCAAACTCTAGCAGCAGCGCTGCTGTGAGCGGAGCTCTGACTCTAACCTGTAGACTAATGAGTTCTGAAATGTGTCTTAGAAAATCAGTCCTACGAAAAGCCAGTCCTTAAAACACTTCCTTGGCAACTACCACACATGGGCAGTGGAGGCTGTGAGATTTATAGAGGATAGCAATTCTGTGGGATGTAAATTCCACAGGGAAGAAGATATGAAGGAGATGAGGCTAAATACAGGATGCAACTGGACCAGGACAGCAGGAATCCAGGACAAAGTGTTAAGGCCATCTCAAACACCAAGGAATGTTGGGTGCCCAGGTAGAGGGGTGTCCAGGTGGAGGGGTGCCCAAGTGGATGGGTGCCCAAGTAGATGGGTGCCTGGATGAGGGGTGTCCAGGTGGAGATGTGTCTAGGTGAGGGATGTCTAGGTGGAGTGGTGTCCAGGTGAGAGATGTCCGGGTGGAGTGGTGTCCAGGTGAGAGATGTCCGGGTGGAGAGGTGTCCAGGTGAGAGATGTCCAGGTGGAGAGGTGTCCAGGTGAGAGATGTCCGGGTGGAGTGGTGTCCAGGTGAGAGATGTCCGGGTGGAGAGGTGTCCAGGTGAGAGATGTCCGGGTGGAGAGGTGTCCAGGTGAGGGATGTCCAGGTGGAGTGGTGTCCAGGTGAGAGATGTCCAGGTGGAGAGGTGTTCAGGTGAGGGATGTCCGGGTGGAGTGGTGTCCAGGTGAGAGATGTCCAGGTGGAGTGGTGTCCAGGTGAGGGATGTCCAGGTGGAGTGGTGTCCAGGTGAGAGATGTCCGGGTGGAGAGGTGTCCAGGTGAGAGATGTCCAGGTGGAGAGGTGTCCAGGTGAGAGATGTCCAGGTGGAGAGGTGTCCAGGTGAGGGATGTCCAGGTGGAGTGGTGTCCAGGTGGCTTAGATCTCACATCAACTCCTGTTGACTGTCTCTCTCTCCTGTTTACCAAAAGCACTCTTCACTGACGTTCACTGGCTCACATCTCCTCAGCTCCTTAAAAGTTGGTATTACCCCCATGACCTGTCTTGAACTGCTTATAGGAAAGTCATGGTGGACGTCCTAGGAACCAGCAAAGCCATGGGAGACGTCCTAGGAACCAGCAAGGTTGTGCTTCCCCTGTGCTTCGTCTGTGCCCATCTCTTAGATTTCTCTGGTGACTGGTCTTTCTTCAGATGCCTTCTTTTCATGGACTCTATTACACTGAAGCTTCTGGGTTATCTTAAAACATTTTCATTCTCCCCAAAATTCCTCGTGCTTCCTCCTCCTTTATCGGCCCCTTGTATGTTACTCTTGATGTTACTCTTTATGTTACTCTTTGGCAGTCTGTCCGCAGATCATGGCTCTCTCATCTCTATGCACCGGAGTTGACGTGAGGAAATCTAAGCATGGAGCCTGCCATGATGAGGAGGGGGAAGATGCAGTCAGAACCAGAAACAATGTGTGGGGCAAGACTAGTGAAGGCAGGATTGTAAAGGAATCTGCAAACGAAAAATAGGTTTCCCTAACCGCGTGGGGCACCCAGATGAGACAAGACCATGTTTCTTTTGTTTTTTATTGTTGTTGTTGTTGTTTTTGGTATACTCTGTCAGATACAGCCATGGGATTTCTTTCTCCTGCTTGGCGATTGTATTAGCTCCCTTTCTCCCTTGTGGGAGGACATCACCATGCCTGGTCACATGTAATGAACACCTGGGATGGGCTTGAATTTGTAAACTGGGTTCATTTGGTCCTCATCAGTTTAAGCAGGTTTGGAAACAAAGCAGCTTTTGGTATCGGATTCACCTATTAATAGCTTTACTTTTTCAGCTGAATAGAGGTAAAGTGATTTTTCTCAGACACCTGGGTGGCGAGTGCTTGATCCAGAAATTGATTCTGATTGGTGCTAGCGAGTATGTGGGGTCAAGTCACCTCACTACATTTGTGTGAAGTCCAACAAAGCCATGCCTTCACCTGCTATGGGGTCTCAGTAGCTTGCCAAGTGGACAGATGCCATGTGGACAGCTTGAATCAATCTCTCTCTCTCTCTCTCTCCTTCCTCTCTCTTTCTCTGTGTGTGTGTGTGTATGCACGCGCGCACGCATGAATGCTGCCCTTGTGTGATTAAGGCCTTGTCACAAGGTCACAGGTGTGGCCGATTTGTTTAGAGTCCTTTGTATTTGCCCTAGCTCTTTCCCATGAGTGACCTCACCGGATGGTCACTCCTGCTCCTTGATGCTGGTGTTCATATCCCCCATATTTTACAAATGAGACTCAGATAAAATGGGGAGCAGCTCACTCTGGTTAAATCCTGTGATATGTGAGTATAACTCAACAATGGGAACCCCTTTCCTGTCTGGAAGAGGTGGGAAGAGCACTAAGATGTTATAAACCAGAATGCAGGAGGACTGCTTTAAGTCCTCTGGGAAGTGGATTTGTTGAAATTAAACCCCAGAATCAGCAGGCTTGGTGACTAGCCTCAGGATCTGTATATGACAGGAGCTTATCTCTCTGTCTTCATGGTCATTCGTGGGTGGAGCAGGTCTCTGGTCTTCAGGCACTCTCACAGGGAAGACTGGAGGAAATTCTGACTTCACCATTCACTTTTCTGTATTTGTCAACAAAGAAGTCCCTCCAGCCCCTGAAGACATCAAGTAAAGGAGAGCAGAAGGAGGCCCTTGGCACACTGTTCCTTCTGTAGAGGAGGAAATAGGAGGTATCATACTCCTTCCTTAGTGGGGGTAGCAGAGAGGAAGTAGGTAAAGGGATCCCTGAGTCTACCTTTGGGGTGTGGTCTTTAGGCTTAAATAGAGGGAGACTTGGGACAAGGGACAAGTGTGTAATTATGCAGTCCTGGTCAAGGTGTGGTCTTGCCAGTCAGTGCCTCATCTCAGTTCTGTATGGTGGCCCACTGGTGTCCCTGATGTCTTTGCTTGAGGGGCAAAGCAGTTCTTAGGAGGTGGTAACATCTGTTCCAGGATACAGGCTCACTGTCACAGACTGCTGTCCCATCTCAGGGACTCCAAGACGACAGCAGGTTTAGGCTAATGGCTTACCTTGTGCCTTCCCCTCGAGGTGGATGAGCTAGGTGGGAGAGACAGGCCCTGAGTGATTAAGATGCCCCTTCAGGGTCTGAGCCAAAGAAAATGAGGCTTTCAGAACGAAGGCTCGTGCCAGGCTTTATAAGTAGTCATTTTAGCTGTGTGTCCCTGTGTCTGTACACAAATACACACTTGGCAGCAGGTACCTACAGAGTCTAGAAGAGGGCAGCACATCTCCTGGACTGTGAGATACAGGCTGTTATGAGCCACCCTACATGAAGACTGGGATTTAACTCAGGTCTGTATAGGAGTGTTCAAGCCGTCTGTCTCCCCAACCCAATGCCAATCTTGTTTGAGCTTCCTTGTGGGCCTAGGTGAAGAGTCAATGCCTTTTAGCAGGGGTAATTCCTAGTACACTGGGGGCTCAGCCGTGAACAAGGAAAAGATAGTCCCTTCTCCCATACAACACTAGAGAACTATTAAGTTAAATGTAACCAACAGTAATTGTTTAAAAACCACCAAAGTGTCCCTATATATTTATCCCTGCTGTATAAAAATGAGCTTTACTGAAATATCCATTACCTGTGATAAAATTGCCACTTGTGCGGGAGTCTTGGCCAATGAACGCAGTCATGAAACCACCAGTAGTACTTAGCGAGGAGAGAGACATCAAACACGGTTATCAAACTACTCAGCCTGCTGGGAGCGGCAGGGGCCACTCTGTCTATGGGGATTTTCTTCAGCTTTTGAAGGGAGGCGGGGCTGCAAATCTCCCTGCACAAGTCACAGAGTAGGGCAGCACATGGCATGTCAAGTTCTACGGTGGCATCCACTGGCCAGAACAACCAGCCTGAGGTCATGAATACATTGCCCATGGCAGGGCCGGCTGTGCTTCCCTCTCTGTCTCTCTGTGTCTCTCTGTCTCTCTCTCTGTCTCTCTCTCTGTCTCTCTCTCTGTCTCTATCTCTGTCTCTATCTATCTATTTATCTGTCCATCTGTCTCTCTGTCTCTTTGTCTCTCTGTCTCTATCTGTCTCTATCTGTCTCTATCTATCTATCTCAGCTCACAACACCCTGGCAGCATCCTCTCCTGGCCCCCATTCCCCTCTCAGCCACGTTTACATAACACTTTACAGTTTATAAAGTGCTTCCACAACCACTTTACAGTTTAGAAAATGCTGTCACGCTCATTTGCTTATTTTAATCACTTCCTGCTTGCCCGAAGCAAATCAGACCCTCAGATGACTTTCCGTGGAGTCCGGTCATAAAAACACTCTGCTAACCTCTTCCTGGCCAAGAACCAGGCTGTCCGGATGAGGAGGCCATGGAGCACTCCACCGGCACCAGCTGGAACCTGCTCGGTGCTGATCCACCAAGCTGTGGCTTCCACACTCCCTGAACTCACGAACCAGATGAGGGAGGGAGTGGATCCAACAGTCATTTAGAAGCCTGGTTTCTGCAGCCAAGCGCCTCCCCCCCCCCCCCCCCCCCCCGCTGCTCTGCAGGGACCTGGGGGCTTGTGGAAAGGCAGTGAGGAGTATAGATCCAGGGTGTAGCCCAAGAAAAAGTCATTGCTCTCTTTCAGCCTAGCTGTGCGATTTAAGGAAGGTAACCTGCCTGCAGGACTTGGCAGAGATGGGATGGGGGAGGGGTTGTGTAATCTTCTGGCAATTCCCTTGTGAAACCAGGTTGCCATGGTTAGCTCAAGGACACAGGAGGTGATGATTTAGGGCCTGGAACTTGGGTCCTGGTGCTGACTGCGGTGTCAAGTGCTGTTTGCTCTGAAAGAGGCGTTCTGCCTTCTCTGGTCCTCAGATGTGTCATCTGTAAAAGGTAAGTTGACAGTGATCGTGTTCCTGGAGTTGACCTCTAATTGCTGTGAAGAGACACCAAGACCATGGCAACTCTTATAAAGTCTTTCACTGGGGCTGGCTTACAGTTCTGGGGAGGTAGTTCATTATCATCATGGCAGGGAACATGGTGGCATGTTGGCACGCAGTCAGACATGGTAGCTGAGAGTTCTACATCGGGATCCAAAGGCAGCAGGGAAAAGGGAACATAAGGCTTACCATGATCATTTGATGTCCCAAAGCCCAGCCCCAGTGACACACTGCCTGTGACAAGGGCACACCACCTAATCCCTATCACCCACTAATGACAAGCATTCAAAAAAATGATCGGGGGGTGGGGGGGAGGCATTCCATTCAAACCACCACAGACTCCATGGGATGGGAGCAGGAAAGTGAATGAGGCAAGCTGGTTAATTTTCTTATTGTGGAGACAAAAGCAGTTTTTAAGAGACAGAGTTTATTTTGGCCCACAGAGGGTATGGTCCACCATGGTGGGGAGGTATGGTGGCTAGAGCACTGGATAGCTGGTCACAATGTATCCAGAGCCAGGAGGTAGAAACATCTCTCTGCTGCTGCATATCTCACCACCTATGCTTCCTATGCATTCAGTCCAGGACCTTAGCCCGCGGGATCTGTAAGACCCCAGAAGCTGGGCCTCTGCTCAAGTCCTGGGATGAGCTGGCCAGCACCCCAGTGTCCCGAGAGAAAACCACACCTGATGCAAACTGCAAGAGGTTTTATTATCAGCTAGCTGAGGACAGAAGTCCCTCAGCTCGTGCAGGGCAGGGGAGTTCGACCCGATGGTGACAGTAGGTGGCTTTTAACAGCTAGCTGAGGGATTGGGAGGAGTTGGGAGGAGAGTTGGGAGGAGTTGGAAGGAGTTGGGAGGAGTTGGGAGTAGAGTTGGGAGGAGTTGGGAGGAGTTGGGAGGAGAGTTGGCTACCGCTCCTTTCTGGTGAGGGGGGGAGTGAGCTGCAGCCTCCTCTCCAGCATCTATCTCCATGTCCTTGGCACAGGAAGGCAGGCATCTCTGGTTGTACAGTATAGAAACAAAAAGGTCTTTTGCTGGCTATAGAGAACAAAGAGCTGCTTTCTAGCTGTATTTTTAAAGATCAGGGGAAACAAGCTCTGGGAACATCCAGGGGCTTTACCTTCCAGGGAGAAACACTCTAAGTTGGGGTCTCACATTCCCCACTCCTTCTAGTACATAGTTCTAATCTTAGAACTGACATGTGAAGTGGCTACCACATGTGTTTCTTGTTCGATGTTCAAAGCCTTATGCCATGGAACTCAGGGCAGTAAAACAACAGAGCTAACACGGCTGCTTGTCCCAAACACTTCTGAGAAATTACTAATGACCAATGTCATTTATAACCACTTTGTAAACTTCAGGCTTACTCAGTGGTCATGTGTCACCCTACTATCACACGCACACAAAGAAACTGTGGTTCGAAGATGGAATGGCCCACGATCACATGGACGGGTAACGAGTGTCATGTTAAAGTGACAAGTTCCATAGTGGAACACAGAGCACAGGCTGCCTTCTGGATGCTGATTCCAGACCTGGGAAAGGAGCTGACAGGAGGAGCCTGATGGTGTGAGAGTTCAGAGGGCGTCTCCAGAGGGCTCCTGGGTTCCTGTGTTATAGCAGAGATAGGTCAAAGGTCCCCTGGACATGTGGAGTTATCAGGCCACACAAAGTATAAGCCCAGGAGTGTGCCAGTCACCAAGGATCTTAGGCACAAGCAGAGCTTGAGTTCTCAAGCTGGGATCTGGAGGTGGCTTTTATATCCCCACTGGTGCTGAAGTGATGCAGATGAGGACAGATGGGTTCCCATGATGAAATCTGGGGTTTGGGCTATAAGACAGGAGTACACCAGAACCAACTGGTGTTCTTAGATAAGTGAGCTTCCTCATATCTATGAAGCAATACAAAAAGAGGGAAACTAAGTATGAAGGGCCGGGGAGATGGCTCAGCAGGTAAGGTGCTTGTGGTACACACATGCATGAGAATCTGAGGTTAGAACCCCAGTACCCATGCAAAAGCCAGTGTAGTGCAGAGCCTGTGGTCCTGGTCCCCGGGAGGCGGAGACAGAAAGATACCTAGGGGTTGCTGAGCCTCCAGTGTGGCTTCCAGAGAGAGACCCTGGAAGAAAAAAAAATGACATTCTTAAGTGAAACTCTGGCCTCCACATGTACACACATCACACAAGTGCACACACACAAATACAGGAATACATACAAATAATACCCATATAGACATACATCATACATGTGCACCCACACATACAAATACACAAACACCAACACCCACCCACCCACACACAAATAATGCCCTTTAATAAGAAGGAGCAATTGCTAAGAATGGTGAGTCTCAACACAGCACAGTTGGCGTAGCCCCACTGCCTGGCTGTCAGGCTGCTCCCCAAGCCCAGGAAGCTGATCTGCTGCACCCCTGGCCGCTCCATGGGCTCCTCAGGAGCAGACACTACTCCCTCCTCTCCAGCTGCTTAAGGCCTGCAAGGATCCCACTGCTGTCCTACTAAGGGCCTGCGTGACAATACCAACAAAATGAATAACATGCCCTTAACTTTACAGATATGAACTACGCGGGAACAAATTGCATTACCTCCATCTGAGTACCTTTCCTCATGGCTTATTTTGACATGCAGGAAATGAATTGCCATCGGCTCCCCAAACCAGCTGCTTCCAGTCAGTGCCTGTGGATCATGATCAAATGGAGAGAGCCATCTGGTCCAGGATTAAAAAAACAAAAAACAAAAAACAAACTAAGCAATAAACGAATCAGACAAAAATCAACCATCGGATCCTTGTAACTGTTGGAGAAGTGGAGCCGTGACCTTGTGGAATGGTCCAGCTCTAAGCACAGGCTGTGAACACAGCTGAAGCCCAGCCATCACCTCCAAACTGAGGCCCAAAAGGACCCAGCAGATTCTAGAGTGTTAGGTGAAGGGCTGCTTTGGGAGGAGCCCTAGTACCCCCAGTGACAGATGCTCTTCCACTGGCCACCATGAGGTAGCTTCTGAAAGCATTCACATGCAGTATGTGTTGGCTCCTACTGATTGCCCCTGTGGATAGTCTGATGACTGGACCACAGCCAGGAAGAACGAGTCAAGCCAAGAGTCCAGGGTCACAGGCATCCCAGGGCTGCGGAGTAAATCCTTATCAGGTGAATATCCTCTAAGATTGTGTTCATCCCAAAGTGCAGAGAGACTTGGATCCAGTCGCCACTGGCTTTGTAAGATCAATGTCTCTGCCTCTTTCGGGACCCCCTGCAAAGCTGGATATTCTTCATAGAACAGTTTTTCTTCTTTTAATGTGGTGTCTGTGTGTGGTGTGCATACGAAGGTCAGAGATGGACACTGAGCGTCTCCTCTCACTGAACCTGGAACTCACGGTTTCTGTTTGACTGGCTGGTCAGCCAGCATCCTAGGATCCTCCTGCCCAGGCTCTCCCTCAGTGCTGGGAACACAGACACGCAGCACCCTGCCAGGCTTTTGCATGAATTCTGGGGATCTGAACACAGGTCCTTCCTCATTCCTGTGTACCTGATGAGCCATTTCCCCAGCGCACCCACGTAAAACTTTCTAACAGGAACACAGGACCAGGACAATTGTGCCCCCTTTTCTGTATCAACAGAGCCTGTGCTACACCTAGCATGTCACAGACATTCAATAAATGAGTGCAGAATGTGTGAAAGAACTCATGGATCACCTCAGAAGGACCCTGCTTCCTTCTTAGCACACACCCTCTGAGCTTGAAAGGGACAGACAGTTGGTTAGGCCAATTGCTTGACATTGAAACCCCTCAATATAGATGTGCTAATCCATAGTGGTGGCCATAGGTGACAGCCCTACTAGGGGTGAAGGTTTGCTCCACCATTGTAGCCCACTTTTAGGAAGAGGGTACATTCGCACACGTCTCCTCAACCATGCCTCTTTTTTCTTTTAGAAATTGTATCTTTTATGTATTTAGCTCTGACAGTTCAATGGTTTTGCTTTTATTAATCTGTGTGAATTCACTGTATGTGTGGGGTGCATGTGTGTGGGGTGAATGTATGTGTGGGTTCATGTATGTGGGGATGCATGTATGTGTGGGTGCATATGTGTGCAGGTGCATGTTTGTGCAGGTGCATGTGTGTGGGTGCATGTATATGGGGGTGCATGTTTGTGCAGGTGCATATGGGGGTGCATTGTGTGGGGGTACATGTGTGTTCAGGTGCATTTATGTGTGGGTGGTGCAGGTGTATGTCTGTGTGGGTGCATGTGTGTGCAGGGTGAGCATCCTCCGTGGAGTCATAGGTCAGCCTTGAGTATCCTTCTCACTGGCTCTCTGCCCTGTTTTTTGAGACAAGGTTTGTTCCTGAACATAAAGGTCAATGGCTCAGCTAGGCTGGCTGGCCACTGAGGCCCAGAAGTCTACTTGTCTTGGCCTCCCCAGGACTGGGATTACAAATACCACATGCCTAGCTTTTATGTGGGTGCTGGGATCAAACCCAGCTCCTAGTTCTTATGCGGGAGTCACTTTGCCAACTGAGCTTCTCAGCCCCTTCTATGAATCACTTATAGAATAAAGATATTACCTCTTTGTTTGAGGGTTTTTGTTTTTATTATGAAGTCTTACTATGCTGCCTAGGTGGCCTTGAACTCCTTGTGGTGACCTGAATAAGAACTGGCCCTCATAGTCTCATCTATTTGAATGTTTAGTCTCCAGGAAGTGGAACTCTTCAAAAAGATTATAAGAATTAGCGGTGAGGCCTTGTTGGAGGAAGTGTGTCACTGGGCTTGGTCTTTGAGATTTTAGAAGCCCATACCAGGCCCAGTGGCTTCCTCTTCCTGCTGCCTGTGGGTCAGGATGCAGAACTCTCAGCTACTTGTCGAGCGCCACGTCTGCCTGCACATTGCCATAAGGACAAAGTACTAAACCTCTTGAAACTGTAAGCAAGCCCCCAACTAAATGCTTTCTTTGATAAGAGTTGCCTTGGTCCTGGTGTCTCTTCACAGCAACAGAACAGTGGCCAAGACATTCCTGGACTCAAGCAGTCCTCCGGCTCCAGCCTCCTGTATGCTGGACTTGCAGGTGTGTGTCGCGGTGCCTGACTGCAAATATCTTTCTATTTGTTTTCCCTCCCTACTTCACCCCAGAGCAAAAGATTGACATCTGGGGCTGGAGAGATGGTTCAGAGGTTAAGAGCTGACTGCTTTTCCAGAGGTCCTAAGTTCAATTCCCAGCAATCACATGATGGCTCACAACCATCTGTAATGGGATCTGATGCCTTCTTCAGATGTGCCTGAAGTCAGTACAATGTACTCATAAAACAAACAAACAAACAAATAAATAAGGCTGCCGTCTTACTGGGGTCCACCTGCAGTTCTCTGTTGGGCCTTTTCTATTACTATTACCCATAGAGAATCTTTTCTGTTCAGATCTTTGATCCCAGGCCCTCCGGTGCCACATGAATTTTCTTACATTTCTGTTAAAATGTATCTAGGATGCTTTCTGGCTGGCAGAGGTAACAGCGTTTCTTGTGCCCCTAGCTCTTCATTCTCAAGATGACTAGAGACCTCCATAAAAGCAGTTTGACACTGGACACACCTAGGCATTGTCGTGAACCTTAGGGGTTCATCATTAGTGCCAAAGGTCCAGCATCAGGAAAGGGAGACGAAGCTACCTCTACCCCAGTGGGAGGAGAAAGAAGACAAGCAGCTGACACACATCTGACTGCCATTAGGGCCCAACCTCCTTTCAGTGATAATCCAGAGCCACTGTTTCTGGGAGACCCTGCCTATCACCCAGCTTGTCTTGAAAGCAAGAAGGAAGGTACTCAAGGTTGGCGTAACCTAAGTTATATTTTGTTATGCTGAGAGTCATTACACATAAGGTTCACACTCCAAGTTCCTAACTACAGTCCTAAGCGTATCTTCCCAAGGCTGCTTACCTGTGTGACATATTTTAGCCGAAGGTTGGGTCCAGTCTCTCACAGTAGTCTCCAATTTGAGGGTCAGGATCCATGTGGGGGTGGGGGAGAGACCCTCTGGCTGCAGGGCAGAACAAGGTAGTGTCTCTCCAGTATCTACAGCAGTCCCAAAGAGCCAAAGAGGGATATATTCATTGCTGTTGGTCTTGACATATATACTGTCAAGTGGGTGTCATGAAGTTCTCTGCTTTCAAAGTCTTATAATTGGTTATCTTGAGTGTGTGGTGTCACTGAGTTTTGGTTACCAGGTGCAGCCTTGGGTGGGAATGGCATTTCTGACTAAGCTATTTCTCTATGTCTAAAGGCATTTTTAAAAAGTATGTTCATCACACAGCTTCACTCTGCAGTTGGCACTCTGCCTCTGGGCTACATGGCACCTGTCCTACGTGTCATAAACGCATCACTGTGGCTGGCCCTGCCTCGTTTGCCTCAGGAGGAGACATCTTTTACGTTCCTTGCTGTTGTTGCTCCAACCCTCCCTGCAGCCCCTGTTCATAGAATGCCCCAGAGAATTCACACTTTGCATGTAAATGAGCTTTTGAGTAAAGCAGCACCTGGAGAGTCCAGCGGGTACCTGTTGGGGGCACCACCCATCTTTGGGTACCTGTCTCAGGCAGTGACTGTCTGCTGACACTCTCTCATGAACATTTACTCTCTGGCCTCAATGCCAACAACTTTATTTCCCAGTAGGAAACTGAGGTTCAGGGACCTGAGGTAGTTTCTGGGGTCAGAGGTCAGTTTACCAGCATCTGAACATCCTTACCTTATCTGGGCCCTTCTGGTTCGAATGATAACGCTGAGGTCCAGGAAGAGGCAAAGCCACATTGTCCATGTGCTCTTGGGAGATTCATCACGCACATATAACTGGGCTGATTTGGGGCCCATTCTTCAGCTGGCATTCCACTGGGCCAGGCTTATCATCTTGTGGTTCTTCCAAATAATTGTTGGTTCGAGCCCACCTGAACTAGGAACTATCTGTATGGAATTTCAGCTTCTAAAAACACTCTCCCCTTGACACCTTGGCTCCCTGTTTCTCTTGTCCTTGAACATAGATGAAGTCAAAGATTATTGACAACCCAACCCCCACCCCATGGCTCTGCTGAAATGAGCAGCAGTCTCATGTGCACAAAAAGAGAAGAAACAGCCTAGCTTGAAAGCGTTGTATCCTGTGTTGTGGTGAATGACTCTGTGTGGCCACTTGGTTGGGCCACAGGATTCTCAAGCATTTGGCCAAACGTATTATCCTTGGTGATTCTAGATGAGCTACATGTTTGACTCCATAGATGGAGATGGGAAGTTGTTGAGGCCAACCCTGGGTGGTGGTTCAGGGGTCTGAGTCTCCTTGAAAGGGATGAAGAGCAGAAAAGATTTCATGAATCTTTTTCCTTGGCATTTTTAGGGGAAGGCGGTTCCCTACAGGACAGCTCTATTTTCTGGAGGTAGCCCAAACCACGATCTCTCTGAAAAACCGAGACCAGGTATCTGTCTCAGGTGCTGTGTCAGAATTGTCCCAGCAGAATACCTGTCAGGCTGAGTGAGTGGCACTCACAGGATCACCTCCTGCAGTCTCTGAACTGGAGTGTAGATTGACAAAGACACCCTGTCAGATATCCCAAAGAGGGAGAGTGACGGGTTGGCAGCTCTACACTGGTATTTTTAGATCCCCAGCTTTCTGGGGACCTTTATTTTTTCCCCCTCTGTGCTGGTGGTGTGATTCTAATCACCTTCAGCCACTCTGAAGGACAAAGTCTTTCTCTAGTTGCTGAAAACAGGATTTTGCATCCATAGGGACCCTAAAAGCCACTTTTCCCCTCCTTCAGATATACCAGGTATTGTGGGACTTCTCCATGGGAGAAAGACATGAGCAAACATCTCTTTACCCCAGACAGGACACTAATGACAGACTGAAGAAACTGTTCCACCTGTGTCTATCTTAGCAAATAATAAGTTCATAGAGGCTACTTACAGGCGCATGGATAGCTCAGAGGCGTCTGTATCATGAAAACGCCCTTTCCAGCATAGGCAGTGACTCAGAAAAGCCCTATCTCTGGAACTTCCTGTAGGACTTGAAGGCAGCTAAGTGGGAGAGACTTCTCTCACAACAATTGCTACTGTTTATACCACCTTGGGGAGGGCCTTTGTGGATCTTGAAAGTTTCAGGAGCTTCCTGGGTCTTGTAAGTTTTATGTACTTCCTGAATCTAATACAATGTTTCAAGTCAGAGGAAACTGAAAATCAAAGCTACAAAGTAATTAAGAAAACCGAAGCTCAGTAAGATCGAATGCAGCCCTGCTCTCAACTCTACCTGTGTTTTGTGACGTTGGCAAAGTGCTCTTTAAACATTCAACTGTGGGTTGGGGAGATAGCAGTGGGAGTAAATTGTCTGTTGTGCAAACATGAAATCCCTGTTTCGATTCCCAACATCCACAAACCTCAGCCAGGTAGGAAAGAATGTATCTGTAACTCTGGTGCTGGGAGTCGGAGATGATCTATCTCAGGGCTCACTGACCAGCCAGTCTAGCAAAACAGAAACTGTCTCAAAGAATAAAATGGACAATAATTGAGGAAAACGCCCAATTTTTGAACTCTGGCTTAACAAACACATACACATAGAGACACAGACACACAGACACAGCAACACACATATGTACACCACCACACACACAATACCACAAACACACACACACACTCCAACCTGGCTTTGCCACACCTCTGTTAAAAAAATCCTTTATCACCTGCAGCCAAGTGGCACACAAAGCCCTGTGTCTGGCCCTGTGTGCTGAACAGTTTTATATCAATGCAGCATAACCTAATGTCATCTGAGAGGAGGGAGCCTCAATGATAATAATAATAATAATGCTCCATAAGATCTGGCTGCAGACAGGCCCGTAGGGCATCTTCTTAAGATTGATGGAGGAGGGCCCAGCCCATTCTGGGTAGGGCCGTCCCTGGGCTGGTGGTTCTGGGCTCTATAAGAAGGCAAGCTGCACAAGTCATGAGGAGCAAGCCAGTAAACACCGCACTTCTTCATGGCCTCTGTATCAAGTCCTGCCTCCAGGTTCCTGCCCTGTTTGAGCTCCTGTCCTGACTTCCTTCAGTGGTAAACTTGCTTTTGGTCATGGTGATTCATAGCAGCATTAGAAGCCGAAGACACCTTGCATGAAAGCTTCCCACTGAACCTGTCCCATGCAAGTCGCGATCTCCAGGCTAGTGTGACACTCTCGCTTAGTGCCAGATAAAGATTCTGCTGTGGAGTTATACCTTTTACTACCTTGGTAGACCTGCACTTCAGTCTTCAAAATGAAGAAACCATTTTTTTCCCAGTCCAAATGGGGGCTTGTCATACTGCCACAGTCGTGCTAGGAGCTACTAGGAAGCTTCAAAGCAGAGAGTTAAGTAGGGCATACAAAAGCCACACATCACTTATTTATCGATCTCTGGGTAGAGCGCCCTCTGTTGGTCACGACTGGTATTGCATGGAGCCATCTGATAACATAATCACGTGTTTGTCCTAAGGAATAGATGTGTGAGCTCTACTGTCCTAAGTAAGGTTCCAAAAGTGGGCTAAACGGTGAGTAAGGAAATCACAGCCCTCCACTGACATGTTGACAGATGAGTGGGAAAACAAGTGTTCCAGAAGTGGTGGCTGCCCCGCTAGGTGGAAATCCAGGTCACCAAAGAAGAGTTTGTCTGGAGACCTCTCAGCAGAGCTGGAACTGGGGTTGGGGAGGAGAGAAATGGAGTCTGCCAGTCTCATCTACTATCATCTGGGTAGCTATTGAAGCTAAACATTGCTGTAGCTCCAGGGAATGGAATGAAGCTCTTCGGAGTCTAGTTGGGTAAGGGCAGGGGCCCCCAGAGCACCTATAGCAGCAACAGCAAGGAATGACAGGCATTTTGTTGCTCAATTTATATCAACCTTATGTTTAGAGGGACACCTGCATGATTCAGATGTAAATGTAGAGCAGTTGAACCTCTAGCAGAGCCACTCCTTCCCTCCCCCTCTCCCCTCCCCTCCCCCTCCCCTCCCCTTCCCCCCTCCCCTCCCCTTCCCCTTCCCCCCTCCCCTTCCCCGCCCTCTCCCCGCCCCTTCCCCGCCTTCTCCTCACCCCTTCCTTCTCCACATTTATGTTGTTTCAATTTCCTAGCTTATATGAATAGAGAGGCAATAGAGTCCTTTTGGGTCCTTTTGGCGCGTGCCAAGGAGCAGGATTGTTGGGTCATGTGGCAGATGCACCTTGAGTTTTGGGGGATACTCCACACCGATTTCCACGGTGGCAATAGCAGTTAGGGAGGCCATCAGTAGGGGTAAGTATTCCTCTTTTCTCACATCCTTGCCGACTTTTATTGTCAGTTTTTTTCTTGATGTCAGTCATTCTGACAGGGGTGAGGGAGATCTCCAAGTAGTTTCAGTGTGCCTTTCCGTGATTGCTAAGGACCTTGAGCAATTTTTGAGATATTTCTTAGCCATTGTTACTTCTTCTGAGGACTCTATGTTCGGGTCTATACTCCATTTTTTTTAAAGCTTTCTCATCTGTTTTCTTTATTGTTTTTTTTCTTAAATCTTTTCAAAAGATTTACTTATTTTTTTTATGTATATGAGTGCTCTATCCCATGTACACCTACATTCAAGAAGAGGGCATCAGATCCCATTACAGATGGTTGTGAGCCACCATGCGGTTGCTGGGAGTTGAGCTCTGAACCTCTGAGCCATCTCTCCAGCCCTTGATTGTGTTTCTAGCCCTTGACATGTTCTGAATATTAATCCTCTATGAGATGTGTAGTTGGCAAAGATCCTCTTCTGGCCTGTGGGTTTCCTTGGTTGATGGCGTCCTCTGCAGACAGAAGCGTTTACATTTTATAAGGTCCCATTTGTCATATGATGGCCTTAGTTCCAGGCAAATGGAAGCCTCCTCAGAAACTCCTTCCCTTATCCATACCCTGTGTTTTCTTTTACTAGTTTCTTCTACAATTCAGGGTTCACAGTGAGGTCTTTGATCCACTTGGAGTTGGTTTTGTTTTTTGCGGGGGGCGGGGGTGGTGGTGTTGGAGACAGGGTGACAGATGGCTGTTGGGGACAGGATGACAGATGTTGGCATCATTTCGTTTTCTACCTGTGGACACCAACTTTCCCAGTGCTGTTTGCTGAAGGAACACACCCTCCCTGCCCAGCTAAGCACTTCCTGCTGCATGGTGTTCACCCATGCCCTGAGCTCTGGGGCTACAAATGAGAGGCTCAAGACTCAGAGAGGTCATGGGCCTTGCACTGGTATTTTGTCAAGAATGGGAGAGCCAGTCTGCAATGAATGGTCAGAAAAGAGAGCCTGGTACAGAAACAAAAGGAGTGAGCACAAAAGGTTCCCCTGAGACCTAGTAAGGATGGCTAACACACACAGAATGGTTAATGTGCTGGCCCCGACAGGATCATCTTGATTTCACAATGTGATCTTGTGAGGTAGGTGGTGGAAAGATGAAGGTCCTTTTGCCTGGTGAGTGGTCATTAAGCCACTTGAATTCACCAATCTTGTTTGTGTGGGAGGATGAGGGCTGTGGAAATCTAAGGAAGTGCCCCATTCCTGATCATCACCGAAGAATGGAGAATTTGATGTCTTGCAACATCAAAGGAGGTAAATTAGGCCAACCAGATAGTGTATAAAAATCGAATCCTTCCTCCCAGCTCCAGTAAAACAACACAGTCCTTGTGCCCCTTGATCTCAGCTGCATGTGAGACCCAAGCCCAACAGAACCTGCATAGCAACATAGCCATGACATTGGAAGGCACTAAACTTATGGTAATTGTCATGATGGTCAAATGGTTGCCTGAAGGCCCATGCTTGCCTGGTCTTAAGTTTCTGTCTCTAGTGATGCACAGTAGGCACACACAGTAGGTATCTGTAGGTAAATATCTGTCTCCCAACAAAACTGATGTGAATAAATCTAGCTAACCTGCTCCCCAGAGATGGTGCCTTGTTCTGTCTCTCACCCTCCGTACCAGGCTCTGGATGAGCGGAGCTGACAATGCCCAGCTCTTCTTGGAGCTCAGAGCCATTGTTTCTTGCAGGAGATGACACACTGGGATGCCTGCTCTGTGATTTGTGGAGACTGGCTCCGGTTTAAGGAGAGAATGCTGTGATTTATCTTGCTAAGGCCTCCTTTTCTTCTCCTGATGATGATGGATGCCCACAGCCACATCAGAAGACGTCAGGAGACACACGGCACAGAGCTATGGCAGGTAATGCCTGACACCCAGGGATTCTACAGCTTAGGAAGGGGGAGGTGGCATGTCCACTGTGATCTCAGTGTAATGAAGAGATGCCAGAGATGAAGGCGGGATGAGGAGTGGGGTAGCATGGAGCATCAGAGACTTGGGGGTGGAAAGCCTAGCCTTATCTCCATGTTCCTGTTGTTTGACAAGACAGGGTGTCATGTAGCCCAGGCTGGCTTTGAACTTGCTACAGAGCTGAAGCTGGTTTTGCGTATCTGATCATCCTGCCCCCACCTCTCTAGTGCTGGGATTACAGGTGCACACTGCCTTCTACAGCTCTATCCCCATCTTGTCACATGACCTCTGAACTAAATTCCCTTTGGTTCCTCCAACCTCTGGAATCTTGCAGTGGTGCCCACACCAAAGACTTCTGATGTTTATTTTTGGACAGTATGGTACCAGTCATGTCTATCATTGGCCACCAAAGCACGTAAGCATTCTAGGACTTCATAAAATGGAACAATCATTTCTTTCAAAAACATCAAGAGGCAAGAGTTGCGACAGTACTTCTCTACCACCTCACAAGATCATGTAACTGGCGAAGAACACAGAGGGGATGCTGAGAGCTTTTCTGAATAACCGCACCCCCACAGCGCCTCCACAGGCCAGAAAGAGCTCTGCCAGCACATCTGTCCTTAGGTCCACTGGTCCTGGTTCTCCAGCTTACATTTTGAAGAGTGTCACTCACTGAACTTGGAGCTCATCACCCACTAGGCTAGCTGGCCGATGAGCTTTGGGAGTTCTGTTTCCAACCCTCAACTCCAGCACTGGGGTTGCAAACATGCAACACCACACCCAGTTTGCTTTAAAAACAAAAACCAAGGGTACTGGAGACTTGAACCCAGGTCCTTGTGCTTGTGAAGCCACCACTTCACAGGGCCACTGGGCCTTCTCCCAAGTCCCTGAAGTTCCTTTGATAAATAAAAAAAAAAACGGAGGGCAGTCACAGCCAGTTGTGATTTGTGCAAGGCGAACAACACTGTCAGGGCCTGAGCCCCATGTACTCAACCTCACAGCCCATGCCTAGTGTGGTTCACAACTTCCTGACATAGAGAGGGCAAGGCTGTAGGGTGGGAAGTCAGTCTCACCGGCGTTCTCTTCATTACTCTCAGGCAGAGACGGACGAAAATGTGAACTCTGCCCATTATCCCACAACATACTCTGGTGCAAATGACAGTGTTCTCCCTAGAGTCATTAATCCACTGTTGGGAACAACAACAAAAAATGAGTATTATACACGCTTATTGTGACCTTGTAGACACTCCAAGGACCCCTGCCTGCAATCGAGGGGGTTTTAAATCTTTGTAAATGGTCTAGATTGGACCCTCTGGGTCTGTAATAGGGAACACTGTCTGTTACGGACAGTGTTTTCTAAAAAGGCTCATTAAAAAATGCCCCAGATGACATAACTGATACTCAATCTCTTTATCCCATGATGAAGTTTTGAAATGTGCCTTTAGGTCACTCTCCTATTTAAAATTTATCTTTTAGAAGCAAAGAAAGGAATTGGGGATGAAACAATGGCTTTGGGTTGCATTTTAGCAACCAGGTTTAAATTATCTATGATGGCTTATAACGAAATCTCATGTACTACAGTACTCATGTTGAGCCTTAGGGAGCACATAGCTTTCATCTTTCAGGAGCAGAAAAAAAATGAGACTGTGAGAAGATAAGTTTCTTCTTTCAAAGTTATCCCCAAGGTGCAGGAAATAGCAGACAAAGCCTCAACTCTCCTGGTACACAGAGCCTGCACAGAGCTACACTTCAGGACAGACCCGACATGATTCTGAAGTGTCTGTGATAAGACAGAAGCCTTTCCACTCTCATCGGGAAAGGAGAGTCGCTATCTATGGGAGGCAGAAAGGGAACAAGCAAGAAAGTAACCAATTTTTAAAGTGAACCTCTGTAAGCCCTCTCAGGTAAGCCACCTCTTTAAATCTGACCTTGCTCACAAGTACAGTGGACGTGATGACCTGGCCTAGATGCAGAAGCTGTGGAGCAGATCCAAGGCAGGCAGAGTGTAGCCACCTTGCTGTGCACATGCATGGGCTGATATTATCAGCATGTTGGGTTTTGCTCGCTATCTTTGTGAATACTTTCAGAGAAATCTGCTTCTCTCTGCTCCCATGTAATGTCTGTGTCTTAATTTGCCAGTTGCTTAACTTGTCAGTTGTTAAATGCTGGATTTTGGGAGACCCAAGCAGTATCCGTTCCCTTACCACCCAGGCTCAGTGCTTCCCTGTGAGCTGGCTCTGTTGGGGGCGGGGGGTGGGGGTGGGGAGCCAAAGTGTAGTTCCACAAGAGCACAGGCATTGGCAGGTTTGCTTCTGCAAACATTCCCTGACTATCATTTGTGTGCCATCACAACTGTGTGAAGTGGAGAGAGAAAAAGAGACAGCCACAGCTCTTGTCACCTCCCCAGGGGTCTTCAGTGGTGGTGAAAGCAAACATCTTTGGTATTGTTTCTGACAGAAATGTCAGCTAAAGGCCTTGCATATTGAGAGAGAACCATTCTGTCTGGGACATGAGGGAGGCTATTGAGAATTTGATGTGGCTCTTAAAGTGGCTTCTAACATGGCAGCCATGATGTCCACCCCCAGGTGTCCCCAGACTCTGTTTTCCCCTGGAGGTTGGGGGAGGGCTTTGTGAGGACAACTGACAAGGCAGTTTATGCATCCAGAATGACACTCAGATTCGCGTGGTGGACCATGTGTGTGGAGAGATGAAGCAGGATATCAGGGCAGAATGTCAGGATGGGTTACACCATGGAGACTCAGAATGCCCAGCTAAGAACCATAAACTATACTGGGGAGGCGACAGGGAAGCCAGTGAGAGTCTTGAAGCAAGAGTTTATTTAACATTGCTCTTTATAAGCTGTTAAATGTGGGACATGGCAGAAGGGAGAAATTTGAGACAGGTAAGAGACCCAGTGGAGACAGGAAATGCCCACACTCTGACCCAACAGACGGAGCGTCAGTACACACACACACACACACACACACACACACACACACACACACACAGAGTGATAGAAATCTCATATAGATTGTAAGTTCTCTGAACACATCCACAGTCTGTTAGGCAGTGGTTCTAGTGGACATTTATTTCTCACCCACTCCACAGACATAGGCAGGTTTATCTGGTCGTAGAAAACAACCACGGATTTGATTTTGTGGAAATGAGAGGAAGTGTACCCAAGATGAGGAAGGAAGGGAGAGGGTAGACTGTTTCTTCAACTTCCTGGAGAAGACCCATTCATGAAGAACCCACATCACCAAGCTGCGCCATCTTGGCTTTCTGACAGTCCCTGTTCCCACTGTCAAGACCCCAGGTCTTTAGGCGTCTCAAAGCAGGACTAAAGCATGCTCAAAGCCATTGTAGTGTACTTACAAAAAAAAAATTAAACCACACAAATGCAAACATATGTACAAATGAGAACCCCCAGCATGAGTGCCAGCTCCCCTCATTGTCACCCTCCATGAGTGGCCCGCTCGCTAACTGACATGCTGCACGAATCTGCCCTGCTAACGGGCACAGTGCATCTTCCTGATCAAATCTAGCCACAGATATGTGGCGGTTTGGGATGGCTGGTCAGAATTCCTGGCTAGGAATATAAACTTTTTCTTTTGGTACCCATGGTTAAACTCAGGGCCTTGCATGTGTTAGGCTCGCACTCTACTCCAGAGCCGCATCCCTAGCTCCCATTCTGGTTTTGTTTTGAGATAGGGTCTGTACTCGTTACTTTTCTAGTGCTGTGATGAAAACACCATGACCAAAGGCAGCTTGCAAGAGAAGAGTTAACTTCGGTGTATGGTTCCAGATGATGGGAGTCCATATTGGAAGAGAGGCATGGCATCAGGCATCGGGCATCGGGCATCGGATGGCAGGCATAAAGGCAGGAAGAGGATGCGGAGAGACGCATCTTTAATTTTAAGCACAAAGCCAAGAGCAAACTTCATCTGGAGCTTTTGGACTCTCAAAGCGAGCACCCGCAGTGACAGACATACTTCCCTCCTTCAGCAGGGCTGCACGTCTTAAACCCAAACAATGCCACCTACTGAAGACTGAGCCTACAGGGAACATTCTCACTAAAACGACTCCAGGGTCTTGCTATTTAACACTGGCTAGCTTCAAAGTTTCGGTCCTCCTGTCTACCCAGTCTTTGGATTTCAATGTGCACTATCCCGAATAGCTTGGAATTAAATACTCTCATTTAACAGACTTGGGGGAATGAATGAGTTAATCCTAAAAGAACCAGAACATGTTTGGTGGCTGTATTCCCTAGTGAATTCAGCTTCTTTTTACTAACAAGCTGGGACCAAAATCCATGCCTTTAAGAGATGTCATGTGGGATTAAAAGACACAATTTACACAAATTCCCTGGCATTGCACAAACACTACCCATTTAAAAAATCCTAACAGAGTACCTGGGACGTGGGAGCTGTCCGTGGTCCTGAACGGCTAGCAGCCCCAATGTTTTCCTCAGGAATGTCTTCTTTCCTCCATGACCATCCCCCGACCCCTGCCCTGATGCAGCTGCTCAGACAGACTTACTTACATTTTCCTAATCCTGATGTCGCTGTATTTCCATCCTTTGGTTAGCATGATCAATTTTTTTTTTCTCCTTCTTGCTGGGCCCCTCTCCTTCCTGGTATGGAAGACTTAAGATTTATTTATTTTATGTATGTGAGTACACTGTCACTCTCTTCAGATACACCAGGAGAGGGCATCAGATCTCATTCTATATGGTTGTGAGCCACTATGTGGTTGCTGGGATTTGAACTCAGGACCTCTGGAAGGGCAGTCAGTGCTCTTAACCGCTGAGCCATCTTTTAAAGACACAGGTCTGGTAAACTCGCTGTTAACAGAGTCACCCCACCCCTGCTATGACATAGAAGACTCCCTGTGCCTCTCCCCACCTCTCCTCTCCATCCCTTCCAGACCTCCATGCTTAGATATTCCCCAACCCTTCACCACTTCTTCCCTGGGTCCTCTGTTTTCTATCTGCATGCCTCATCCTCTGCTGAACTCAGAATTCTGCTCCCCTTCTTCAGGCGAGTACCCTCCAAATGCCACCCCCAATTCAACCCTTTCTGCAGCTTTTTTCGCTACCTCCATAAAAGACAGATCTCACCTCCCCCCACCCCCATATTTGATCATATTTCTGCAATAACCACTCAAGTGACCATAGCTCTGTGTCCTGTCAGACTGGGAACTCATTGAAGGCAATAGGGATGATACTTTACTCATTTTGTGGCCTCACTATAAGATGGATATTCAATATGAATCAATGCATGCATGAGCAAGCATACTCTTCCCCCATCCTGCCCTGCATTTGACCATCGGAGCCCAGAACATTCCCCACATCATCCTCCTGCACCAACTCAGAATGAATGAGTCTCTCACGGAGCACCCACTCTTGGATTTTGGCTCACTTCCTAGACATTTATTTACTGTACATATTTCACCTCCCACGGAATGTTCTTTATATAATGTTCTTTGTAAATATGTGTAAAAAAAAAAAAAGAAAGAAAGAAAGAAAAGAAAAGAAAAGAAAGGCCATTTACAACCAATGTGTAATGGAAACCCAGTGATTTAGAGCTGCAGTGCCTCATTTCACAGAGAGGAGATGGAGATCCAGAGGCCAGTGAGATTCTCTCAAGTTGCACACTGGGGGGTGGCAGAGGCAAGACTAGGACCCTTCTCCATAGCCTTGTGGTCACCCTGGTTGGGAATGTGCAGAGCACAGCCTTGATCCCCCTTCTTCTTTCTTAAAAAATAATTTCCGTGAGATCCTACCATTATTAGCACCCTCCTAACATTAATGGTCTCATCATGAATAATGCTTCTTTCAGCTGAACAGAAATGATATGGCTCACTGCCAAAGTGCTATTTATAATAGAAAATGTGCTGTTACTGGTTATCTTTCTCATCACTATAGCCAAATACCTGGCAAGAGGCAACTTTGGTAGTTTGAATGAGCTGTCCCTACAGTCTCAGACATTTGAATAACACTTGTCTCCAGCTGATGGTGCTGTCTGGGAGGTGTGGCCTTGAAGGAAGAAGTATATCATTGCAGGTGGGCTTTAATATTTCTCTCTCTCTCTTTCTCTCTCTCTCATCTTTTTCTGTTTTGTGCTTGAACTTTAGTTCTCAGCTTCTATCCCCAGCACTTCCTCTCTGTCCTCATAGGTTCTAGCCTTCAGGTATGGTAACCCCTAACAACCATTTCCCTCTTTAAGTTGCTGTGGTCATGGTGTTTCATCACATCAATAGAAAAGTGACTAATATTAGCTTAAGGGAGGAGAGATCTGTTTATTTGTTACATTATGGTGTTATGCGTCCCCTTGGCAGGGAAGGCCTGGTGATGGCAGGTGGACAGGTCTGGTCACAGAGGGGTGGGGCACTGGTGTTCACCATTTCCTGTTCCCTCGTCCCTTTTTACTCAGGCTGAACACCCATCCCGCATTCAGGGTTAGTCTTCTTTCCTCAATTAAGCCTCTCTGGAACTGACCACACAGACACACCCAATGGTGTGTTTCCTGGGTGACTCAAGTCCACACAGGTTGACAATGAAGATTAACCATTGCTCTGGACTTTTATATTTTTGGTGCATGTGTGTGTGCTCGTGTGCAAAGTCAGAGTTCAGTTTGAAGGAATCAATTCTCTCCTTTTACTGTATGGGTCCCTGGGACCAGTCTGAGTTGCAGGCGCCTTTACTTCCGAAGCCATCTCACTAGCCCAGATCTTTGAATTTCCTTTGTGACGATTAGGTGAGTCTTTGCTCCTAATATTTGGTTTTATGCCTGGTCTCTTGAGACCTCATGGGTGATAAAGACATCACTTGTTTTCCCGAAGCAACTTGCAGTGGGATTTCGTAGGAATTTATTTGCCAGAAAGAGCAGATATGAGGTATCTCCAGAGTGTTCACCCAGAAGGATTGAGGGGGCTGGAGGTGGCACTAACAGCAATCATGGGTAATAATACATCCTCCTGAGCTACAGGGCTTGGAGAGCTTCGGCATTGCAGAAGGAGCATGCATCCCAAGCATGGGCACTCTCTGCTCCTTCCCTAGCCTCAGCCTTTCCCCCAGTGCTTCTCCCACCTCTTGGTTCCCAAGTCCCAACCTTTACGAGTGGGTAAAAATAAGTGGGATGTTCTCTAAGATCTGTGAGCAGGTTGTGAGTGACAGATTATGAGGAGACAGAATTAGTGGACATGGAGAAAGCCCCACACACTTCTGTGACCAGAGCTGTTCTTTGTTAAGCATCCCTATCATCTTCAGGGACCTGAACTTAAATGACCTGTGATTGTTACAAAAGCTCTACACAAAGAAGGTGACTTCAAGAGACACCCAGGCAGCGTATGGATAATCACAACAGACATCACCGTGACAAACACAACCACACCACGGAGATTTCAAAAGGAGCCCAGGATTCAGAGCCAGGAAATTTGCCATCAGGCTTCATTCTGCCATTTCCTAAGTGTAGGACCAAAAGCAGGTGCTTATTTCCTGCCAATGTGTCGCCATTTTATAACGATGCCAGAGCAAGGATGCTTATATGGATGCTACACACCAAGTAATCCTCCCTAGAGCTTGCCCAAGCTCCCCTCTCTCCTTGCTGCCTATTCCACGCCACAGCCACCTTTTACTCTGAATTCTCTCACTCTCCTGTTTTGAACCAGTCCCCACCATCTCTGTACTGGACTCTGGCAGTTACCTGGCTCTCTGAGTCATACCTTCAAGCTATGGACATGTGTATGCCATCCAGGATGGGGTCCAAATGCACACTGTCAGTCAGGCTTAGCTCGGGGTATGTCCTGAGATGTCACTTTCCCAACAAGAAGGCTGATACTGATGCCCTGTGGACCATGTGTCCAATGGAAGACAGCTATCAGTGTCCCTGGAAGCCAGTTTTACTCCTTTGTCCCACCCACAGATTCTCTACAGTTCCCCACAGTAATCTTTCCAAGGCATTTATAGGATGGTAATGCCCTGATTTAGTTACTTTTCACATTTCTGTACAAAACAGAGAGAGACAAAAAAACAATTTAAGGGATGTTAGGGGCTACAGCCCACCTTGGTGGGGAAGGCGTAGCTGTAGGAGTGTGAGCAGCTGATCACATGGTGCCCACAGTGAGAAATCAGAGAAAGATGACTGTTCCTGCTCAGCTCACTCTTTCCTTTTCATTCCATCTGCGACCCTGCCCATTGGATGAGGTCACCTATACTCAGCTTAAGTCTCCCTACCCCAGTAAAACATCTCTGGAAATGCCATCAGACACACTCAGAGGTGTGTCCATGGCAATTCCTAATCAAGTCAAATAGACACTGAAGGGCAATTGTCATACTCCTTCCCTCTTTACCCAGACAAATTCAACATCAGGGTTCTCATCAATTTTAACTTATTTTACTTTGTGTATTTATGAACATGTGTGTGTGTGTGTGTGTGTGTGTGTGTGTGTGTGTGTGTACCACAGCAGGCATATGGAAGTGAGAGGACAAGTTGCTGGAGCTAGTTCTGTCCTTCCACTATGTGGGTGCTTAGAATGGGACTCAGGTTGTCAAGCTGCCCAACTCCAGACATTACCACCTTTAACAAATATGATGCCCAGAACAATTGAATAAAAGCACACAGAGGTGCTGCCTTGCCCTGGTGGCTTTTAAATAGTCCACACCTGGATTTAATACTCAGCTGGGGTTAAGAGTCCCTAGCTGGGGTTGGAGAGATGGCTCAGTGGTTAAGAGCACTGACTGCTCTTCCAGAGGTCCTGAGTTCAATTCCCAGCAACCACATGGTGGCTCACAACCATCTATAATGGAATCTGGTGCCCTCTTCTGGTGTGTCTGAAGGCAGTGACAGTGTACTCATATACATAATTTTTTTTTTAAAGAGTCCTTAGCTACAAGATCCTCCCAATGTAAAAACATAATCTCCTCACATCATTGTACCCACATGGAAACATCAGACAGAGACTCTTGTTTTTGGCTGAAAAAACTCTGGTCCCATTATATCTAATGGTTCACCCACAGCTATCTGGTCTACCCATGGTCCTTACACAAAGTCCTCACTAGATTGACTGGAAGAAAGGCAGTGCAGTGAAGTTCAGGACGCCCGTTTGACCATTTGAAAACACACTTGCCGTTGCTTTGAGCACCCTCTCTATTTATTCTCTGCCCCACTCCCCACCGGGCCTTTGATGAATTCAGGAGAGGAAAACTGTTTGGCATTTTTAACCAATTGTTCTGATACTTGAGCACAGCGGCAGCCAGGTTGTGACAGCACCTTATCCGTCACTGCATCCTGGCGGCTGTCACAGCTCACTCCTCCCCGCCTTCAGCAGGGGCCAGGCTTCTGGCTTCCTGATTTAAAGAGCAGCAAGCAATGCTTCCACAAGGATATCCAATGTCTCGAAATGTCAGACACACCAGTTGTTGCTGTCAGCTTTTATGGCCTGTGATATTTATCAGAAGGAAATAATTAAGTCCCCCAGAACCAGGGATCTTCCTTGCCGTTTTCAGGAGAGTCGGGGGGAGGGGGCAGCGATGATAAAAAACGCACATTCTCAAGGTGTCTTGTACACACCGGCGTGGGAGCCCACACCATCGCCTCTGCCTGTGGAATGCCAAGAGCCCTTTATACACATGGCCTGTTTTAATGCCAAATGTAGTGCCTGGAGGACTCACTTTACCCACGACAAAGCTGAGGCTCAGAGGTGAGGAAAACGAATGTCAAAATTAACATACCGTGCTGAGCCTGTGGTCTTGTGGTCTCGAGGCAGTCTCTGGCCCCCACTGTAGTGCTGCCTGCAGAAACACTTGTTTAATGCACAAATGAACACGTGAAGGGTGGATGAATGCACCTTGCTGTTTTAAAAGACATACTCCATCGGGGATCAGCACCTTGGACAGGTACACTCCCCACCCCTACCCCACCCCCACCCATGCCTTTCCAATAGCCCCTTGCCCTGACTGGCCCCTGCTCCAGAGCTCATGGATCTATATAAACTGACACCAGCTGTACACATTAAACTGAAGGGAGGTTGCACCTGAAAAAAAAAAGATATTAACAGAAAGTAACAATGAGGGCTGGAGATGACTTACTGTTCCTATAGAGGACCCAGGTTCAGTTCCCAGCACCCATAATCAGATGGCTCACAAGTGCCTGTAACTCCAGTTCGAGGGGATCTAATGCCCTCTGGCCTCCATGGGCATCTATCTGCATGCATATGGTGGACATAAAGCCACATAGGCACATATTAATCAATCAATCAATCAATCAATCCAAAAGAGAAAAAAACCAAAGTTGGCTGACCGGGTCCCTGCGGGTGTCATGGCAGGCAGGATGTGAACTGTAAGGAGGTGAGGATGAGAACTGGACTCAGCCTGACTTAGTCAGCAGGCTGGATCAAACCTCTCCTGAGTCTGGTGCTGGGAGGTTTATTGCCAGCATAGCTAAACACAGTAGAGTTTGAGAGAAAGTCCCCAGGCAATGATCATTTCAACTCCAGGTACACAATAAAGCTTAAGGTGTGTCTGCATTGTACACGTGACTGTGAAGGCGGCTCCAAACCTAAAAGGCCCAGAATCTACTGTGGTCTGCTGACCATTTGTTCATAGACATCTCTCCTAAGGATGGGTTCTATTTACTGGGAGATAAAGATAAATGTCCAGGGAGGGAGAGTCTGCGATAAACGACTTAGGACTTTTGGGTGAGGTTGGTCTCTACAGATACTGAAAGGTCACCAGGTCATTAGCAATATCCCCTCCCAGCCTCTGGGCAGAACGCAGACACTTTATCTTCTCTGTGGAGGAGACACCCTTGTGTGTTTAACATTCCTGTTTTCCCTAGAGATCTGTAGCCACAAAGGCCTTTATGTCTCCAACACCTCCTCCCTTCTAAGGCTTTAAAGAAAAAAAATAATGCCCATAGTAGAGGCTGTGGCAGAAGGCATCATCTCAATGGCTAGTCTAATGGATATAGGCACGCATAAAAGAGTTATAAGACTAGCCAACAGAGGACCAAGGGGAAAACCATCCTCAGCTGACAACCTGATAGAATTAAGCATCCCCAAACTAAATGTATAAGGAGCTAAGATAAACTGACTGAATCACTGTAGATGGAACTGAAGTCAAATCTACAGCCACGGATTCTGCAGATTTTCAGAATGGAACTCCCCTCTGTCAGATGGCAGAGAGGGGACCTAGGATCCGTGTCTGAGAGAAACCATGTGGCATTTGTCTTTGGAGGTCTGGCTTATTTTGCTTGACGTAATAATTTACAGTTCCATCCCTTTTCCTGCAGATGTTGTGACCTCGCTTTGCCTGTATGGCTGCGTAAAATCTGGGTAGGTGTCCTACCGCAGAGATGTTTGTGTATGTGTATGCTGCATTGCACACAATGTTGGGAAATGAAGCCAGCCCAGAGCCCTGTGGGAAAGCTGACTAGATATGGCCCATATACGCAATGGCATCTTAGTCACCCTGTCCTTTTCAAAGGTGAGACAATAGATGTTGGACTAAAGGGTAGGGTTTTCATTGGTTTTGTTTGGTTTGGTTTTTTTCTTCAGGTGCTGATGGCTAGTTAAAGTGAAATCAGGACCCAGTCTAGCGGTGTTTACATTCAACTGAGTCCTCTCCCCCCCCCCCCCCCCCACACACACTGTTCTGGGCCTCTAGATTCTTCATTCACAGGGTGGGAGAGTGAGGTGAGGTGTCTGCTGAACTCTCTGCTTCCCTGCAACCTTAGGTATGGCCATGTGCACCAAGACTCGGGTGGAAAAGCCATGCAGGGTTTTATTGATACAACCCTGGTCTGTCCTCCTGGTGACCTTTCTGCCAAGGGCCTGGAGGCAGGCTGAAGAAGGCAGGACTGGCTCTGGTTTCTGTCTGTGGCTTCTGTCTGCACCTGCTTCCTGTTCTGGGGACCATCCCCTTCCAAGGCAGATCTCCTTTGACAAGTCTACACGTGCTGTTCATTGCTATGTGGGTGGGTCTCTCGTCCCCTTAATAGCTCTCCTTTCTACTGTTTGCTGCAGCCAAACTGAGCAACTGGCTCCCTACCACTGCCCTACCCTCTTCTGCCTCTACTTTTTTCCTGTGCTGGAGTGCTAGCTTGGCTTCTGTCTTAGGGTTTTACTGTTATGAACAACACCATGACCAAGGCAAGTCTTGTAAGGGCAATATTTAATTGGGGCTGTGGGGCTGGCTTACTTGTTCAGAGGTTCAGTCCATTATCATCAAGGCGGGAGTATGGCAACTTCTAGGCAGGCATAGTGCAGGCAGAGCTAAGAGTTCTACATCTTCATCTGAAGGCTGCTAGCAGAATACTGGCTTCCAGGCAGCTAGGACTAGGGTATTAAAGCCCATGCCCACAGTGACACACCTACTCCAACAAGGCCACACCTCCAAATAGTGTCACTCCCTGGGCCAAGCATATACAAACCACCACAGCTCCTCAGCTCCACCTACTAAGGACCGACCCCTGCACACAGAGTACTGTGCAGCATAGCTGCTTTCTAGGGCTCACTCACTCATGTGTGTTCACTCTCTTAAGTGCCTGCTGTGAGGCAGATGTTGAGCAGGTCAAGGCACACAGAGACCGAAGTCACTAGCGGTCCTGTCCACTGTCTGCCAGATTGATCCTAGACTATTCCGAGATGGGGACTATTGAATTGTGTTTCTGAGCCCAACATCCATTCAGCAAGCTTTCCTGGACCCTCTGGTGGATGGCCTTTGTGTTCTCTGGGTGTCACAAGGACCCCGACTCTTGCGGTGTGCCTGGCTCAGGCTCAGGGTTTGACTGAAGGATGCTTCAGGAGTCCTTGCTGAGTGATGTGACAGTTAATATTAAGGAGGACCATGTCCAGTGTGAGGACCCAAGGACAGCTGCAGTGGCTACACTGGAATCAGACAGCTTGATGATGACAGATGGCCCCTCTGAGACTGGATAATGGTGACATAGGTCGGGGTTGGGAGGGGCACACTCAGTTCCAGACAGGGAAAGCCAGATCGAGGTGCTGGAAGCTAAGCCTCAATGTTCTAGATTGTCCCAGGACTGGGCCCCCCAACCCCCATGCCCAGATTCCTACTTCAAATTCTGCCAGCCATAGAAATAGGGCCAAGGGTGCACACATGGGTGGCTTGGGCCAGCCTGCTGCCATCTCCACTTAGGGGCCAGCCTCCTTCACAGAGGAAAGCCCTGGAAGGCAGACAGTTTGCCGAGGAGGGCATGGTGCCAGGGCGCCTTCCTGCAAGCCTGATTTCATTTGTGCTTCTGAGGGAAGAGCTGTGGTCTGCTTGGTTTCTTTCTGAAGCTCAGGTGAGGGCTCTAAGCAATCCCCACGGCTCCCTGCCCTACTTAAGCAGAAACCCTGCAGTTTGCCTTAATGTAATACCCGCTTGCACACTCTATTATGCGCTGGGTGTGGCACTGGACGCTGGCATAGGGAAGGATGAGGAAAAACAGGGTCAGGACCCTAGAGAGGGAGTCAGAGCATGTGTAGCTTGCTCTGCCCAGTCAGGCAAGGCTGTCTGCTGACACTGAACCAGTGGGCACAGCGCTGACCCCAGACAGCCGTGATGAGTCCTATGGTATTTGAAGAAGCCTTTGCAGAGAAGAGAGGTCTGAGCAGGGCTTGAAATGAGTGTGGCTTGGACAGGCTAATTAATGAAGACTAAGATCATTTTTTACATCTGCATGTGCATGCATGTTTATACATGTGTGTACACATGTGCACACACTCATGTGCTCATGAATATACATGTGTGTATAGATACATAGACACTTGTATATATGTGTGGAGAAAAATCTTAGGTGTCATCAGGAATGCTATCCAGCTCTTTCAAGACAGGATCTCTCATTGGCCTAGAATTCACCAGCTAGGCTCAGCTAGGCTCTTATATTTGGCTCCCCAGCACAGCACTGGGACGGCAAGCGCTCACCAGCTATTTCCATAGCTGCAGGGGAATGAAGCCAGGTCCTGAAGCTTGCATGGCAAGCGCTTTCCCTGACAGAGCTCTCTCCCCAGCCCAGAACTGAAGTCATTTCACCAAGAACTTTGGAATTGATTCTAAGCCCATCAATCACAGCCTGGGAGCTTGGTGGACCTCACAACGCCAAGGACAAAGCTCTCTCTGCCTCAGTTCTTCTCTCTAGCTGGGTTTCCTTTGCCAGGGACGGCCACTACTCCTGGCCCACGGATTATCCAGGTCCCTTTGGTATCTTTACAGGCAGGAAGCCTCTAGCTGTCTCAGGCTGACCCCAGGGACCTCCAGACTTCTGCATCTCATCATTTATAACACCAGTGACTAGCCACAAGCATCTTTGCTGCCCTAGCCAGAGTTCCTTTTTATTTTCTCTGGGTTCTTAGAGCAGCCAGAACTCATCTCTATCCACCATTTAATCATGGGTTCAGTCTCTCGGGCTTGTGTGTTTCCAGCTCCAGCCTCAAGGTCATGTGATAGATGCTCCGAAGTCTGCAGGACTGTAGGGTTGATGCTAGCTTGGGTGTCAGTTTACATAAGTCCTGTCCACACTAGCTGGCAAGCAGGTCAGGTCTCCATATCTAGAGTGTGGAGGGCTTGTCCTGTTGCTCTAATAACTAAGGAGAGCAGTCTCCCATCGGCTATGACAGCGAGCTTTTTCTGGTGGTACGCTGGGCAGCAGTGTTTTGAGAGGTTACACTTTCACAAATCCAATTCTAGGTGTATTTAGTCTGTTCCCTGCCCGGGTGTGGGTAAGTCACAACAGGCCTTCGTTTAGTTTATAGTTCTGGAAGCTGGAAATCCCAATGGCAGGTGTTCTAGTTTCTGTTCAACCCCTGCTCACAAGGCTCCGGTGACAAAGGAAAGCACAATTTCACTAGGCTTCACCTCGGACACCAGTGACTTTCTGGGCTCCCTGACAGAGCGTGGTGAGGGGACACTGGCAAGAGGGTGGGTGCAAGTCAGTTGGATTCCAGGAGCATTTGCTGCCTGCAGAAGAACAGTGAGCTCCTGAGGAGACAGGGTCCTGACACAGCCAATCTGCTGTTGGGTAACAGCAGCTCCCATTCACATCCCAGTGAGGGACCAGAGTCTCAGAGGAGGAGCCAGGTTTGCACGGTTTGTGGCACTCAGCATTTACTTCAGTTCATTTGGCAGGAGTTCAGTGGACTCTTGCTTAGGAAGCAGGCTACCTGGATGCCTCTCTAAGAGATCCAAAGAAAGAGCTTGGCACTCCCATGCAAATCTGTGCACCTTCAAGGATGTCGAGAGAGACAAAAGAACCGCGTGGTCCTTCCTTGCATTTCTGGGGAGCTGCTATACCGTACCTTGGCTCTCAGTGAGACGCCTTAGGTGTTAGAGCTGAAACCCCTAGACTCTGGCCCCATAGCTCACTGATGGTGAGACCCTGAGGACGCAGCCCACCCCACTGCCACCAACTTATGAAACAGGAGTAGGAATCTGCCTGAATTTACCAAGACAGTTGGTTAAGTTAGCCCAGGGAATAGCTGTAAACATTGGTGACTGAAGTCTGGAGCAGAGATGGGGACACAGGGACACATACCATACTGAAGGTAAAGGAGCGGAGAGAAAGAACACAGAGGAGGGCTAGGGCTAAGCAAGAGTGCTGCCTCCCAGGCCGTCAGGCTTCTAATCCCACAGGGAGCGCAGTGCTGGCTCTGGCCCTGCCATGATTTAAAGACAAGGCTGTGCTACCTGTCAGTTTGTTCTTGGCGGCTTCCCATAGCTGAGGGGCTTCAGCAGAGAGATCACTGTGAGCAATGGCAGGTTGAAGAACAGGTGTACCGAGCACAGTAAACATCTGGGAGGAGGCTCACAGCCTTCCTGTTCCCCAATAGCTTCTGCTCTGTATGAGACACTGAGAGCAGAGAAACAACTTGCTTAAAGAAAACGGGGTCGGTCAGATTCCGGGTTTCGCACCCCGTTTTCTTTGCTTCATTTTCAACATGTCCTATGTTTTACCTTACAGACAGATCCTCAAATGCAGAGGGTGTCCCCGGCTGGTACTTTTCGTTTTGTTTCCCCACAGTAGAGCGAGCAGCTGCTGAATGCCAGACCTCTCTTTAAAACCTGGTGCCCCACACTGCCTTCTTTGTGTTTTGTTCTGAGAAAGTGGTCCAGGCTGCATCTGTCTTGTGCACAGAGACAAATGGCTGTCCTTCCTGTTTGTGCCCGGGGGGGTGGCTTTATTGTGAAAGGGGCCGTTTTAAAAAGCAAACAGATAGCAGCATCCGCATCACGAGGCTGCTCTAGCGGATGAAAGGCTTTCTGGCGGGGACATGGATGTTGAAATCATTGAATTTAGAACAGAGAAGGGAACCTCAGAGGCCTTCCAGCGGTCAGGGGGCAACACACTTCTTTCCCCTCCTCATCTCTCCCTTCCCCTTCTCTTCTTCCTTAAGTTGTGATTTTAAAGACAGTGTCTTGTTATGCATGTAGCCCAGACTGGACTGAAATTCCAGATTCTCCCACTTCCTAAGTGCTGGGGTTCAGTGAGCATCCCAAAGCCAGCTTAACATACATTTTCCTGTATGGTCTCTCCTCTGCAGGGTGTAACTACAGACCTCAGGTTTAGGCGGTCAGTTCCACCTCCCATTCTTTATAGACCAGATATACAGCATAGCAGATTGCAAAATGACATCCGAGAGTTTCCTGTGACGTCACCGAGCCTCATATGCTTCCGATTAGCAGAAGAGGATAAAAGTCACCACAGAAGTGATGTCATGTCACTCTACGCCAGAGAAAAGAAACTCACCCTTTTAATTAGTGGGTGTGACAAATGTAGAGTTCCCAGGGGACAATTTGGAAGATGGAAATAACGCTTAGATCTCTGCTTCTTTTTGTTTCTCCCTCCCTCCTTTTCCACCTTCCTCTTCCTTCTCAACTTCTCCCCTGTCTCCTCCTTCTCCACTTTCTCTCCTTCCCAATCCTTCCCTCCTTCCCCCTCCCTTCTTCCCTCTCTCTTTCTCTCCCTCTCTCCCTCCATCCTCCCTTCTCTCCCTCTCTCCTTTCTACTCCCTTCCTCCTTCTCTTCTTCCTTCCCTCCTTCCTCTCCTTCTCTCCCTTCCTCCCTCTCCACCTTCCTTCTTCCTCTTTTCTTCCGTCCTCCCAATCTTCTCTGTTTCCTGCTCTCCCCTCTCCCCCCTCTTTTTCTTTTACACTGTATGTAGCCCAGGCTGGCCTTCTGTGGTGATGGCAGTCCCCACACTTTAGACTCCCAGTTCTGGGATCACAGACATGTGTCACCATAACTGGACTTGGATTTTACTGTCAGCCTTACCAGTAGCTTCTCTAGACATCTGAGAATGCAATTGTGGTGATGGCTTCGTAACTCTGAGCATATGAAAGTGATGGTGCATGTACACAGCGTATGACATGCATCTCAGCACCTGACCAGCAAAAGGAGACAAAAGCATGGACCATGGGCTCTGTCATTTCAACTGCACACATCTAAGGTGCCAGTCAGTGCTGGCCCTGGGCAGGGCTGTCTGTCAGTCAGCTTCTCTCTGTCCTCCAGTGGCCTTTCACCTCTCCTCAGGAGAAGGACCAAGTCTCTACCATCTTCCCCAACCCTGTGGCCTCATTTAGCCCCAAATACTTCCTACACTCTCTTATAACCATCACTCGTAGGAAAGCATCACTCATAGGGGAGAGTGGACGTTGAACGTGCTCTGGGAGAGCAGTCTGACAGAGGAAGGTGAGGCAGGTCTGAGGCATGTATAATCTTGTGGCCAACGTTTTAAGTAAAAAAAAAAAATCCATAACTAACTGCCCCTCCCGACTCCCCACATCTTATGTGACTGTTTTTAGAAGTTTTTAAAGATGGGAAAAAGATGAGGCCATATTGGTAGGGCCCTGGTCCATTCTCTCTGGTGTACAATTAGAGAAGAAATTTGGACACTTAGATGCCAGGGAGTCAATATCTACAAAACAAAGAGCATGTGGGGGCACAGGTACAAAATGGCCACCTACAAGCCAAGCCTACGGGAGAGCTACATGCCGATGCCTTGACCTTGGACTTGCAGCAATGTGAGGAAATGCACGTGCTATTTTGTCATGGCAACCCTGGGATAAAGGTTGTACGGAGAAAAGGATGTTTCACCTGGCTAGAGGGGATAAACACGTCCTCCAAAGTCTTTCAAAAGCTTAATTCTGTAGGGACAGAGGACAAAAAGCAATACGACCCCGGGACTCAAAGTATTTGCAGTGATTTGAGTTTGTTGAGGGTCCCAACAGAGCCTTTGCGGTTAAAGTGTGTATGCGTCTGCGCATGAGCACATGCGCATTTCAGGAACAGGGCTATGGGAACAAGGTACGGAGACGTGTAAGCACCCGCGCTGCTTGTGGATGGCAAGTGCCAGATGAATGACAAGATGACGCTGAGAGATGCGCTGGGCCACAGCATGGAAACTTCTCCAATGCAGAACTCCACTTTTCAGGGGTATTTACAATCGGGGAGATTGTTTGTCCAGAGACTCCCTGGAGGAGACTGTGTGCCAGGTAGCGGCCATCTTGGAAGTCCTAGGGAGCCCAAGGCCTGCACCTGATAGTCATTTCTGGAACATTTGGGAATATCTACAAAGAGCCACCCTTAAAGGGCTGTGGGACACAGAGAATGTTGGGTTTCTGCAAAGAGAGGTGGGGTTCAATTACGAGCAGATGGAAGCGCTAACCAAACCACAGAGCAGTGTCGGGACCTCAAAGGCTCTAACAGTCCTGGCATGTGGGTTCCCTCAGCTTCTCTCTCCACAGCACACTAAGACAGCACCATTAGCCCTATTGTGTAGACATTAAACAGGCCCAGGGAGAAGTCACACGCCCACAGCAAATGGCTCATTGCCAGGCTGGGCTTTGGAGTCAAACCTCTTGTTTGTTTATGCACCTCACCTCCACAGCATTTCTCGAAGGGACAGATTGCCTGAGCAGAAGGACCATCTGCCCAGTGCTGGATGACCACAGTCCATCCACCCCTCTGGCATCAACAGCCATTGCTCACTCAACCAGAGGTGCTTGGATACCATCCTGGCCTCCCTGTGCTCTGAGGAGCTCTGCAAGGCTGACCAGTCACCAAGACAAGGGAGGCTCCTTGCTTCGAGTGGGAGCCTTAGTGATATTGGAGAGCCGGGGGAAGTGAGTGGGACTAGATAGATCATTTCTGGTACAGTTGTTGAGTTGGGGGATACATCTTTTCAGCTGGGGCTTTTCCAAGTCGAGATGACCTTGACACGCCCTTCAGCCCAGAGCCTGTCATGTAGCTGTAAAACATCTGGAAAATGAAGGTGGCTTCCATTCATTAAAGACCTGTGAAACTCAGGGGCTCTGCACATTTTACTGTGTAGCTTAATGGGAGAATATGGGGGGAGGGGTTTGGGGGGTGATACCTGGTCATCTGCTGAGGTCATCTTAGCAAAAGGATTCTGCCATGTCCCATGAATGACACCAGAGCAGCTGTCCCTAATGCTGTTGAGAGGACAGAGGGGCTCATCTGCCTGGCCCTACGGCTGCTCGCAGCCAGAAAGCTGCAGGCTGACTTTGTGCTTGTCTTGGGACAGCATATCTGAGTTCCTCGTGCAATTCCCAACCTTGCCAGACCTTCCCCATAGGTTCTTCTTTTCCAGCCATTTCTCCGTAGACTCAGTGGACCTCTCTCTCCACCCTGATAGGTGTAGGTTCAGCACAGACCCAAACCAACCCCATTGTTTTAAATCGTTCTTCTCTCTCCTTGGGGGAATTCTGTTTCATTAGTGCTGGTTTGAGAAAGTTCTCCAGAATTGGGCTTCTTTCTGCATGCGCACCAGGCTGGGGCCAGCCCTCCTGAGAAGTCCTGCATTGCTCTAGAGATTCCTTGAAGGAGACAGATGAGCATCTGACCACCTGAAGGCCCCTGGCTTTCTTTTTAGTTAGCTCCTCCCCTCTCAGAATTCTTGTGGGCGTGGCTTCTCGTGGCCTCCCCTCCCCTTTCCAGTCGCTCACTTGAAAAGGCTCAGGGAGCCCTGGAGTGATGAGAGCACCGGAGATCACTGTGGAAGTTGGGGATAAATGTGAGTTGCTGAGAAGAAAGAGAAGTCTAGAAAATGAAAATGGGGAGAGAGCGGAAGGATGACAGAGGATCGTGGTACCTTGTGCCTCTGACCTTTGACACCACAGGCAGGGCCATCCACCTGTGTCTTAACTCTGACCTTATCACTTCTTTACTTGGAACCCTTCAAGGGCACATTGGGAGCTACAAACCAGAGACCCAGACCTTCTTAGGACACTGAGGACTCCCGGGTCCCAGCCCTGCCTGGTTTGGTGCTTGGTCCCCTTCCTCACATCCTGTGAAATGCTTGTAGCTTCTCAAAGACATCCTCCTGTGTCTATGCCTCAGCCATGCTGATCCCTTTGGCCACGATGCCCTTCCACACCTGCAGTTTACAGATAGAAGATACTTGCTCTTTAAGGGACTGACCTGGACATGCCCTCCCCTGTCCCCCAGGCAGGGACTGAGATCCTTTATATGGTTTTCAGACACGATGTCACAACCTCCCCACCCCCACCCCATGCTAAACATCTTCTACCACAGGACGGTAGTTATCTTATCTCCCCTGAAGAGCCTCTTCAAGTCTGGACCAGGACTTTTGAGTCCTCAGGGTGATGCTCAGCCTGTGACTATCCCCTCTGAAAACATCTGCCGTGTGTGTGAAGCACGTCTAAGCCAATGTGCAGAGTGGCTCATGGGATTCCAGGTTCTTTCCAGAAGCTGTGTCCGAAAGCTCCTGGTAGTATGTTTTCTTCTGGCATCCAGGGAGGCAGCTGGACGACTTCGGGTGTTTGAAATGAGTCCTGAGAGGGTTTTAGCAGTTGTAAACATGGAGGGGCACACAGCCCCAGTCCAGGAAATAAAACCAGGCACCGGAAGTTCTAACTTCAGAGCTGCTCACGCCTGGATGATCCAGAAGACAGAGTGCTGCGAGCTAACCCAGCGGGTATTTATTCTGCCAATTTCAAGCCATCATTAATAATGTAATGGCTTTCAAGTGGCTTGGCTCAGCCTTCCTCATCCGTGAAAGCCAGGATTCCCCATTCCCACAGCATACAGATATGCACGTACTTACTACTCATTCATTCATTCATTCATTCACTCATTCATCCATTCATTCACCTATCCATCTATCCATACACCCATTCAACACATAAACTGTTAAGTGCCAGCTTTTAGAATTCCTCTGTGCTAGCGTCTGATAATTCAGAGCTGAGGGAAGCAGGCGGGGGTTGGGGTGGGGGACTGTCTCTTCTGCTGAGTGTTATGGAGAACTTAGCAGGTACAGTCTCCTTACCCATCCCAGGTTCTAAGAAAGCCCGAACCCAAGAGATGGGAAAAGGGAGAGGAATGGTGCTAATGGAAGTGGGGTTTCAAAAGAGGGTGAGCTGTCGATCAGAGAACTGCACTTCGCACAAGCTGCACAGACAGATGCGATGGTCTCCACCTGTCCTCCCCGTGGGAAGGGCTCCTCTGTGAGAACCCTGTGGTAAAAGCACTGTTCTACTGGGGAGGGAGCAGGACACTGACTGGTGTCAAAGCTGTGACAGTGAACAGTTTCCATTTAACCTCCCTGGCTTCTAGAGTTAAAAACTGATATATCTATCCATAGATTAATGGATCTCTCAGCCCTCATCAGAAAATCTTCTGCGTGCAGTAACAAAGATCCACAACTGATCAAGGGGCGGAGAATAAGAGAATTCAGAAATCCATGTCTCACATTCCCACCCCACTCCAAGTCTCAGGGATCCTCACAGAAGAGAGGCAGGGAGGTGATCAGAGCCAGAGGCAATGGGTGACTACACAGGAAAGTGTCTTCTGGATATAGCAGGGCAGCCACACATAAATTCACAGATGTAGTGATGGCATGCAGGAGACCTGTGCAAGGCCCAAACCAGACCAAATCCCAGCGTGGGAGAGAAGAGATGGATACAGAGTCCTACCCTTAGTCAAGACGCTATTGGCAGCTGCTAATGCCAGGAGAGAGAGGGTTAGTTCTCTTTAGGAGTGTTTTCCTACAAGACAAACGTGTTCCAGGGGAAGGCCACACATCCAACATGCACAGTCAGCACAAATTGGAATCCCCCCCCCCGTGTGTGTGTGTGTGTGTGTGTGCGCGCGCGCGTGCGCATGTACACATACGTGTATATACATACATATCTCTGTGTATAGATATATTTATATATGATACAATGTTGCATGCTGGGGAAGTGGAGCTGAATCTGGGAGAAGTTGAAGGAGTCGTAAGTATAATTAAAACACACAATATGAAGTTCTCAAAGAACTTATAAAAATTTTCAAAAGTCGAAGATGACAAATAAAAATAATGATATATAAAAAGTGCATTGCTCTAAGCCTAGGAAACACAATGTGGTCAGAAGGGAAATGATATACGTTTTTATCATGTAATGTATTATGGCTCCCTGAACAGTTACAGTATAATTTGTACTCAGGGACACTGAGTAAGGTCTACAGTCGTCACAGCTGGTACAACACATTCCAGGTTAGATCTCCACGCCCGAGGCTCCTAGCACCATGAACCAACCGTACCATCTCAGCTTCCTAGCAAGAGCCTTGGGAGAACCTGCAATTCTATGAGAATGAGAGAGGGCCTGATGGATATAGGAAGACTGTGTGCCCTGCCCAGTCTCCCCTCATTGGACATCTACTAAGGCAAGAGACCGCCCAGTCTCCCTTCATTGGAGAGCCACTAAGGCAAGAGACCGCCCTGTCTCCCCTCATTGGAGATCCACTAAGGCAAGAGCTCTGCTGGCCAATCCTCATGGCTCTAAGCATCTGAGCTCAGGAGTTCAGGGCTACCCCATTACTCAGGCGGACTTCCCACCCTCCACCCAGCCAAAGAGGAAAGCCTGACAGAGCATCTCACTGTGCCCTCCTGCTCTGTTCAGCATGTGTCCCCCAGGGAGTGAACTCTGATAAAGCACCTCTGGAAAGTGCCAGCTGAGCTGGGGAGAGGCCAGGCTGCCTCCGGAGAACAGGCTGACAAGTAGCTTCCTGGTGCCTTGATAGTGCCAAGCAGCCATGGCCATGAGAGAGAACTCCAGAGCGTTTGCAGGACAAGGTAGGACAAGCCTGTAGTTTGGACCTTTGACCTCTTTCTTGGTACCCGCAGACCTGTCCCATGACCCTCATCTGCTTCCCATCAATTGGTCGCCTGCAGTCAGGGAGACATGGGAGGGAGGAACGTGGGACATCTGGATATCAGATGCGGGGTCAGGCCTCAGTTCTGTTATTGTGTAGCTTCTGTTTCTCTTGTTTCCTTCACCCTCATTTTCTTTATCTCTATAGAGAAGACAGTAATCCTTCCTATGTCCAATGATATAAACCTGGTATATAGTAAGTGCTCATTAAACGTTAGATTTTAAAATCTATGTGGTGTTGGGGTTAAGTAAAGCCATACCCACACAAAGGATATTGACCAAATGCCTTCTTTGAACTAAGTATTGTACCAGTCGCTGGGAACATTACGACTAAGAAAGATGCTATTTAAATAAGCAGGAAGATACATTTTCTGGAATGAATGTTGTGGTGGTTTGAGTAATAATGGCCCTCATGGGCTTGTATATTTGAATGCTTGGTCATCAGGGAGTGGCACTGCTTGAGAAGGATTAGGAGGTGTGGCCTTGTTGGGGTGGGCGTGGCCTTGTGGGAGGAAGTGCATCATTAGGCTTTGGGGATTTCAGAAGCTCAAGCCAGTCCCAGTGTCTCTCTCTTCCTGCTGCCTGTGGATCTGGATGTAGAAGTCTTGGCTCCTCCAATACCCATGTCTGCCTTCCTGCCATGATGATAATGGACTAAACCTCTGAAACTGTAAGCCAGCCCCAATTAAATGTTTCTCTTTATGAGAGTTGCTGTGGTCATGGTGTCTGTTCACAGCAGTAGAGCACAGGCTAAGACAAATACTTACATGTGCTTCTCATAGGCCAAGACGGTCATGAGGATGTTATATGAAATAAACATAATCTCCCCTATTACAAATGGAAGGAAAAAAAAGAAGCATGAGCAAATTAAACATTTTGCCCAAGGCTACTTTGTCTGTTAGCAACAGCAGTATAGAAAGCAGCCCCAAGCCACTGGCTTCATTTACATGTCTGCTGTTTCTTCTGGAACCTGGCTGCCCTGGAGCCTGGGCTCAGCTGGGCGGTCCTGTCTTCTCTCCCATGCAGTTGTGTGTCTGTTCCACATGCTTTTCTCTCTCTTCTGAGACCAGGAAGGCCACCACACCCTTCCTCCTTAGGGTGATGGCAGAGGCGCAGGAGAACAGAGAGGAGATTCCGAGCTGACGTTCTTGCACTTTCCAGCTAATTCTGTCATTCATGGAAAAGCAAGCGGTTAGAATCTAGGGCAGGAATCAAATACACAGAGAAGGCCTTCACTCACCCATCTCTTCCATGCATGCGGCAAACAGGTCTGGATCAGAGTGAAGGGCTGCGGGGCGCGGGGGGAGGGGCAGGCGATGAGGCAGCCGGGCCCATTACCCATTTGGTGAGTGCAGGGTCTTCTAGAGTTCTGTGCCTGTGCTGTGAGCCAGGATGCCACTCACATATGTGCACACAGGGCAAGCGTTAGCAAACATGGCATGGGTACCTTTGGCACAGAGGTAAATCAGCTCTCCGAGGAAGACAGACTTAAGGCAGAAAGATGCAACTGTTGAAGAAGCAGGAAGCTCACTCATGCCAACGCCCCAAGGTGCCCGACTTGAGCTTCCCAGCTGGAGATCCTTCCCAGGGCTCCTCAGACCACTGCTGCAGCTTCCCCTCTCCCCTGCACTGCTGCAGATCAGCCTCCTCTGGAGCTGTGAGGGGCATGTGACCTTCCGAGAACCAACCCCGAGGGACCTATCTTCCATTGGTCAGTCCCTTCCTCCCAGAATCCCCTTCTTCCCTCAAGACCTAGCCCAGATATTCCCTCCAGTATGAAACCTATCCTCACCCTCCTGACTGAACTCACCTCTCTACATGCATGTTGCCTTCCAGATGAAGGCTTTCCGTAACTATGGGCTGCAGTTCACAGTGTCACAGAGACAACTGCACAGAATTCAAGAGATGGTAAGTGAGCACAAGCTTGCTGGACCTCACAGACCCTCCTGAGAGTCTTGGGATCAACCAAAAGGCTGGATCTCACAGACTTCAAGCCCTCTAAGAGTCCTGGGATCCCCAACCGGAGACACTTCCTGAGATGTCTAGGAAGGACTAGCCAAGGCTCTGCTAGGGGCCACAGAGCTGGGGGAGAGAGAAGGGTCATCTTGCCTTAGCTTTTGAAGAGGCCACTGGTATCGTGACCAAACCCAAGATTTTCTGCCTACGAGGCCACAGCTGGGCACAACACTCTGACTCCTTAGAGAAAACACAATGTTGGTTTGATTTTTCCCCTTAGGACAGAGGCACATATGGGCTTCCCAGGGCTGCATAATGAACCACTCTAAACTGGGCGGCTCTGATTCTCACATTCCAGGGGACACAAGTCACAGTGGCAGCAGCGCCAGTGTTCTCAGGAGCTCTTGGGGACAAGTCTTTCTTTTCCAAACTTTGATGGCTACTGTAATCTAGAGCTCCATTCGTCTCCATCTCCACGAGACTGTGCGTGCATTTGTGTGTGTGTGTGTGTGTGTGTGTGTGTGTGTGTGTGTGTGTGCATGCGTGCAAATGTATGTTTGTATGTAGACCTGTGTGTCCCTGTGTGTGCATAAGTGTGTTTGTGAGCAGGAATGATCTTATGTGCATATGTGTATACACACATGCCTATGTGTTTGCTCACACATGTACATATGTGATTTCTCTCTACTCTCAGAAAGACACTTGAGATGGCATAAGGAAAATCCTGAACACCTCCTTGCCTCACATCTTTGAGTCACCTCTTCAAAGACCCTTTTTATAAACATTAAGCATTAGCAATTAGCAGGCTCCAGGGAATAGGGTGCTAACCCTCAGGAGGTCACCATCAAGTCAGATAAGGTATTAGGAGGGGTAGATGGACCTCAAGTATCAGGTTCAGGGCATGTCTGCCTGCACAGAGCAAGGGCGGCACCTGCTTATAATGTTACTCCTCTTTTGATCCCAAGACTCTCAGGGGGCTTGGGTTCTGTGAGGTCCAGCCTCTTGGTACGGACATTATTACTGTCAACTGGCTGTGAGGCGAGCTGGTGAGACACTCAGCCGAGTCTTGGATCTGAGGCGGTGGCTGTGGCAAACTTTACTTCCACGTGGAGACACCAGGACACGTCCCACAGGTGCAGTGTGTGCTGACTACTAGAACTCCCTCCTTTCTGTCCCTTCTCCACAGGGTTCACGCGATGGAGCAAGAGCAGAATGAAACAAGTCCCGGCTTTATCACCTTTGGAAGACACAGGTCTCCTGGTAAGCGGTGGTTCGTCCCTCAGGCTGAAACGGAAAGATGTGCTCCCATGCTGAGGAGAGCACACAGAAGGGCCTTCCTCCTGCAGCCTTGCTGTTCATGGAGACGATGGACTTGTGGGTAAAGGATGAGTCTCCAGTCCCAGGAATTGAAGACTATAGGTTTGTGCAGTGTGTCTGTGCAGTATGTTTGTGCAGTTTCCCAAGAAGCCAGAAGAGGGCACTAGAATCCCCTTGAGCTGAAGTTGTAGGCTATTGTGAGCTTCCATGTGGGTGCTAAGAATTGAACCTGGGTCCTTAGGAAGGACAGCCAGTGCTATTGACTGCACAGCCATCTCTCCCACCCCAGAGTAGAGGTTCTGATTCCAGGTACACTGTATGCTTTTAGGTAAATGATTTAACCTTTCTGAATGCCAGCCTTCTCATCTCAAGAGGAAATCATGGTATAGACCCCACTGTGGCTGGGTGGCAGAAACGAGAGACATTCTGTGCAGTGCATGGGTGACCCTCCATTGTGACCTCCACTCACAGGACTCTCCCTTACTTCCAGCTCAAATGCAGTCTGAGCCCAGGGCTCTGTGCATAATGGAAAACAAGGGGTTCTTTGGAATCTCACCTCTGACCTCTCCTGCAGCCTGCTTTCTCTCCTCAGGCCACGCCTCCTCTGCTCTGCAAGCTCCTCCCTCAGCCCTTCATCTTATGGGAGCTGCAAGGAGAATCCTAATGTCCCCAGTAGCTCCCCAGACAGGGAACAGTCTGATATAAAGAAAATGTGCATTTCGGCTGAGCTAGGGGTACATCACTCACGTGACATTGCCTACGTTCAGAAAATGAACTTTGAGTCAGCTGGTGACCTTCAGGAGAGTCTGGTGTAGGGGTAACACAGGCGGGGGCTGCTGAGGGGAGGAAGCCCATGCAGCTCAGAGACTTGCTGTGTTCAAGATTAAGTGTTTCAGTGTTCCTACCTGGGAAATGGGACAATTACTTCCACCTCTGTTCTGCTGCATTGAGGTGGGGTTTTGCTCACGTGTGTCAGAAATCCTTCATTCAGTTTCCTCGAAGATTCAGCATTCAGCAAGATCCTTTGTTCTGGCAGTGAGCTAGATGCTGCCCAGGTTTTGTGGGAGCAAAACAGGAATGGGGAATCCAGGACTGGGCTCTGCAGCCTGGGGCTGGGGCTGCACTGAAGGCTCAGCCCCGTTCTGCCAAGTGCCCCAGCTCTGAGATGCCATCACAGAAGCACCACACCCAGAAAAAGTATGAGGAACCTAAGGGACGGCATGGTTATAAAGTGCCAGAAGACCTGAATTCAAGCCCCAACACCCACGTGCTGAAAAGTCAGGTGTGGAGATGTGTGATTGCACTCCAGTACTAGGAGCAGAGAAATGTGGCAACTTTGGCACCTGGGGGGGCAGCCTTGCGTACTTGGTCAGTTCTAGGCCAGTGAGAGCCTGTCTCAAAGTGGAGGGACAGCATCTGGGGAATGACAGCCTAAGGTTGTCCCCTGTCCTCCCCATGTACACACAAACACACACACTCACATGCCAGCACACAGACACACATACAGATACACATGTGTGCACCCACCCACCCACATACACACAGAATCTTTCATAAAATTTTATAAAGTCAAGGTCCATGCATCCAGGCATCTATGCATCTGTCCATCCATCCATCCATGCATCTATCCATGCATCCATCTTACCATCCATCCATCCATTCATCTTACCATCCATCCATCCATCCATCCATCCATCCATCCATCCATCCACCCATCCACCCATCCATCTTACCATCCATCCATTCATCTTACCATCTAGCTATCCATCCATCCATCCATCCATCTTACCATCCATCCATCTACCCATCCATCTTACCATCCATCCATCCATCTTACCATCTTACCATCCATCCATCCATCCATCCATCCATCCATCCATCCATCCTCTTACCATCTGTCCATCTATCCATCCATCCATCATCCATCCATCCATCCATCCACCCACCCATCCACCCACCCATGCATCTATTGTATTCGAGGGGCTACTGTGGAGATCAAAGGAGAACTAGTGGGAATCGCTTCTCTCCTTCCACCAAGTGAGATCCAGGGCTTGAACTCAAAAGAAACTCAGGTTGTCAGGCTTCATGACAAGTGCCCTTACCTACTGAGCCATCTTGAGAGCCCAATCTTCATGATCTTCATCTCGTGATCTGGGGAATGACAACCTAAGGTAGTCTTCCAAGGGAAAGTACGACCTCCATCTGCCTTCCTTCTACTTTTGAGACATTGAGTAGAACAGAGCATCATCTCCAATAGCCGTAAGCAGAGTGCCTTATCCCTGTCTGGCCTCTCTTGGGATGTAGTTGCACTGTGGCATACTTCAGATTTCTTATGTTTATAAGGGGCAGTGGAGTGGAGGGGACCTGAATGGAGCACGGAGAGCTGGGTTCTGGGCCCAGCTTGGACTTCTTGCTCAGTGACTTCCAGGGGAGTCATGTGTCTTTTCCTCTGTGAGAATGAGCTGAGGGACTGACCATGTCACACCCGCTCCTGTTGCAGCCTTGCAATGGCTGGCAGCATAGAATGTGAGTTGCCTCTTAGCCCGGCCCACTCCAGTCCCACATTTGCTTGGGTAGGTATCCACTGCTGTTGTAGCAGAGACTCCAGTTGGTTCCCATACATCCTCTGCTCATTCAGTAAGGTCTGCTGGGGCGGCATCCCCACTTTCTCAGTAAGTAACTTCTTCATCTGCTGAGGCTTAGTTCAAGGATGCTTCGCCTGTGAAGCCTTCCTCACCCTGACAGGCAGCTCTAGGAGATGAGTCCACCTGTTCCCCTTCCCCTCCCTGACCCTCCCCCTCCTCTTCCCCTTCCCCGCCCCCACCCCTCTATGTTTTCTCTCCCTCAACTTCTCTACATTGGTGTCATCTTTGGGTTGTCAAACTCAGGCACAACGCTTGCCATGCAGGTGCTTGCTGGATGGTGACAGAATGAATGTCACCTTTCCCAGGCAAAGCTTACCTCTGGCACCATGAGATGGTACAAATTCCACCATTCTCCTAGCAGGGCTGGGAATGCTAAAGCCACAGAGAATGGTGCCTTCCCATCTATTTCTGTCTCCCTGCGTCATTTGTCATTCGCCTCGCACCTGCCCTCCAGCTCCCGCGTAGCTCACACGCTGTCTCCAAGTCCCATGCTCTGTTGGGCATAGCCGGGATTCCCTCCTGAATTAAGCCACAGTTAGCCTGAGATCAGACACGGAGGGAGGGTCTGACGCCTTGGCCATCCCAAGCTCTAAACAGCCACCCTGTTGGGAAGCTGTGGCGCCCAGATACACCTTCTTGGTACCTTAAAGCGGAGGGATTCTCTGTGCAGCGGTCCCATCATGTGGAAAGAGGTCAAAGCTGTTAAGCATGGATCGGAAGCTCCGTGACTCAGCCGGGCATCCATATGCTCACGTCTTTGCACATCCAGCCACTCTCTGGAGACACCCTGCTAACAGCACCCCTGAATAAACACCACATTGGTCTGTTTACCCACTATTACTAATTCATACAGGAGCAGTGAGCATCCGTGACAGGCTCTGGGATCTGCCTTCAGGATCCTCCTGGATGTTTACACGGAGACTCCTTCAAATACCTTCCCTGAATGGGTGGGGACCATTTTCCATCATCTTCAGTTTGCAGATGACCAACAGCAGAGACAGTCAGAGGTGGGTTACTTGTTCAAGACCAGGCAGCTGATGTGCAGAAGAACTGGGTTAGTCACCACCTTAGTCACCACATATCAACAACCATGATTGGACCTCCAGATTGAAAGGGGCCCTAGGGCTTAGTGACATCCATCCCCGAAGGTCTCTCCCATTTTCTTTCTTTGACAGTGACTCATGTATCCCAGGCTGGCCTCAAACTCGTGAACCTGAAGATGACCTTGAACATCTGATCTTCCTGCCACTACCTCTCAAATGCTCAGGGTAGAGGCACGTGTCGCCCTACCGAGTATAGTGGCTTGAGTGAGGTAGTGTCAGGCATTTGAATGCTTGGTACACAGTACCCAGCTGGTGGTGCTGTTTGAGAAGGCTTAGCAAGCACAGCCTTGTTGACGGAAGTGTGTCACTGGAGGCAGGCGCCGAGAGTTTAAAGATGTCAAATTCTAGTTCATTCTCTCTGCTTGCTGCTTGTACTTCATGCTGTGAGGGCTCAGCTTCTTCCGCTACCACGCGTGCTGCCGTGCTTCCTCGCTGTGCCAAAGCAGGTCAAAGCTCAGCGCACAGATTCTGTGTAAAAACCAGGTCATGTGCCTTACATTGGGCTACAGAAGATGTAGGGAGAGGGGCTGCAAGGAGAGGCTCATCGTGCTTAGTTTTAATTGTACTCTTGACAGGACGTAGGATCCAATGGAAAGAGAGTGTCAGTGGGGATCGTCCGGATCAGGCTGGTGCCCGTGGGCAAGCCTGTGAAGGCTTTCTTAACTGGGTCCATCAAGGTAGGATCTGCCAACCCTGAATTTGGGTGGTGCCATTTCTTGGACTGGGCTCTGGAGTTGGGGCTGAGCATGAGTGAGCAAGCCCAAACTGGTTTCTCTCTGCTCTTGACTGGATGTGTCTAGCTGCTTCGAGTTCTTGCTACAGTGACATAATAGTAAACACGACACACCCCTTTCTTCCCTACATTGCTTTGGGCCAGGGCATGTTATCATAGCAACAGAAATGAAGTTCAGACAAGACTGAGCACAAAGTCAGGAGCAGCCCATCCATTCACATAGTTCCTGCGGTTAGGTGTTGACCGTGGGCTAGGAGCTGTGTGGGCTGACACAGGCCGTGGGCACAACAGACACTGTCCCCAAATGTCCCCTTTTCTTTTTGTTGATATACCATTATGTGGCTGGGAGGGGTCTTTGTGGGGTGATCAGGCCTCTCCTTGCCTCTGCCTTTGAATCTGTATTGCTCCCTCCCGTGGTCATAGCAGAAGAATTAAGTGAGCTTATATGTAGAACCTGGTTGCATCACATACACACGCACACGTGTACGCACATGCACACACTCTGCAGGAACAGGTTTCACAAATATTTACTACCCACTTCCCATGGGTGAGGGACTGTCTGGGGCAGGGATCAGCCAGCCAGGGTTTTTGATCTCAGTTCTTGGTGAAATGGTGTAAGGAGCCGTCCTCACATTCGCCATTATAAGATGGCACTGACACCTGTGTTCTAAGTAGTAAACAAACCATCTGCACATGCGCTGGGGTAGTTTCCCACCCCATGTGCTCTGCCTTTCCCGTGACAACTCTGGCTGATGGGTTGCAGCCAATCAGGGAGTGACACGTCTGAGGCGGAGGACAGTCCTCCATAAAAGGGAGGGGGCTCCGCCATATCTCTCTCTCTCTGTCTCCTTTCTCCACTGGCTCCTGATGGGGTAAGCAATAAAGTTTGTACTGCAGAAGATTCCGGTTGCCCTGAGCGTGTTCTTACCAGGGGGACACACAAAAGCGGCGGGCAATAAAATGGTTTTGTGAGTCTTGTTTCTACATTGCTTGAAAAAAAAAATCTGAGATTACATTGGTGTTAAAAGGGACACAGGGAATCCTGCCCCCCTCCCCCACCAGATGTTCTGTTCATTCTCCCAGATAATCATTCATTTAAAACGCTCCTTCATCCTCCACTGAGGGTGAACTGCCCCCCCCCCCCCGTGGGCTCATGTTTGGAAATCATGGCCCCCACCTGTTGACACCCTTTTAGCATGGGGTGGAGACTTGGGAGGCAGAGGCACGGGAGCCATAGGTCACTGGTAGGCCTTTGAAGGCTGTAAGGGGTCTCCAGGCTGCTCCCTTGGAGTTACGCATCTATGTGCCACATGTACGTGGTCTGCCCTCGTGCCTGAGACCAAGTGACCCTGAGACCAAGTGACCCTGGACCAGACCCTCTAATTACACTTCGAACATGACACACCCCCAGCAAGCTCCTGTGTGGGGTGCTTGGCCCTGAGCTTGTGGTACTATTTTGGGGGTGCTGAGGAATGTCTGGAAGCTGGAGTCTGGCTGGTGGAAGTTGGTAATTAAGGGCAGGTCTCTGACGTCGTGAAAAGCAGCAGTGTACAGTCCTACCACGAGCTCTGCCCGTTTGTTGCTGTGGTGGCCTGAGGGCCTCTGAACCAAGGGCCAGGCTGCCTCCTGCTCCCACATTGCTCTGTCTGGCACTTTGATTCCAGCCACACTACAGGATCTCCCCCACACAAAGGGCCTCAAGAGAGTCTATAATTTTCTAAGTTCCCGAAGCTACTCTGGGCTCCCTGTGTTCCATACTCTTTCTAATCACATGTTTTTGTTTTTTGTACTTTTTTTCTAATCGTTTTTTATAAAGCTGCTTTTAATACTGGGTAAGATTAGGTGCAGAAAAATATTAATTTCAGAGTGTTTTGAACTTTTCTCTAAGCTTAGAAAGTCTGATATTTTTATGCCCACTTTTATGCTATAAAGGACTTTTGCCTCTCTGTGAGGAATTCCTCCGTAAAGGTAAGAGTGGGCAAGAGAATGACTCTCTGATCTCAGGACCTTGGCACAACAGGGGTCCTGCAGTGAGGGCTGGCCAGGGCAGGGGTATGGTCCAGCTTCACCACATCAAACTGCAGTTAGAGTCTGGTTACCATAGCTACCAGAGAGTCTCACCATCCAGTTTTTGATGGCATAGTTGGACTTGGCAAGAGGTCTTTCATGTTTTGTATCTTTTTTATTCAGGGCCTAGTGGCATAGGACCTATCAGCCCAGCCACTTGGAAGGATGAGCCAGAGGGACTGGGAGTCCAAGGCCTTCCAGGACTTCAGGGCTGAGTTCAAAACCTTGCCTCAAAATGAGAGTAAAAAGCAGGGTGCATGTCCCAGGGGCACATCTCAAGTGTGTGAGACTCCAGGCTTAATGCCCAACACGGAGGGAAGATGACCTGACTTATGTGTGGGGTTCAATGTAATAAGTCCTGTGTGCTGTGTGTTTGTGGAGGGCAGACATGTGTTTACATGCATGTGGAAGCCAGAGATCAACATCCTGTGTCTTTTCTTAGGACCTGCCTACTTTGCTCTCATAGACAAAGCCACTCCCTGGGATCTGGGGCACAATAACTAGGTTAGTCTGGCTGGCCACTGTTCCCAGGGATCTGCCTGTTCCCACCTCCGAAGCCCTGGGGTACACAGCACCTCCCCTGGATTTCCCATGGCTCCCTGGGAAACAATGTAAGCCCTCAAGCTTGTGTGACAAGCATTTTGCTAACTGAGCCATCTATCTGCCCAGCCCTGAGGGGGATATTTTGAAGTCTGTATCCACATGGAATAATTAAATCAAAGTTATTAACCTAGTCCTTCACACTTGTATTACCCCTGGTAAGAATATTTGACATTTGCTTAGAAAATTTGAAACATATATGTATTAGCTAGTTTTGTGTCAACTTGACACAGGCTGGAGTTATCACAGAGAACGGAGCTTCAGTTGAGGAAATGCCTCCACGAGATCCAGCTGTAAGGCGTTTTCTCAATTAGTGATCAAGGGGGGAGGGCCCATTGTGGGTGGTGCCATCTCTGAGCTGGTAGTCTTGGGTTCTATAAGAGAGCAGGCTGAGCAAGCCAGGGTAAGCAAGCCAGTAAGTAACATCCCTCCATGGCCTCTGCATCAGCTCCTGTTTCCTTACCTGCTTGAGTTCCAGTCCTGACTTCCTTTGGTGATGAACAGCAGTGTGGGAAGTGTACGCTGAATAAACCCTTTCCTCTCCAACTGCTTCTTGGTCATGATGTTTTGTCCAGGAATAGAAACCCTGACTAAGACACATATACTTCATTGTTATTAGTGACCACCATTTTTGGGCCCTCCCCATCAATCACTAATTAAGAAAACAAAAACCCTATAGCTGGATTTTTATGGAGGTATCTCCTCAATTAAGGCTCCTCTCTGATGACTCTAGCTTGTATCTAACAAGCCAGTACAATCCCTATTTTGAAATAAGACCACATTGACTAAGAATTGGGACTTGAATGTGTCTTTTAGGGGATTCAGTTCAATATACTTCACCATTCTTAGGCTCATGTGTTGGAAGTTCGCTCCCCAAAAGAAGCAGTGTTGGGAGCCAGGACCTTTAAGAGGTGGTCAGGTACTGGGCTCAGTTCTCATGATAGACAGAGGATAGGTTCTCGGGGATGGAGGTTAGTTGTCAAGAGGGTGGGCTTGTTTACGAGGGAGTTTGCTCTCCTCCTTTGCTTCATCTCTCAGCCTTCAACCTTCTTCACCAGGAGTAACCCAGCACAAAATGCCCCACCTGATGGCAGCAGCTTTGAATTACACCCTCCAGCTTCTAGCACACAGCCCAGTCACAGTGTTCAGTCACACCGCACAGACTTAGGCTAAGATGGGGACTGGGAGAGGTGGACTAAGGCCAGCTCTAGCTGGCCGAGCACATGAGCTGTTTTACCCCAATATTATAGTCCTGAATATTGCAAATATAAAATTCTAATGTAGAGTACAGAAGCCATCAGAATCAGAGAAAAGGAGGCCATTGAGAACTGGGAGCGTGCCCGGTGTGTCATGTCACAGGGAGGTGGGGACACTGGAAAGGGCAGTATTGTGGTAATTAGACTCTGACTTGTAGTTTGTTTAGCACAAAATGTCATATTGGCACTTAAGGTGAGAAGTGATATTGTAGCTGGCTAGTTTGAAATTAAAGAAAAGAAAGAGTTCGTTTTGGCTCAAGTGCCCGAGCAGGCCTGATTGTGTGAAAGGCCTCTTAAATTATAGGAGATGAAGGTCAAATACCTCAGAGCTCTGAAACTTATGACAAATGGTGTTGGGGAGCTCTGGGCTCCTGCAGCGTGGCAGAGAAGGTCCTGCTGTGGCTGCTACTTCTGTCATCCCAGTCTTCTGGAACATTCTACCACAGTGAGCACACAGCCTCAGTTGGCCTTGCTGGGCACCTCTTCTCTGTGCTTGTTCTTGGTGACATTCCTTGGCTGGACAACTGTCCCTCTCCAAGATAAACACCCCTCCACTATCCACCCTCCACTACTCAATCTCTCCCTCCTTCAAGGCTGGGCAAGCTGAAACGTGTGGTTAGGGCCCACCACTATGACGCATGTGAAGACATCTGTGTGTGGATGCTCACCTATGTGTGGGGGAGCGGGGTGGGGAGGCAGGAACTGATTCACCGAGACAGGCTGGCCAGTGAGCCCCAGGGATCTGTCCCAGCCTCCCCAGTGCTGGGATTATGCTGGTCCGTGTCACACTAGCCTGCTACTTCTCATGTAGATTCTGGGGGACCAAACTCGATTTCACATGCAAGTGCTTAAACCACTGAGTCTCTCCCCAGCCTTGCACCCCCACCCCTTACTGGCTATGAATCTTGGCATCACTAATCCAGGAGGAGAGGGGCCATTCAACACACAGTCAAGTATTACTTACCGAGTGACCCTTGTGTGGCAGCCACAGTGCTAGGAAGAGAAGGACTCACACACCTTCCCCACCATCTTTGCCTGATGGCGCTCAGAGCCAGCAGAGCAAGCGGACTCTAAAGACACCTGAAAGTCCAAGGGAGAGGCTGTAAGAGGGTTAGCGACGTGAGTCACGCCCCTATCTAATGTAGAGTTTGGAAAGAATTAAGTTGAGCCAATAGCACCTGACAGTTATTGCTCTGTATTTCTTCTGTTATAAGGTTCTGTCTTTTCCAATGTCAACAGTCCTACATTGCAGCAGCCAAACATTGATTTTTAAAAGGAACATGTCTCCTGCGCCAGTGTTGCCTCTGCCTGTCAGGTGCTGTCACCTCCTTTGAGTTATTTGACTTGGCAGTCCCACCTAGGGTTGAATTTTGTCTTAAATTGAATCCCTAATTGTCACTTGCAATGTCTTCAAAGAGATTCCATTCTGGGGCAATGTTAAAAAACAAAAGCTGCTAAAGGCAGTGGGGTGACAGAGCTGTAGGGGGCACGTGGACTGTGGTTTGGAGCATCTGACAGCAGCAGGCTGCAGGGCATGTGGGGGCAGGGGCGGGGGGGGGGGCTGAGCTGTCAGGTAGGTGGCTGAGTGTCCTGGAACACACATCTGAGGATACTCAGGTCAGGCATGCCCTGGGTGCAAACTGTAGCCAAAAGAGATGGATCAGACTGTTAGAACATGCTGGAACACCAGGGATTAAGGCAGTGGTTCTTAACCTCTGGGTTTCAGCCCCTTTGAGGACTTGAGTGGCCCTTTCACAGGGGTTGCCTAAGACCATGGGAAAATACAGATATTTACATTATGATTCATAACAGCAGCAAAATTGCAGTTATGAAGTAGCAATAAAAATAATTGTATGGTTTGGGGGGGTCACCATAACATGAGGAACAGCATTAAAGGGTCACAGCAGTGGGAAGGCTGAGAACCTTGTCTGAAGGAGTTGTGTTGACAATGCTCTGTGTTGTTGACAGACACTCCGGTTTGGGTTTTGGCTATGTATGACAGTGGCTTATGAGTTATGGTCAGAGTTCATAGGACTTTCAGATGAGGCAGCAGAAAGGTGAAGAAAAGACTAAAACATTGAACTCAGCCACGTGGGAGACCCACCCTGAGGTGTGCCACCCTAAGCAGCACTGAAGATCAAGAGCAAGCTTCAGGAGACAGCCCCAGCCCACAGAGATCTGCACCAATGCCAGCCCCAGCGGGAGGGACGCTTATACACACAGCGCCCGAAGAATTAAAATCAGGATTTCATGCATGGAGGCATGTAGGCAGACATGGTGCTGGAGAAGGAGCTGAGAGATGTATACCCAGATCCATAGACAGCAGAAAGTTGGGGGTGGGGGAGACCCGAGACAGAGACATGAGACAGAAAGACAGAGAGAGACTGGACCTGGCTTGAGCATTGGAAACCCCAAAGCGCCCCCCCCCCAGTGACATACTTCCTCCAACAAGGCCATATGTAACCTATTCCAACAAGAACACACCTCCCAATTAGCACCACTCCCTGGTGACCAAGCGTTCAGTCTATGAGGGCCATTGCCACTCAAAGCACCCTGTTATACATCTTAGAAAATAATCTAAGGGGATGGCTCTCAGGTAAGCCACTCTTGTCATAAGGATCAGGGGTCCTTTTGTAAGTGACTGTTTTGGGCCTTGGTTGAGGTGATGGTTTGGGGTGGGCTTTTAAAGATCCAAACTCTGCAGCTATGCTGTTGCATACGAGATTGACATATATATATATGTGTATACATATATATATATATGTATACATATATATACATACACATGTACATGTACACACATATATGTATATATACACACATATATACATATATATCAGTATATATGTATGTGTATGTATATATAACTATATATATAACTATGTATTTGTATATATATTGTATATATAACAAAAAGCAAATGAAGAAGTTGATTTTGGAGATATATATCTTATCATATACCATATACATGCTTATTATATACTAACAAACAAAACTACATGCCTGGGCAGCTGGAGGTAGATGCAGGGTCTGGTTGAGTGCCACTGACAGCTCTGAGTCCCATCAACACCCTCCTTATTTCTTCTGTATTCCGTGATCTTTCTCATTGCTCTGTGCTGGGACACAGTCCATGCAGGTTACAGGGGAACTGATATTTTTGTGAGAAGTGTTTATCACATGATTATTTGTACTTGTGAGATGCAGCAAAAATAAAAACAAAAACCTAATGACAAGATCAGGTCCAGGCTAGTGATGAGGTGGTGCCCTGACCCTTGACATGTTCCCAACGTGGATGTCAAAGCTTCTGCCAGCTCATCTGTATTTCAGCAACACTGAAGAAGAGCAAAGGCTCATAGGAGAATTTGTCCTCTTTGAGGAACTTTCTGGAAACCCAAACTTCTGCTGCCATCTCCCTGGCTGAAACTATTAGAAAAGAAGGCTGGGGAAGGCAGGCTTATTTAAGACTGGATTCCTCTCTCTCCTGGTTAGGGTTTCATTGCTGTGAAGAGACACCATGACCACGGCAACTCTTATGAGGAAAACACCTAACTGGGGCTGGCTTGCAGTTTCAGAGGTTAAATTTATTATCGTCATGCAGGAAGCATGGTGGCGTGCAGGCAGACATGGTGCTAGAGAAGGAACTGAGAGTTCTACATCTCGATCCACAAGCAGCAGCAGAAGACTGTACCACACTAGGCATGGCTTGAGCATATGAAACCACAAAGCCCAGCCTACAGTGACACACTTCCTCTAACAAGGCCACACCTATTCCAATAAGGCCACGCCTTCTAATAGTGCCACTCCCTATGGGCCAAGCATTCAAACACATTTGTCTATGGGGGTCAGTCTTATTCGACTACCACAATCTCCATCTTCTATAAGTCAGGCTATTTTTTTTTTAATATTTTTATTACATATTTTCCTCAATTACATTTCCAATACTATCCCAAAAGTCCCCCATAGCGCCCCCCACTTCCCTACCCACCCATTCCCATTCTTTTGGCCCTGGCATTCCCCTATATTGGGGCATATAAAGTTTGCAAGTCCAATGGGCCTCTCTTTCCATTGATGGCCGACTAGGCCATCTTTCGATACATATGCAGCTAGAGACAAGAGCTCCAGGGTTCTGGTTAGTACATCATGTTGTTCCAACAATAGGGTTGCAGATCCCTTTAGCTCCTTGGGTACTTTCTCTAGCTTCTCCATTGGGAGCCCTGTGATACATCCAATAGCTGACTGTGAACATCCACTCCTGTGTTTGCTAGGCCCCGGCATCGTCTCACAAGAGACAGCTATATTTGGGTCCTTTCAGCAAAATCTTGCTAGTGTATGCAATGGTGTCAGCGTTTAGAAGCTGATTATGGGATGGATCCCTGGATATGGCAGTCTCTAAATGGTCCATCCTTTCCTCACAGCTACGAACTTTGTCTCTGTAACTCCTTCCCTGGGTGTTTTGTTCCCAATTCTAAGAAGGTGCACAGTGTCCACACTTTGGTCTTCATTCTTCTTGAGTTTCATGCGTTTAGCAAATTGTATCTTATATCTTGGGTATCCTAAGTTTTGGGCTAATATCCACTTATCAGTGAATACATATTGTGTGAGTTCTTTTGTGATTGTGTTACTTCACTCAAGATGATGCCCTCCAGGTCCATCCATTTGGCTAGGAATTTCATAAATTCATTCTTTTTAATAGCTGAGTAGTACTCCATTGTGTAAATGTACCATAATTTCTGTATCCATTCCTCTGTTGAGGGACATCTGGGTTCTTTCCAGCTTCTGGCTATTATAAATAGGGCTGCTATGAACATAGTGGAGCATGTGTCCTTTTTACCGGTTGGGACATCTTCTGGATATATGCCCAGGAGAGGTATTGCTGGATCCTCCGGTAGTACTATGTCTAATTTTCTGAGGAACCGCCAGACTGATTTCCAGAGTGGTTGCACAAGCTTGCAATCCCACCAACAATGGAGGAGTGTTCCTCTTTCTCCACATCCTCGCCAGCATCTGCTGTCACCTGAATTTTTGATCTTAGCCATTCTGACTGGTGTGAGGTGGAATCTCAGGGTTGTTTTGATTTGCATTTCCCTGATGATTAAGGATGTTGAACATTTTTTCAGGTGTTTCTCTGCCATTCGGTATTCCTCAGGTGAGAATTCTTTGTTCAGTTCTGAGCCCCATTTTTTAATGGGGTTATTTGACTTTCTGGAGTCCACCTTCTTGAGTTCTTTATATATATTGGATATTAGTCCCTTATCTGATTTAGGATAGGTGAAGATCCTTTCCCAATCTGTTGGTGGTTTTTTTGTCTTATTGATGGTGTCTTTAGCCTTGCAGAAGCTTTGTAGTTTCATGAGGTCCCACTTGTCAATTCTCGATCTTACAGCACAAGCCATTACTGTTCTATTCAGGAATTTTTCCCCTGTGCCCATATCTTCAAGGCTTTTCCCCACTTTCTCCTCTATAAGTTTCAGTGTCTCTGGTTTTATGTGAAGTTCCTTGATCCACTTAGACTTGACCTTAGTACAAGGAGATAGGAATGGATCGATTCGCATTCTTCTACATGTTAACAACCAGTTGTGCCAGCACCATTTGTTGAAAATGCTGTCTTTCTTCCACTGGATGTTTTTAGCTCCCTTGTCGAAGATCAAGTGACCATAGGTGTGTGGGTTCATTTCTGGTCTTCAATTCTATTACATTGGTCTATTTGTCTGTCACTATACCAGTACCATGCAGTTTTTATCACAATTGCTCTGTAGTAGAGCTTTAGGTCCGGCATGGTGATTCCACCAGAGGTTCTTTTATCCTTGAGAAGAGTTTTTGCTATCCTAGGTTTTTTGTTATTCCAGATGAATTTGCAGATTGCACTTTCTAATTCGTTGAAGAATTGATTTGGAATTTTGATGGGGATTGCATTGAATCTGTAGATTGCTTTTGGCAAGATAGCCATTTTTACAATGTTGATCCTGACAATCCATGAGCATGGGAGATCTTTCCATCTTCTGAGATCTTCTAGAATTTCTTTCTTCAGAGACTTGAAGTTTTTATTATACAGATCTTTCACTTCCTTAGTTAGAGTCACGCCAAGATATTTTATATTATTTGTGACTATTGAGAAGGGTGTTGTTTCCCTAATTTCTTTCTCAGCCTGTTTATTCTTTGTGTAGAGAAAGGCCATTGATTTGTTTGAGTTAATTTTATATCCAGCTACTTCACCGAAGCTGTTTATCAGGCTTAGGAGTTCTCTGGTGGAATTTTTAGGGTCACTTATATATACTATCATATCATCTGCAAAGAGTGATATTTTGACTTCATCTTTTCCAATTTGTATCCCTTTGATCTCCTTTTGTTGTCGAATTGCTCTGGCTAGGACTTCAAGTACAATGTTGAATAGGTATGGAGAAAGTGGACAGCCTTGTCTAGTCCCTGATTTTAGAGGGATTGCTTCAAGCTTCTCACCATTTACTTTGATGTTGGCTACTGGTTTGCTGTAGATTGCTTTTATCATGTTTAGGTATGGGCCTTGAATTCCTGATCGTTCCAAGACTTTTATCATGAATGGGTGTTGGATCTTGTCAAATGCTTTTTCCGCATCTAAGGAGATGACCATGTGGTTTTTATCTTTGAGTTTGTTTATATACTGGATTACGTTGATGGATTTCCGTATATTGAACCATCCCTGCATCCCTGGGATGAAACCTACTTGGTCAGGATGGATGATTGTTTTGATGTGTTCTTGGATTCGGTTAGCAAGAACTTTATTGAGGATTTTTGCATCAATATTCATAAGGGATATTGGTCTGAAGTTTTCTATCTTTGTTGGGTCTTTTTGTGGTTTAGGTATCAGAGTAATTGTGGCTTCATAGAATGAGTTGGGTAGAGTACCTTCTGTTTCTATTTTGTGGAATAGTTTGTGAAGAACTGGGATTAGATCTTCTTTGAAGGTCTGATAGAACTCTGCACTAAACCCATCTGGTCCTGGGCTTTTTTTAGTTGGGAGACTATTAATGACTGCTTCTATTTCTTTGGGGGATATAGGGCTGTTTAGATCATTAACCTGATCTTGATTCAACTTTGGTACCTGGTATCTGTCTAGGAACTTCTCCATTTCATCCAGGTTCTCCAGTTTTGTTGAGTATAGCCTTTGGTAGAAGGATCTGATGGTGTTTTGGATGTCTTCAGGATCTGTTGTTATGTCTCCTTTTTCATTTCTGATTTTGTTAATTAGGATGCTTTCCCTGTGCCCTCTAGTGAGTCTGGCTAAGGGTTTATCTATCTTGTTGATTTTCTCAAAGAACCAGCTCCTTGATTGGTTGATTCTTTGAATAGTTTTTCTTGTTTCCACTTGGTTGATTTCACCCCTGAGTTTGATTATTTCCTGCCGTCTACTCCTCTTGGGTGAATTTGCTTCCTTTTGTTCTAGTGCTTTTAGGTGTGTTGTCAAGCTGCTAATGTGTGCTCTCTCTAGTTTCCTTTTGGAGGCACTCAGAGCTATGAGTTTTCCTCTTAGAAATGCTTTCATTGCGTCCCATAAGTTTGGGTATGTTGTGGCTTCATTTTCATTGAACTCTAAAAAGTCCTTAATTTCTTTCTTTATTCCTTCCTTGACCAAGGTATCATTGAGAAGAGTGTTGTTCAGTTTCCACGTGAAGGTTGGCTTTCTATTATTTATTTTGTTATTGAAGATCAGCCTTAGTCCATGGTGATCTGATAGGATGCATGGGACAATTTCAATATTTTTGTATCTGTTGAGGCCTGCTTTGTGACCAATTATGTGGTCAATTTTGGAGAAGGTACCATGAGGTGCTGAGAAGAAGGTATATCCTTTTGTTTTAGGATAGAATGTTCTGTAGATATCTGCCAGATCCATTTGATTCATAATTTCTGTTAGTTTCACTGTGTCCCTGTTTAGTTTCTGTTTCCATGATCTGTCCATTGGTGAAAGTGGTGTGTTGAAGTCTCCCACTATTATTGTATGAGGTGCAATGTGTGCTTTGAGCTTTACTAAAGTTTCTTTAATGAATGTGGCTGCCTTTGTATTTGGAGCATAGATATTCAGGATTGATAGTTCCTCTTGGAGGATTTTACCTTTGATGAGTATGAAGTGTCCCTCCCTGTCTTTTTTAATGACTTTGGGTTGGAAGTCAATCTTATCAGATATTAGAATGGCTACTCCAGCTTGTTTCTTCATGCCATTTGCTTGGAAAATTGTTTTCCAGCCTTTCATTCTGAGGTAGTGTCTATCCTTTTCTCTGAGATGAGTTTCCTGTAAGCAGCAAAATGTTGGGTCTTGTTTGTGTAGCCAGTTTGTTAGTCTATGTCTTTTTATCGGGGAGTTGAGTCCATTGATATTAAGAGATATTAAGGAAAAGTAATTGTTGTTTCCTGTTATTATTGTTGTTAAAGTTGGCATTTTGTTCTTGTGGCTGTCTTCTTTTAGGTTTGTTGAGGGATTACCTTCTTGTTGTTTCTAGGGCGTGGTTCCTGTCCTTGTATTGGTTTTTTTCTGTTATTATCCTTTGAAGGGCTGGATTCGTGGAGAGATAATGTGTGAATTTGGTTTTGTCGTGGAATACTTTGGTTTCTCCATCTATGTTAATTGAGAGTTTGGCTGGGTATAGTAGCCTGGGCTGGAATTTGTGTTCTTTTAGTGTCTGTATAACATCTGTCCAGGATCTTCTGGCTTTCATAGTCTCTGGTGAAAAATCTGGTGTAATTCTGATAGGCTTGCCTTTATATGTTACTTGGCCTTTTTCTCTTACTGCTTTTAGTATTCTATCTTTATTTAGAGCATTTGTTGTTCTGATTATAATGTGTCGGGAGGTATTTCTTTTCTGGTCCAGTCTATTTGGAGTTCTGTAGGCTTCTTGTATGTTCATGGGCATCTCTTTCTTTAGATTTGGGAAGTTTTCTTCTATAATTTTGTTGAAGATGTTTGCTGGTCCTTTGAGTTGAAAATCTTCATTCTCATCCACTCCTATTATCCGTAGGTTTGGTCTTCTCATTGCGTCCTGTATTTCTTGGATGTTTTGAGTTAGGATCTTTTTGCATTTTACATTTTCCTTGATTGTTGTGCCGATGTTCTCTATGGAATCTTCTGCACCTGAGATTCTCTCTTCCATCTCTTGTATTCTATTGCTGATGCTCGTATCTATGGTTCCAGATTTCTTTCCTAGGGTTTCTATCTCCAGTGTTGCCTCATTTTGGGTTTTCTTTATTGTGTCTACTTCCCTTTTTAGGTCTAGTATGGTTTTGTTCATTTCCATCATCTGTTTGGATGTGTTTTCCTGTTTTTCTGTAAGGACTTCTACCTGTTTGATTATGTTATCCTGTTTTTCTTTAAGGATTTGTAACTCTTTAGCAGTGTTCTCCTGCAATTCTTTAAGGGATTTTTGTGCTTCCTCTTTTTTGTCTTCTGCCTGTTTAGCAGTGTTCTCCTGCATTTCTTTAAGTGTGTTATTAAAGTCCTTCTTGAAGTCCTCTATCATCATCAGGAGATATGCTTTTAAATCCGTGTCTAGCTTTTCCGGTGTGTTGGGGTGCCCTGGACTGGGCGAAGTGGGGGTGCTGGGTTCTGATGATGGTGAGTGGTCTTGGTTTCTGTTAGTAAGATTATTACGTTTACCTTTCGCCATCTGGTAATCTCTGGGGTTAGTTGTTATCGTTGTCACTGTTTAAAGATTGGAGGAGAAGCTGTGTTCCACTCACCAGCAGTCCCAAAATCCTGCGGCGGGGGTCGTGGGTAGCTGGCGGGTGTCAGGCAACCCTGCGCTCCCGCTACCCCGGCGCTGATCCAGCGGGATGAGGCCTGTGGCCCAACTCAGGCCGGTTTCTGCTTCCCTAACTAATGCAGTCTCAGGTCCTGCGCAATTGGATTGGAGCAGAAGCTGTGTTCCACTCACCAGCAGTCCCAAACTCCTGCGGCGGGGGTCGTGGGTAGCTGGTGGGTGTCAGGCAACCCTGCGCTCCCGCTACCCCGGCGCTGATCCAGCCGGATGAGGCCTGTGGTCCTACTCAGGCCGGTTTCTAGTCAGGCTATTTTTAAGTAAAGAAGTCAGTGATAAGCACCAGTGGACACACAGTGGGGCTGCAGACCCTTCCTATGGCACCAGCGTGAATCTCTTCCCTCCACCTGCACATGATGGAAGGACACACCCAGAAGGAGCAGAGCACCTATGCTCTGTGGCCATGGTTCTTCTCCTGTCTGATAGCACTCAGGGAAGCCAACCTCCTCAGCTCCTAACTTCCTGCCTGACTCTTTATGGGGGAAGGAACATTCCTATGTTCCTGAGTGCGACACACAATTCAGCATGTTCAAAGTCAGTGACTGAAAAATCCTTTCCAGGACCTGTTACCAAAATCCACCCCACCCCACCACCATGTAACGATGATATTTGAGGCCACAGCCTTTATCCATCAATGTAGCCACATTGAACAAGCCCTTCGCTTTCTGCTTTTCATCATTGACTGTTTTCATTGTCTTAGTCGGGGTGTGTTTCTGAACTTGATTGGAAGCACAGGCTGTGACCCCTAAATTGAATGACAATGATACTTGCAGTCTTTCCCCAACCTGGGCTATGCATGGGATAAGGAACATCTCCCTCTAGGATATTGGCTGAACCCTTTGATCCCTGGTATCCTATGACCCCAGATGACCCTGGGGCTCAGATTGATGTTTCCTTTTCCAGGTTGCTAGGTCATAGACTTCCCTCCACACACTCAGGACCTCTTCATGCCTCCTGTATTTGCACAAGTACACTCCCACTGGGTGGCACTATTTAGGGACAATGTTCTTGCTTGTGGTGGTTTGAATATGTTATGGCCCATGGGAAGTGACACTATGAGGAGGTGTGAGCTTGTTGGAGGAAGAGCATCACTGTGAGGATTGGCTTCAAGGTACTTTGCTTAAGCTCCACCCAGGACAGAAGAGACGGTCTCTCCTGTTTGTCTTCTGATCAAGATGTAGAACTCTTGGCTCCTCCAGCACCATGCCTGCCTGCACACGGCTATGTTTCTGCCATAACGATAATGGACTGAACCTCTAAAACTGTAAGCCAGTCCCAGTTAAATGTTTTCTTTTATAAGAGTTGCCTTGGTCATGGTGTCTCTTTACAGCAATGGAAACCCTAACTAAGACAAAAGTTGGTACCAGGGACTGGGGTATGGCTATGATATTCCTATGATTTTGTTTTGTTTTGTTTCGTTTTGGAATGTAGACTTTGGAACTTTGGATCTGTGCAGCAGTAGAATGCTTTAAGTGGGGCTTAGTGGACCATCCTGGTAGGAATGTGAAAGACAGTGGTGCTGAGTGTGATGTGAGCTGTGCAGCCCTTGCTCTGGAGGTTTCAGAGGAGTGGAATTTTACTATGTTGCCTAGAAGTCATTCTTAGGATGTTTTGGTGAAGAATGTGGCTACTTTTTGCCTTATTCCTGAGGCTAAGGTGAAGAAATTCAGATTAATTGAATTGAGAAAAGAAGTCACAGAGAAGCCCCGCATAGACTTTATCTTCTGGTTTACTCTCATGAAGAGTGTTTTTTGTTTTGTTTGGTTTTGGTTTTGGTTTTGGTTTTGGTTTTGGTTTTGGTTTTGGTTTTGGTTTTGGTTTTGTTTTGTTTTGTTTTGTTTTGTTTTTGTTTTTAGCAAGCTTAGCAAGCTTAGAAAGAAAAAATTAAAAATGTATGGTTCAAGTATTAAAGGGCACCAGGAAGTGAAATGGAACCAAATCCGGTGTTCAAGAATATTAAATGGAATTAAGGGACTGGTGACCTTGAGGCAAGCTCCCAGCCAGCTAAGCTTGTTGGTTATGCCTTTGTGTCAGGAGCCATCTAGGAAAGACTTCAGGCTAGCGGGTTATTTTCCTGCAGGAGGCCTACCATTTTTGCATGGCTTACAATGTGTAAACTCTGAGATTCATGATCCCAAGAGACTTCATCTCAGGATTGCTTCTTGCAACTGATAGGCCTATTCCTAACACTATTACATGGTCTGATGGTTCCCAGACATTAGCCTCCACTATTGGGCAGGTTTCCTACAGATCAACATAAAGATGAACTTTCATAAAATAATGCTGTTTAGATGAATTAATGATTTTATAGAATTCCTGATTTGATTCAAATAATTTTAGGAAGAAAGTTTTAAGAGGCGATGTCAGTTGTTTTGCCAGAAAGATGTAATAAAGTTAGAATCAAGAATAGAATGCGCCCCCTCCTCACAAAATACGTAAAGGCGGCATAAGAAGGAATACAATGAGCTTTGACAATTACAGCAAAAAGACAATAGGCTTGGGACAAATTTGTGACCCAGGAAAAACAGTCATTCTAGGTCAGGTTCAAGGATGGAGCCACAGGTGTGCGAGGCCATGTGAAACTGGCTTTGAACTTACAGTGAGCTTAGAGAATGGAACACTGCTTTGGCTTACTGTAGACATCCTCTGTAGCTCCCCTACTGAGTAGCATTGTATCTATGAGGTAATATTCTAAAGAACTTTGGTCTAAGAAGGTGTAAGAAGGCCAGAGAGAAGAAATAAAATGTGGAATTTGGGACTCGGTCCCATCAACCAAGTGTGTGTGTGTGCGTGTGTGTGTGTGTGCGTGTGCCTGTGTGTGTGTCTGTGTCTGTATCTGTGTCTGTGTGTATGTGTATGTATGTGAATATGCATGAAAACTTGTGGACTTGATGAGACAAGTGGTCACGCCCTGTCAGAGAGTGTGTGTCTGCATATGTCTATGTGCGTGCTTGAATTCTCCTTTTCTTCCTTTTCTTTCCTTCTGGTTCACAAAGAGTTAATGAGTTCCTGGTCAACAAGAGGTCCTTGAACAAGACAGAGTCAGAAACCAGCACTTACCAGCACAGAACAGTAAGAAAGCATTAAGTGCCCATAGGCTATCAGCTTCTGGCCCCCAGAACAGTGAGAGAGAGCTACAAGGCCATAGATCTTTTGCTTTTTTCCAACTTTGTGTCTTGTAATGCCGGGAAGGTCCCTGGAACCTTTGCAGTTGAAGAAGGGATAGTTATCTAGGCATTATTTTGATCTTGTTATTGTTCTCATTTGGACTTTTAACCAGGAATGAACTACAATCCAGAAATAAATGACAGACCCGTAATCCAGATCTTGAGGCTGGAAGACAAAGGCTGCTGATCGGGATCTTGAGGAACAGTGGCCATGAAAAGCTTAGGCCCAGGCAAGGTAGTACACACCTTTAATCCTAGGAGACAGAGACAAGCAGATATCTGAGTTCAAGAATAGCCTGAGATAGAGCAGTTGATAGCCCCAGACTGAAGGGGTCATTTAAAGAAGTTGAGGCTTGGTATCGTGAAGACAGCCTATGAAAGGGTATTGGTGAAGTCTAGTTGCAGTGGAAGACCCCAGCATATTGGAGACACCAGTACCGTGGGATAATCACCAAGAACAGCAGCAGCAGTGGAGTGGAGTCAACCAGAGACTAGAGTGCTATAGAGGGCAGAGCTGGAGAAGTGACCCAGTCCCTTGGGAGGAACTTGTTGGTGGAAGTGCATCACTGGGGGTGGGGGGTGGGGTGGCAGTTGAGGTCCTTTGCTTAAGTTCTGCTCAGGGCAAAAGAGACAGTGTCTTCCTGGTTGTCTTCAGATCAAGATGTAGCACCCTGAGCCCCTCCAGCACCATATCTGCCTGCACACTGCCATGCTTCCCACCATAATGATAATGGACCGAACCTCAGAACCTGGCAGCTCCAGTTAAATGTTTTCCTTTCTAAGCGTTGCCTTTGTCATGGTGTCTCTTCACAGCAACACAACCCTAAGACCTTGGTCCTGTTGTTCCAGCAGCCTTCCCCTAGGCACCTTCTGGATCCTTGCAGATTCCAGTTAAATAAAGCAAATGCCTTTACCCCAGCACAAGCCAGTTTCAATGGAGCATGCACGGAGCATGCTGGAAATACAGATTTCCTGGGTTCAGGGGCACATCCATCATCAGATACTCACGAAGCTGAGGCAGGAGGATCACATGTTCAAAACTTGCTTAGGCTGGTCAAGCACACTGAAAGGCTGGCCTGGAGAATGTAGACTCTGCCCTCAAATCAAATTTGGGGGTAAAATGGAGGAGTGGGGACTAAGGATGTAGCTCAGTGATACAGTGCTTACTTGCATGGGTGAAGAAAAAGAAAAGAAAAACAATCTCGTATGGTTCTGGAAGCCCAGTGCATCTGTGGTATCAGGAGGGTGTGGAGAGCCGTGCCGCGAGCAATCGCCATTATAAGATGGCACCAGCCTCCACTGTGCCTAACTAGTAAAAAAGCCTTGTACGCAGGTGCGAGAGTGAACTCACGCCTAGTCACTGCCCATCTCAGGGCATAGTAATGGGGTGATGGGCGAGCAACAAATCAGGAGCTGACACGCCACAGCAGGTGCTGAAACGCCATGGCTGAGGGCTATATAAGCAACGCCATATTCCAGGGTCTGGGTCTTCCCTCCTGAAGAAGCAATAAAGCTTTTTGCTGCAGAAGATTCCAGTTGTCTGAGTGTGTTCTTGCCGGCGAGAACGGTAGCTCGGGACAGGAGGGTAGCCTTTCCCCTGTAGAGCTCTGGGGGAAAGTGGTTGCTAGAACTGTGGTCCATGGCTCATGGCACCTTGCTCCACCTTAAAGCCTCACCAGGTCATCGGAAGGTCTTGAGTCCTGTCACGCATGTGGTGACATGCCACACAGTGCTACCGTTTCAGGACTTAGGACTGGGATTTTCCCCCAGGTGGCTCTGGAGCTTCCCTGGGCAGCACTGAGGTAGCTTCTGGAGGCTTCCTGGACTCTCATTCACACTGTGCCTCTGTCATGCTGGGCACCAGAATCTCCAGTTTTTGTCAGCTAGCATCATGGCATACAGATGTTCTTATCTCCCAGGAGCCTTCTGGCGAGGCTGGCCTGGAGCAGGCTCTCAGTGAGTGAATGAACACAGCCCTTCATCTAAGCAAATGTGATTCGAGCTGAAGGCTGGAGGCCTGAGGGGCCTGGAACTGAGAACAGCTCCCAGACAGGATGGGGTTAATGCCAAGAGCCTGAATCCTGGGGCCCCCATCTGCCGGTCCCTTCTGCTGTCTCCGTACTGGGAGGGTTGGCTGAGCACATCTATTTCCTGAATCCTATTTTTACAATCCCTCAGTACTAGGAGCGGTACTATGGCTATAAATAGGATCCATGGACTTTATGATCAGAGAAACCGAGTCCATCTATTAAAACACACACACACACACACACACACACACACACGTGCTATTTATAACCCAAGGATTTCCACAGCCCAGCACACTCACTGAGAAGCCCTGGCTCATTTTCCTCCAGCCACACAGGGCATGCGGATATGCAGCCTGTGACGGAGAAAGTATGTCACTCTAAATTGCATTGATTTTTGTGAAGGAGGCGGGTCATACAAAATGTATAAGGTTGAAGAAGAGGCTGTGAGCAGACAAAATGGCGTCTGTGATGGTGGGAAGTTCTGGATTCAGGGGAACCGGAAATCCCAAGGCCTCCCAAAACAGCCCCCCCCCCAGTCAGCCTTTACAAAGCACTTCTGTGCAGACTTTCTTTTCAACATTTCTGAAGATTCACCCTTGGCTGACAAGGCTTGGGGAAGACTTGCATGATAGACCAGCCAATGTTCTAGGCACACAGTAGGATGCTCACTGTCAAGGCTCTCAAGAGCAGAGGCTGCCGGGATAGAACCTGCCTTCACATCTCGTTGGTTTTCTTGCCCTGCAACCTGAAGTTCCACTTCATACATTTCCCATCTCATTTTAACCCCTCCTACTTCCTCTCTTCCCACCCAGCTAAAGCCTCCTAGTAAGAGAGGTCTCCACTTTAACATCTTATACCCATGGCTGGTGTCCCCCTCATAGTCAACATCCATAGCAGGTTGCCACTGAGTGGACACTGAGACACCCAGAAATGGTGTTCTGCCTTCTCCACATAGTTTTCCTCTTCCTAATGTGACACTCTTACATCTTTGCCCAAGCCAGCCCCATCTCCTCCTCTCACAGTTTCCCCGACACTCCAGCCTTTGTGTTCCCTAGAGGATCAAGCTATGAAAATTGTCTGCATTCCAAGGCCCCAAATATCCTCAGAGAAAGCAGATGTGGCAAACACTTGCTGTTGACACAGAAGTCACAAGTGAAGCCGGAGGACTGGCAGCCCAAGTCCCAGCCATCGTTGATAAAGATGCTTTGGCAATGTTTCTCTGGAAAGCTGGGACAGAGGCCAGTTTCTCCACACCAAACATTTACATCCTGTAAGGTCATTCTGGGCAGGTTCGTAGCCATGGGCAAAACTTGGCTCGCTCTCAACTTTCTCTTTTGAAGAATGCAGTATTTCTTAGTTACTATTCTGCGACTGTGAAGGGAAACCATGACAAAGTCATAAAAGAAAGCATCTAATTGAGGGCTTGCTTACAATTTCCATAATCACCATGGTGGGAAATAGACAGGCATGGCGCTGGAGCAATAGTGGAGGCTTTATATCCTGATCCACCGGCAGTAGACAGCGACTGGGCTTGTAACAGACTTTTGAAACCTCAAGGCTAACTCCCAGAGACACACCTCCCTCAACAAGGACACACCTAATATTTCCCAAATAGTTCCACTAACAGGGGACAAAGCACTGAAATTTATGAGTCTATAATGGACATTCTTAATCAAACCATGACAGCGAGTAAAATGAGATTCGTAAACTCCTTGGCCATGGCCCTTGCCCAGTTGCTCTGCCCTTCTGGCAGAGTGACAGCCTCCTCATTGATCCTGTTGTCTCTAATACCTCCCATCCAAGACCCACTCTCCGTTCACACTTCTCCCAGAACTAGTTTCCAAACACTTGCTAAAATAGTGTCTCCCTGCCCTTCCTAAGAACTGCTCTCCCCCACCCCCACCCCCGCTTCCCTCTAAGCTACCAAGTTGCTGTGGCCATTCCTAAGTGCTTCAGTTGGAAATGAGTCCCTGCCCACTTCTCCAGACTTCCTCCTACTGCTTCTTCACATGAGGACCAGGCAGAAGGGAACTCTTGCTGTCCCCAAACTGTCTTTCTCTCTTGTGGTCTCGCTGAAGCTTGTATAGCTCCCTGGGAACAAAAGTCCTGCCTTTTTACTTCTGCAGTCTATGGTCACCATAAATACCTGTTAGCAAGATGGATGGGTAGAAGGATAAATGGATGGGTGGGTAGGTGGGTCGATGAATGGGTGGATGAGTGGGTAGATGAATGGGTTTGTGTATATATGTATAGATTAATTAATTGGTGGATGAGTAGGTGGACAGGTAGATGAATCGATGGATAGATGGATGTAAGGGTGGGTGGATAAATGACTAATGGTTGGTTTGATAGATGGATGAATGGATGATGGGTTAGTGAGTAGATGATGGGTGTGTATATGCATGTATGGACAGATGATGAATGGATGGATACCTGGATAAATTAATGGTGAATAGATGATCGGTAGACTAATAGATGATAGATGGACAGGAAGTGGATAGATGAATGGATGGATGAAGATGATGGTTAGGTGGAAGGATAGATGGATGGATGGATGGACAGACGGGTGGATGGACGGACAGATGAGTGAGTACTTGTGTGAATACCATTTTCTACCTTGAGAATCCATCTATTTCCTTTTCCTTTGCATCTTTACAAGAGTCTCCCTTCGTCACCCCAACCCGGTTTGGTTTTACTCTGTACACCAAATTGCTAACTTCAGTGGCATGTATGTATTCTATGCGATTGTGCTTTCCTAGAAGACGGCCCACCAAAAGACAGAGGTAAGGCCTGTTCATTACATTTACTATGTAGCCGTCAACTTTAATGACTGAACGAGCTGAAGAACCACCCAACCAAATGGATGACTGAACATCCCAGGCAGCATGAGGGCTGTCTGAGGAGTCAGGATGAGCAACAACCAGATCTCCGTGCAACAGCTCCTGGGTCTCTGTTTTCTTTTCCTTTTCTAACATTTTCTAGTGTCAGGAGTAAGCTGATTTTTTACTGATTTTAGGAATTGTACTGGCTATTTTTGTGTCAACTTGACACAGCTGGAGTTATCACAGAGAAAGGAGCTTCAGTTGAGGAAATGCCTCCATGAGATACAACTGTAAGGCATTTTCTCAATTAGTGATCAAGGGGGAAAGGCCCCTTGTGGGTGGGACCATCCCTGGGCTGGTAGTCTTGGTTCTATAAGAGAGCAGGCTGAGCAAGCCAGGGGAGGCAAGCCAGTAAAGAACATCCCTCCATGGCCTCTGTATCAGCTCCTGCTCCCTGACTTGTCTGAGTTCCAGTCCTGACTTCCTTTAGTGATGAACAGCAGCATGGAAGTGTAAGCCGAATAAACCCTTTCCTCCCCAACTTGCTTCTTGGTCATGATGTTTGTGCAGGAATAGAAACCCTGACTAAGACAAATTGGTACCAGCAGAGTGGGGTATTCCTGTGACAACCTGACCATGTTTTGGGGAGGACTGTGGAAGGATTTTGGAACTTTGGGCTTGAAGATCCATTTGTTGTTAAGAGCTCTGTCAGATGTTGTGTAGGAGCTTGGAAGATAATGTTGAGAACAGTGCAGAAGATGGAGGTCTGGTTTGTGAAATTTCAGAGGGAAAATTAAAGACTCTTTTCAGGGCCGTTGCTGTTTTGATTGTGAAGATTTTGTAGTTCTGGTTAGCTGGGGCTGAAGAATCAGCTGTGATTAACAAGATACCAGAACTACTAAAGCAAAAACTTTGCATTACTGGGACTATTGATGCTGGTTAGCTGGAGCTAAGAAATTAGCGGTGATTAAGAAGAGACCAGCATCGTTGAGGTGACATCTTCTGGGAAGTGTTTTCTGAAAGCACAAAGAGGCTGTGTTCCAGAGATAGGCAAGGTTGTACTCCTTCTGCAGCGGGACTTGGTAATGTGTAAGGGTCACCCAGGTGGTACTGGTTTTGAAGGCATGAAGGGGTCATGCAGAGCAGCTGAGGCTCAGCACTGTGAGAGGCCATGGAAGGCCATTGGTTAAGGTGCAGCCTCAGTTGTAATTGAAGGCCCAGGACTGAAGGGGTCATGCAGTGTTTTGGAGATGCCAGTACCACAAGATGACCACCAAGAGCAGCAGCAGCAGTGGAGTACAGGCATCTGGAGCCCAGAGGACGACGTGTGTGCTACAAAGGGCATGGCTGGAGAAGTGACCCAAGCTCTTGGAGGAGCCCAGAAGATCGTGAGTTGGATCCCAGAGGTTGGACGGTTGGAGATTGATTTTTGCTTTGATTGTGACTGTGCCCTGATATTTTCTCTCTTGAAGGAAGAAACTGTTTTAGTGGAGCCCACAGTTAAGAGACTTTTAATTGTAAAAAGACTTTGGATTTTAAAAGAGATGGATATTTTAAAGAGATTGAAATTTTAAGAATATGTAAAGACTGTGGGACTTTTAAAGTTATTTAGATCTTGGGGATGAATAAGAATGTAAGGGTTGAGGCTTACTAGTGATGTGTTTGTGTGTCAAGTTGACAAGGGGTCAATTGTACTGGCTATTTTTGTGTCAACTTGACACAGCTGGAGTTATCACAGAGAAAGGAGCTTCAGTTGAGGAAATGCCTCCATGAGATACAACTGTAAGGTATTTTCTCAATTAGTGATCAAGGGGGAAAGGCCCCTTGTGGGTGGGACCATCCCTGGGCTGGTAGTCTTGGTTCTATAAGAGAGCAGGCTGAGCAAGCCAGGGGAGGCAAGCCAGTAAAGAACATCCCTCCATGGCCTCTGTATCAGCTCCTGCTCCCTGACTTGTCTGAGTTCCAGTCCTGACTTCCTTTGGTGATGAACAGCAGCATGGAAGTGTAAGCCGAATAAACCCTTTCCTCCCCAACTTGCTTTTTGGTCATGATGTTTGTGCAGGAATAGAAACCCTGACTAAGACAGGAATATCTATCTATATATATCTATCTATATATCTATATATCTATATCTATATCTATATCTATATCTATATCTATCTATCTATCTATCTATCTATCTATATATCTTTCTCAATCTGTCCTCAAATGCCTGTGCTCAAGTGATCCTCCTGTCCTGACTTCCCAGGTAGCAGGGACTGCAGGGACATGCCATCTCAATAGCTCAGTTCTAGGATATTTTTCTAAGTTTCTGGAGTGTCACAAAACAAAGTAAGAACAAAGCCACCAAACAACCAAACCAGAGCCACATCTCATCTCATTTATTTTGTGGAAGAGCCGGGGCATTGCAGATTTAACCTTGCATCCCAGGTGACTGGGGAACATGTCCTGGGGGTGAAGATGTACACAGCACGAATGACCATCTGATTTCAGAGCTGAGAGCAGTCTGGATTTAGGCCGAATCCCAGATTATCTGCCCAACCCTGTCACAGACTTAACGACTGGAAGAGTCTTAGACCAGTCATTTGGAAAGGACACTGTCTAACCTGTTTAGCCGTCTGCAGGCTGTGCCCTGTGTTGCAGGTCCCCAGCTCTGGTGAGCTGTCACCCATGCTGGGGTGAGCCTCGGTGATGCAGATGTCTTTGAGTCATTGCTGCTTCTCTAAATAACCTCAATAAATCAGACTGATTCACCAAGTTGGACACGAGTATCTCTACTCTGGGCTGCTCCTCTCCGGAGTGAGCAGACGTGTGTGTTGTATCTCCCCAGGAAAAAGTTCTGTCCCACAATAGCCTCTTTGGGTTTTGGCTGACATTTCTGAAGGATGAGGAAGCCATAACACATTTGCTTTCCCATTCTTAAATCCCATCTGTTTTCTACCTGTTCCTTTGAAAAGACACCAATAGCGCTGGGGTGGATGATGAAGCCATAGCTTCTTAGCAATCTGCAGAGTTGCTGGTTTGTTGTTTCCCTTTGGCCAGTAATTAACAGTAAATGTAACAAAAAAAAATAAGAAGAAAGATAAAAGTTGTAGGCTCCTAGATTCAATATAGAGATAACTCAGTTCCAAAAACTATCCAGTCCACCCCATCACAGACACATCCCCATCTCTTCTCCCAAAGCACCTTTAATTTGTTGTTGCTGTTAGGGGTGAGGCCCATCCTCTGCCTCAAGGGCTCAGCATCTGTCCCAAGCAAAGGCAGATGTGCAATAAACATGCCGTGCAGAAACAGAAGAGGCACCCCCCCCCCATTCCCAACCATCCCTGCTGTGGGATTCAGTTACAGCTGCTCCCAGATACTTGGATGTAAAACACTCCCTTAAACACTGCCCCGGAAATACGACATTGAAGTGAAAGGCTCGTCCTTATGTGTTGGAAAGTTTTTGTTCAGTTGTCAAATGAATTACCAGGGAAGGTGGAACCTCAATTAAAGAATCGTGTGGTAGTTTGAATAAGTTTGGCTCCCATGGACTCATTCATGTGTTTGAATGCGTGGCCCCCGGAGAGTGGCAGTATTAGGAGGTGTGGCCTTGTTGGAGTAGGCGTGGCCTTGGAGGAAGTGTGTCACTGTGGGGGTGGGCTTTGGGGTCTCAATGCCGGAATTCTAGAGTCTTCTTCTGGATGCCTGAGGAAGATGGCCTCCGACTGGCTGCCTTCTGATCAAAATGTAGCACTCTTGGCTCCTCCAGCAGCACATCTGCCTGCACAGCACTATGCTTCCCATCATGATGATAATGGACTAAGCTTCTGACACTGTAAGCCAGCCCCAATTAAATGCTTTCCTTTATAGGAGTTGCCTTGGTCATGGTGTCTCTTCACAGCAATGAAACCCTAATGAAGACAAATTGTTTCTCTCAGACTGATCAGTGGAAGTGTTTGTGGAACATTTTCTTGAATAAGGATTGATGTGGAAGGGTCCAGCCCACTGTGGGCAGTGTCACCTCTATGTCAGGAGCCATAATGGGACAAGCTAATAGCTAGCAGGTGACATCCTGAAGTGGCCTGCCTCGGATTATTATATAATCTGCGACAGGTGAGCCCTCATTAAGCAAGGCTGTGAGGGACTAATTTAGGAAAGATTCCTGCCATTAATATGCTTTTCCTGTTATTATTAAACATATATAACAATCACTAAGTAGTACCATACCCCCTTTGAAGTAGATCTCTGTAGATCCATGAACATGTACTATCTTGTAGTGATGCTATATTGACAAATAGATGACCTTAAGTCTTCATGATGATCCTATAAGAATTCCTAAAATTCTTGTGATTATTAAGCTCTTTTTTAGTGGGACTGCTATTGGGTCCTTTTCTGATAGTCAAAACTGCAATGAGAACTCTGCCAGTCTCCCAAGTGCCACCAGTTAATTGCTCTTAGACGGTAACCAGACTTTCTCCTATTCAGAGCACATTCCAAGAGGTTGTAAAACAATTAACCAAAGGTCATTAAAAGGCAACTAACGATTTATTATAGGTGCTAGGACAGAAGTTAAAATACTGACTGGGTTTTTCTAAAACTTCACTAGTAACTTAGTTACGGTTTTAAACCTTCAGTGAACCTGTGGAGCTGAGACAGGTGAGGGATGTTTAGCCAGATAATTACTCCTAATGGATATGCATGTAAACATTTGCCGTTGTAAACTTCTATTTCAATTTATGATTTGAATTTTTGTGTGAACTTGTGATGAACTTTGTAACATGTGATCATGTATTCTGAAAGATGTATAAGTACTGAGGACAAAGAGATCACGGAGAGCAAAGGTCAATAGAGGAGACTTTTTTGCCTTTCCCCACTTAGACTAGAATCTTTTCCCTTTCCCCACTTAGGATCTTTCTGCTTTTCCCCTTAGACAGCTTTCATAGGAAACTTTTTACAACTTGGTAATAAACTCTATAATCACTTATCTAAGTGTCTTCTCTTCCTGTGACTTCTGACTAGTGGGCTGAAAGTTAAGAGCCCAGCAGTTCCTGCTAAGATAGACAAGGCTATTTACTTAATCCTTTGTGGCTTGAAGAAGAGGTGCTAGGTGCCAGACACTGCAGTTTCTGGCCTCAGAGGATCACAGAAGGCAGGTCAGCTACATCAGCATAGTAACTTAGGCTTAGGTAAGTAAACTTTTTATTATACAGCAACCCTAAATATTTCGACAAAGTCCTACCCTCCACCTAAGCTCTTCCCCCGCTGCTGCCTCAAGAAGAACCGACAAGAAAGAAGAACATCCCACGCTGGGTCTGGCCCCTGGCACCTCTAGGCAAGTAGTCTTGGGTATTATAAGAAAACAAGCTGAGTGAACCGCAAGGAGCAAGCCAGTGAGCAGTGTTCCTCCATGGCCTCTGCTTCAGTTTCTGCCTCCAGGATTCTGTCTTAGTTTCTCACAACTACTCCAGGACCCTGCCTCAGTCTCCCAGTGCTGGGAACTCCAGGGTCCTGCCTCAGTCTCCCAGTCTGGGAACTCCAAGGTCCTGCCTCAGTCTCCCAGTGCTGGGAACTCCAGGGTCCTGCCTCAGTCTCCCAGTGCTGGGACCAGGTGTGCACATCATGTCCACTTGATACTCCCTTTTGATGTCAGGTTCAGTTGTTCCTAGTGTTTTCCAGTTCTTAGTGATTAGTGACGGAGCACTGCTAGTATGTCTGTGGCATTCTGTTGTAGAGTTCTATGTTGTTGTTTTTTATTTATTTATTTTTATTTTATGTTCATTGGTGTTTTCCCTGCATGTATGTCTGTGTGAGGGGGTTGAATCCCCTAGAACTAAAGTTGCAGATAGTTGTAAGGTGCCATGTGGGTGCTGGGAATTGAACTCCAGTCCTCTGGAAGACTAGCCAGTGTCCTTAATGAGCCATATCTCCAGCTCCGAGCCCTATGGTTTTTATAAGACTTTCACACCCACAACCTCACACACAGCAAGGCCTCAGTCATCAGTCCCACTGTGTAGGGGAGCGAGCTGAGACTGTGTGACTTCTAGAGTGTTGCTGTTGGCGGGTCCAGGGCTGTGACTTGAGGGTCTTTCCTCAACACTGCAGGTGAAGCTCCCCCATAGACCTTCTCTCAGAGCTCTTCCTTCTGCGGTGCTGATGCTGACAGAAACAAGACAGGAGGCCCCAAGGGCTCATGGCTCAGTCTAGGTCTTACTTCTCTTTTTATTTATTTCACTACTTAAAACAGGAGCCATTCTACTGAAACACAAAAGTAATTGCAAGAGAGGGAGGGAGGAAAAAAAGAAACTGGAAGGAAGAAGTGAAGGGAGGTGGAGGGAGGCAGAGGGAAGGGAGGAGGAAGGGGAAGGGGGAGGGGAAGAGAAAGAAGGGGGAAGGGAGGGAGGGGGAGGTAAGGGGGGAATGGACAAGGAAAGGAGGAAGGAAGGAAGGAAGGAAGGAAGGAAGGAAGGAAGGAAGGAAGGAAGGAAGGCCTTTATAGAATTACAAAAGGGCCTTGGGTGGATTTGTTGATTTTTGTAGGAGCCCAGGGTTAAGCCCATTGTGTGTATTATGCAGTGGAGCTGAGGCTGGTAAATCTGTGCCCAAGGCAGAGTGAAGATATCTTCTCTTTTCTTAAGATGCTGTCTGCAGAACTGACATGGTTGGGGAGAGATGGAGCAACCACAGTACTGGCTTCATGTAGACACTTCCAAGACAAAGTGAGGTGATGCCCTTCAAGCAGCAGCACACTGTGGGTGGGTGATGTCACCTCGCTGAGATGTGACAAAGAGCGCTAACCATGCCTCTCAGCTTTTGACAGATGCGGTTCCATTGAGAAGCATCCGAGATACATCTCTTCCATCAAAATTCCCGTATTATAATTTTAATTAAATGCTACATGGCATAATTAAATCATCTCCCTTTGCTCACTCCCTCATCGGGTTTCCTCTCCACGGCTGCCATCTTCAAGACTTCCCGTGAGTTACAATGGTTCCCTAACTGCTGATATTTCACAAGCTATAAAAGGAAAGGAGAAGTCCACAGCATAGTCTGGTGGAGAAGGCAGGCCCAGGTCCTGTATGAAGCAGAGATGCTTCGCTGGAGTTACTCCTTTTGAAGCACAGAACCTTTGTCCAGCGTCTGAAGCTTGGCACGGGCACAGGACCGACATTAAGATGAACAGCCAAGTTCCTGACTTCATAGAGTTTGCAGCACATGCTGGCTGTCCTGGCTAGCTAGCATTTACCTAGCTAGGTTACGTCAACCTGATATAACCTAGAGTCATCTGGGAAGAGGAAACCTCAACCGATCAGATTACTAGATCAGATTGGCCTGCGGACATGTTTGTGGGAAATTGTCTTGGTTGTTTGATGGATGGAGGAGGGTCTAGAACATGGTGGGTAGTGACGGCTCTGGAAATGTGATCCTCTGTTGAAAAGAAAGCCTGCTGAACAGGTGGAAAGTAGGGTTCCCCCTCAGCTTCTTTGTCTAGTCCTTGCTCCCACTTCCCTTAGTGATGGGCTGTGACCTGGAAGTGTCAGCCAGGTAAACTCCACCCTCCCCAAGTTGCTTTTGGTCGGAGTGTTTCATCACAGCAAACCAGAACACTGGGGGGGGGGGGGGGGTGGGGTGGGGAAGGTGGATCAAACCATTTTTTAATTCAAGCATGAATCCCAGTGAGGGTGTAACAATATTTCTTAGCTTTTGTTCTTGAAATCCATGTTTAATCCTTTTTACCCTTGCCTTTAATTATGTGTCTTGTACAAAGTGCTTTCTAACACCTCCAAAACTGCTCTAAAGCAATAATATTGTTACTTCTAGAGGGGACAACTAACCTTCAATGTGAACAGAGGACTGTCACATTCTGTGCTTTCAAATCCAGAATCAGGGATGTTTAAATGGGTACTCGTTCTGGGGGTATTTATGACCAATTTTCTGTAAGTCGCAAATTTGAAAGATTTCCTTTTCAGATACAGTAAGAAAGTCCCTTGAGGGCCACTTCCTGCTATGCCAAAATGCATGCTGACAGCCTTCAAGTATTAAAAAGAGCAAGCAAAACATCTCAACTATTTGGACTGTGCAAACCAAACCAGTAGGGGAATAAGCACATGACTCTGCAGGAACAAAGAACATTATTCAGCAAAAAAAAAAAAAAAAAAAGAAGAGAGAGAGGCATTCTGCATCAGACTATAAAATAAATTTCCCACAGCATATTTTTAGATCATTGAGTTGCAAGAATGCTGATTTCTTTCTGAAATAAACCGATTCTCAAGAATTACTGAACGCCTATTAAAAAATAGCAACTAAACTAAATTCCTCTGACAAGTGTTGAGGGAGATGATATCCCTCAAAGCCATCTTCAAGAGGAATACTCTCATACATATACCAAGAGTATAAATCATTTCAAAGGTAGTCTCACCTTTCAAAGTCTTTACTTGGTAGACCAGATGTTTTTATTTCAATCCTTAATTCATGGACTCAGAAACCATGGGCCAGCTGAGACTGGCATCCCATGCCAAATAAGAGTGACGCTGTCCGTGGTTCTAATCCACCTTTTCCCAACCTCACAGGAGGTGGTGCTGGTCACCAACCTCCTGCAGCCTCACAGAGGTGTAAGTAGGGCTGCTGTCCATGGTTCTGGGCTATCCGTTGAACTTGTCAGAAGTGGAGGTAAGGTGCTGCCTCTGTCTGTAATGCTGACCCAACCTCCCAAAGCCCTAAAGGAAGAGATGCTATAAAGCCTCTATCCATGGTTCTGAACTACCTCTAACCTATCAGGGGTAAGGATGGTATGGACAGTATGTGGCCTCTGTTCACTGTGCAGAGTCAACTCCTGTCCTCCCCCTATCCCCCCCCCGACAACCTGAAGTGGGTTTGCCCTTGTGCAATTGTCCGTGGTGCTGACATACCCTTCTAACCTCAGGGTCTGTAAGGTAAGCATCTGGGCTAGCTAAGTATAGATGGAATTTCAAACTGTATGGTAGTGCTGTCTTTATATTGCTAGTTGTGAGAACAAGCACAAAGTACTCAGTGCTTTTCATCCTTGACTTCTTTAGAACATAAAGTGAGCGTGTTTAAAAGCTCTAACATCTAATAACTTGATGCCTTCAAACTGCCAGCTCTATGAATGTATGCCAACTATTTGAACACTCTAGATTTGATCCAACAGAATATCATGAAAGGCCACTTCTCACATAAAAACACAGTGGAATTTTGACTTGGGAACTTTGCTTGCGAAAACAACTAAAAGAAAACACATTGACGTGTGCAGGAAAGGGTAAAGTGATGTGGATCATTAATTGAAAGGGTTATCCAAATTTCTAAGATTCTAACTGTGACTCCATTGTAGTAACTCCCTGGGTCTTCTTACTTAATTCTATCTTCTTGATTTATTCCAAAGTGACTTCTCCCAGACATCTGTGCAGAAGACAGAGTTTTAAATGACCCCAAGTTCCCCAACCTTTACTTACTCTTACTCTTGAGCAATATCATCCATTTCACGAGGGAGGGGGTCATCCCATGACTTGCCTCCGATGGGCACAGTGAGGCAAAAGTGAGGGAACAGCATTCCGCAAGCATGTTACATAGACTGTGATATTTTATATATCACAGAGCTGTGTGCACATCGATACTTATGGTAGCATTGATCACAATAGTTAGGTTGTAGAACCAGCTTAGGTATCCAACAGTAGAGTAGTGAGTAAATAAAGCATGGCATATATACACAGTAGACACTTTGGGAATCCATGAAGATTGATGAAGGCTTGCCACTTACAACTGTGTATGATCAAGAGTAAGTGATTAAGACATCTCAGAAAGACAAATAACCATTGCTTTCTCATATTTGTGGTTTCTCTCTCTCTCTCTCTCTCTCTCTCTCTCTCTCTCTCTCTCTCTCTCTCTCCCTCTCCCTCTCTCTCTCTCTCTCCAATTCTTTTAAAAAAGATTATGACTTTTTTTTCTTTGTTGTCTTTACTGAAACTAGTGGACACATTACAGGTGTCCATGTGGCGGGGAACTGAGGGCAGCCTCTGGCCAACCACCAGCTAAAGAACTGGAGGAATCTTACTGCCAACAGCAGCAAACAACACACAAAGATTATAGAGTGTGTTCATGTGGCCTTGGCAGGACGTCTGTCCCCATTTGAACTTTGAGATGAGGTGGGGACTACAGCTGACTTCTCAATTACAACTTTCTCAAGACACTTGGGGGCACAAAAGGTGCACCAGATTCCTGACTCAAAGAAGCAATGGGGACCACGTGACTCAAATAATTTGTTTTGTGTTACATTGTCAATGGCAAGTGAGTAACATCACAGGCATGACTCCCAAAGTTCTTGGGCCCACATATTAGACTTAGGGATCTAATGAGAGGCTCTGACTGGCTCAGCTTGTGTCAGGCACTCTCCTTCACCAACCAATGGGGATGTTAGGTGAGTAGAGTCGGCAGTATAGCCACTCTTACAGTAGTAGTTAACAGAATCAGATAGGATATTTCCTAGCAAGCTTATACACAGGCAAAACATGAGCTTCCCACAGTAAATGGCCAACAAGGCCAACACATTTCTTGCCTACAAAGGTAGATAAGTTAATTGCCAATTAAAATGCAGTCATGTTTGCTGCAGGAAGTGTCAAAACCTTTAAGACTGGAAACTGAACAAGAGTAATCCAGACAAGCAAGGAAAAGCTTTAAGTGTCTTGACACAAAAGCCGTGTTGTAGAAAAGCCCAGGAGGTACAGGAAGAGGGAGATGTCTGGTGGGACTTCAAGTGTCTGTGGCACGGTGAGCTCACAGTATGGAACGTGTAGCAAAGTCCGGGGGAGGCTGAAGACATTTGTTAGAGCAAGGAATAAGAGGAATAAGAGACCTTGTACTAGTCAGGGTGCCTGATGACAGACAGCAGACTCCACTGAGAGACAGACACATGCAGCCAGCCACGGCCAACACACATCTCACCACACCAGCACAGTGGCCAGTGGTCCTGATTTGGATACCAGAAGCCACCTCAGGGGATGCAGATATTCTGCCTTGTATACCTGATGGAAGTGTACCTTCTGATGTATGCTGGGGGTGTTACCTTCTGACGTATGCTGCTTTTTTGTTTTTGTTTTTTTTTAGGGAGGGGGTTCATCCAACTTCACCATCTGCTTTTTGCTGGAGAGATCTTATAAGAAAGATCACAAGTGCACACCTGCATCCTACCTGTGGGAGGTTGGGAAGTTTTACTAATGCTATTTTTCATTCCTACTGTCTTCATTAGGTTTTGTTCCCCCTGTGAAGAGATATCATGACCATAGCAACTTTTATAAAGGAAAGTGTTTAGCTGAGGTTGGCTTAGAGTTCAGAGGTTTAGTCTATTATAGCCTCCATGGTGGGGAGCATGGTGGCATACAGGCAGAGATGGTGCTGGAGAAGTATCTTAGAGACTACATCTGGATCATCAGGAAGCAGGAAGAAAGAAACATTGGGCCTGGCTTGAATTTGAAGCTTCAAAGCCCACCCCAGTGACACACTTCCTCTAATGAGGCTGCATCTACTTCAACAAAGCCACACCTCCTAATAGTGCCAATTCCTATGAACCTATGGGGGCCAAGTTCATTCAAACCACCACAGACACCATGGGATGTGGACACTGTCAGTATGGAGAGGTTGTTTAAAAAGTATGAGCATCACTGAATGATGCTGTCTGTAAAGTCCTCATGAACCAGCAAAGGTTTTACCATGGAGACACCAATTTGAGGGATTAGGACACCATTTCTCTACCCTAAGGGGGTTACTACCCCTTTGTGGATCAAATGACTCTTCACAGGGGTTGCCTAAGTTCAGCTGCATATCAGATATTTATAGTATGATTACTAACTAGTAAAATTATAGCTATGAAATAGCAATGAAAATAATTTCATGGTTGGGGGGTTATCACAACATGAGAGATTATTGTATTAAGGGGTAGCAGCCTTAGGGAAGTTGAGAACCATTCTGGCTCAGGGGCAAGGAATGATGTAGATAGTTTTATGGCCTGGTAAGTTGTTGTGCAGCAGTTTCCTCCAGATTGAAACACTCCATCTCCTAAGGAAGCTCATTTAGAAAGGAAGTAAACAACTCAAAGTAGCATCAGAAGTCCCTGAAACAGACCAGATTCCCTAGGCTCCGCCCTCCCCAAGAGTATATAAACAGTAAAGCTTGTTAAGACTCATTAGATTTCCAAGACTCACCAAATTGCAAAGAAGAGTCTCAATCAGGCCAAGGTGAGACTGGCTGAGCTGTCTACAGAAGCCCAAACAAAACTGTTGAGCTTATGGGGGACATTTTTATTCAAACCACTACATCTTAGATCCTGTAAGTAATAAAATACCAATAAAACTCATTGTTTTACTAAGTTAGACCGTGGTGATATCTGTACTATAGTCTATGTGAAGTGAGTAGATGCATGTGGCTACGAGTGTGTGTGCATATGCATATGTACATGCATTTGCATGCGTGTATGTTTGTATAAGCCTACACAGTGGATAATGGATTGGAGGCCAAGAGGCCAGATGTTGAGCCAGATGTGAGCCTGTTGGAGCTTTCAGACAAGGAAACCTGAGTAGCTGAAATAATGGAATAGCTGAATAATGAAATACACCTGAGTGAAGGCGAGAAGGCACACAAACAGGAGCTTCCACAGAAGAAGGCAGGATGTTTACTCTACTTCCCAGACCTGTCGATTCCTAGTTTTACCATCTTTGTAGGATTCTTTTTGGGCTATAGGGTCAAATTTAGAATTTTAAATGCATGTCCCCCTAAATAGTACATTATTGGGAAAGATGGGGGAACCTAATGACAATGTGTGACCTTGGTTCTCTGACATAGCTTTTTGTTTTGTTTTGTTTTGTTTTTTGTTTTTCGAGACAGGGTTTCTCTGTGTAGCCCTGGCTGTCCTGGAGCTCACTTTGTAGACCAGGCTGGCCTCGAACTCAGAAATCTGCCTGCCTCTGCCTCCAGAGTGCTGGGATTAAAGGCGTGCGCCACCACGCCCGGCTATGACCTAGCTTTTAATCTTCTGCTGAGTGTGGTTGTTTAAACTCCAACATAAAGCTTATTAGAGTGGTGTTCCAGTTGGTATGGTGACCTTGGGCTCATAACTCTACCCTCCTTCTCCACCTAGTAGAATCCATGTAGAACCCTGGAGCTGCATGGTTTATGGCATGAGGTGTATCCCACAGAGATATGTCTTGGGAGTCCACACAGCATGCTCCACATAAAAAGGTTAGTCACAGTGAGTGAGTTGAGTGATTGCCATGTCTGCTCCTGTTGAAGTTAGAAGGCCAGAAAAAGAAGGATGGAGTGGCTAAATGCAGTCCCAGGAGGAATGTGTGGCTAGAGCCAAGGGCCTTTGAGAACAGAAGGGTCTGCTGAGATGAAAATGGGAGGAGAAAGCTGGAAGGTAAGATGGGGATAGGGTCATAAGAACCAGATGGTGGGGTGCTGGGGAGACCCTGAGATGTCTCCAAGGTCCCAGATCCTCTGTCTTCACAGTTTTGTAAAATCTCCTTTTCTTGGTTGCAGGCACGATCTGTAATTTGCTCTCAATCAATAAAACATAGCAAAGGTGATAGAATGCCACGCTGGTGATTAGATTATGTAAGATGATGGTTTCATCTCCCCAGCAGACTTTTTATTGCCTTCTCAACTTGCACATTTTGCAAGCTGATGGAGAGGCCCACATGGCACGGAACTGAGAGTGGCCTCTGGCCAAAAGTCAGCTGGGAAGTGCTGAGGCAAGGCCAGCTTCCCTCAAGGAACACCACTGTGCCAACGATGCCATGAGCAATGGCTGGGGGTGGATATGAGCTCACAGAGCCCTCTGATGGGATCGCAGCCCTGGCTAGCGTGCTTGAGAGGAGACCCAACAATGATGGGCATCTGTCTCTGACACACAATGACTGTGAGGTAGTAGAGTGTGTTGTTAGGGTCAGAAGATGGCTCAGTGGGTAAAGTGTTTGCTGTGCAGGCCTGGGGACCTAAATTTAATCCTCAGTAGCCATATGCAAACTCATAGTATCCCATTCCTGGGGAACTGGGGGATTCCTCAAATTACTTGGCCAGTCAGCCTAATTGGTGACATCAATGGTCAGTGAGAGACACTCTCTCAAACAATGAGGTGGAGAGAGATTGAAGAAGACACCTGACATCAATTTCTGTCCTTCCCATAGGTGCACGCACACATGCATGCATTCATACACAGACACACATGCACACATGTGTGTGCATACATATACACACAATACACATGCATACATACATATACATACACATGAACACACACACATACACACACATACATACATGCATGAGCACACACACATATATCACCCGCACACGCACTCCCACACACATTCTCCGACACAAATTTTATGTTGTAAGTCACTACATGTTGTGGCTACCAGCAATAGCTAACCAATACAAGGGGCTTCAGATGTGTCCTGAGCACCTTGAACTGTGCACTCTTCTTTGTAAGTAAACTGTCCAAGTGGTCCGCCCCTCAGGTTTGGACAAGCTGTGGATACCAGCATTCTGCAGAGTTTATGGTCACTACAGTTATTGTCTCCATCGACCCTGAAGGAAGGAAGAACAAGGGCAATAGATTTTTACAAGTTGTGTTGTTTCCCCACTATTGGAGGGATCTTTGTGGCTCTGTGGGCTTCTCCTATACATTACAGTCCAGGGTGGGGGTGCAGAGCTCCATGCTTTACCCCCTTGTAGGCTCTGAGAGGAGTGCACACAGCACAGTCTGACTCCACCTACCAAAGAATTCCTGAGTCCTTGCAAGAGGGTAATTCATTATCTTTCATCCTGGGAAGAGAAGGGCAGCTTTGAGCCACTTCTCAAAGCATTCCTGAGCTAAAGCCATTGCTCAGATGTTTCTCAGAGCACTGCGTTTTCCTTTTTTGCACCTCCATTCTACTCAGCTTTCAACACGACAGCTGGTGGGTGCTAGTCACTTGGCAGTTGTGAGACAACATGAAGAGGGTGAGTGAATTCTCGAGTGCATTTCCTGAGAAGCTTGGCTGACGTAACCAAGCTGCAGTCTGTAGGACAGATTTCACCAAGTTTGTGTTGTCTTTTCCTTCTGTTTCTTGCTTTATCTGTAAAGCTCAGTCATCACCCAACACTGCCTGCGCCCTGTGCTCACGTTCACAGCCCTCACCGCTTGCTTTCTCCAGCCATCTGACTGAGTGTGGAGGGTGCATTCACAAACCTGCAAAAGTGCCCTCCTTCTGAGTTAGTGAGCTAGCCTGGATGAGCACACATGCACACACCTGCAAGAGTGCCCTCCTTCTGAGTTAGTGACACTGTGACAGGAAAGTGGAGCACCTGTGGAAATCTGAACTCAGGTCTGCATATTTGTGGGACAAGCACCTTGCCCACTGAGCCATTGCCCAGGGTCTCCTTTTCCTTTCTAAAAAATTTACAATTGTTTGTTTATTTTATTTGAGTGTATGCACACACACACACATCACTCACAAATACACCACACACAAACACCACACATACACACAAATACACCACACACACATGCACCTGCACACAAGTGCACATGCACACACACATACACAAACATACGCACATACACACACAAACATATACACATGCACATATATACAATGCACAAACACATACACACACATACACCACACATACACACGCACACACACACACACACACACACAAAAGCATTGCCACAGCATACATTGAGGTCCTAGAACAATTTGCAGGAGTCTGTTCTGTCCTTCAACCACACAGGTTCGAGACATCAGACTTGGCAGCAAGCACCTTCCCCCATCTTGCCAGCCCTATGGTGTGTACTTTCAGTGATCCCTGAAAATATAGGACATACCAGTTATGAGTTTAACAAGGTTCCGTATAACTAAAATTAATGGTGGAGGAAATAAAGACAGAGAAGAATTGGAAAAAGACGTTTTCTTCATCCAAAAGTAGGTGCAGCGGCCCAGCGTTCTGAGAGGCAGAGATCTGAAGGTGGCAGCCAGTGGACGGGACAGAAGGTTGGCCTTTTAGCCACAGTTGCTGCAGCCATGGTGTTTTGTTTTGTTTTCCCTCAGTAGAGGGAGAGGTTCTTTTTAAATGCTCTTTTTTTACGTTCCTTAAGTGGTAGCCTGGGTTTTGTCGGTGATATCCCTGACTTTTAAGATATAAATGTGGTGCTGTTAGCATTCAATTAATAACTGGTCGGTGTCTGGCACAGTCCTCTGGTACGTTAGAATGTGGGTGTTGGGCTCTAGAGACTGCTGTGCTTCTGTCCCTCACACAGGTAATGAAGTGTCCTTGCTTGTGAACTGTAGGTGAGAGTAGCTGACACAGACCTACGACCCGATTAATGTGGGAGATGGCGGTGACGGTGATGATGGTGATGGTGGCTGTCACGAGAGATGCACACATCCTGACCTCAGGCCTCGGCTTTCTTCTCTCAGTGACGCATCTCTGGAAGATTTCCAGAACAGGTTATCAATACAATCACCCAAGCTGCCCAACATTCTCTTCTCAGGAGATGCTGGCTCTCTATAAGCAATCCAGATGCACTTCCTCTCTTATCCCTAAAGGGGATCTCTCACGGGGCAGGCTGGGTGTGGCCGGTTTGTTAGACAAAATAAAAGCCTTTGTAAAGATCATGAGCAGAAAATCAAGGTGAAAAAAAAACCTCTGCCTTCCCTGTACTCAAGACATCTCTTCTGTAAGTGTGACCGAGGTGACAGCTGGAAGCTCCTGTTGGTGGCCCCAGATGGCATGGTCAGCTGGGCTTGTGTGGTGGAGGGGGCAGGTCTGCTAAGTGACTTCAGGTCATATGTCAGCTCCATGGCGCGCTGTCTCGTCATTGCTGAGGCTTCTCCATCATCCGAGGACACTTGTCAGGGTTTAGAGCAATTAATTATTACGGGCAGTTGAGTCTGGTGGGAGAGATGAGGGGTAGTGACAGCATTCACATCATTAGCAGTTTTACAGAAATGCTCATTTTACGGAACAATCTCTCCAGCAGACCCGAATTTACCATGCTAATATTAATCCTTGAAAGGGAATAATGAGGGTGTTGTGTACACAGCAATTAATTTCACAATATTTTCCAATCTAACCTCAAGAACCCAAACCCAGCATGCTGACTCTGGGTAGTCATAAATAAAATAAGCAGGAACGGGTTTTGTTTGTAATTAAGTGGCAACAAGGCTTTTATTTCTCAAACCACACATTATCGTGAGGGGAAAAATAAACAGAAAAATAAAAAGCAACTCCTGTTTAAGAGTTTAACATTGTCCAAGCTCTGGTCGTGAGAAATGTGAGCACGAAGCAGGCAGGAAGAATGTATCCTGGGAGGGGGAAGCTAGAGGTGACATCCCAGCTTTGCAATGAGATAATTGCTGTCACAGACAAATGGGAACACTGGCATGTCTGGCTGAGGTGGTGGTGGGGGGTCTCTGTAAGGGCATTTGGAGATGTTTTCCGTGTCCCTTGGTTTAAGCCTTGCTGGGTGGAAACCCCTGCTATTCTTTGTAGTCTATGACATTCTAATGACGCACGAGGTAACATTAAGATGTCTCCTAGCTAGAGAGCAAGCCATGCCTTCAGTTTAAGTAGGTATGGAGTATGATTAACTGGCAGAGAGCGGATGCAGTAGAGTCAGAATAGGTTTCAGGAGGAAAGGCCCCACCCTGGGGGCATCCGAGGGGCCAAGCACCTCTCTAGTACCTGGGAATAGCTATGGCAAAAATAATGTAGATTGCAAAGTAGACTAAACTCCCTTTTCTGCCATTTTACTTTGATGAGGGGGGGGGGGGGAACCAATCCTCAAAGCAGCAAGGGCTGTAGAAAAATTGGTACCTAGAATTCACTGCGGCGTGGGTGGGCTGTGCTCAGAGACAGCACCAGCTAGTCTAATCAAGTCAGCCTTTGCCAAGGTTATTCATGAAGGGACATTTGCTTTTGCTGGCTGAGAAGTCTGCACCCACCACAGATTATGGCAGGAGACAGCTGGTTTATCTCTCCCTCACCCCAGTGTCTTCCATACCGCGATGGAGACTTAGCCTATTTTGTATTCAGGCTAGCTTTAAAGGGGATCAAAATGACCGCAGACTTTGGGTTCTCCTCAAAGATCACAGCATCCCTCTTGGGAAGGAAGCACATTCCTGCTGATAGTACTTGGAGTCAGCCTCCTTGGATCGACGTGCCTGGCTGAGTATCTCCTTTGCCTTAGAGCCTCTCAAGTCATCATCTCAACCTGCTCATGCTGTCCAGGGCCCAGGTGACCACGTCTCCAAGGGCAGGTCCTCTGTCCAGGCAGAGTCTGGCTGAGTTTTCTGAATGATGTCACTAGCAATCCCAACAGAAATCCAAGTCAAATCAGTTTGACTTCCCTGACACTAAATCTAACCCCTTGCAAAGACATAGAGACTAAATCAGCCGTGGGGACGTCACTTGAGTCCTCTGGGTATAATGGTAGCCCAGGAAGCGGGAAAGGGGAGCCAGTACATATAATGTTAGGCATCAGATAGCAGTCTGGGAAGCGACAGGTCTTCCTGAATGTGCTCTCTCTGGAAGGCTACTCATCTATCGCTGAGAGTGGCACAATGATCAGACAGCCCGGAAACCTGAACACCTCCCATTAGGCTGGATTCTCACAGTCTCCAAGGCAGTTCTCCTGGGGACCAGGTTCACCAGTCATAGTTTGCCAGATCTTCTGGTTTTTGATTGCATATCACAGGTGACAGGGAACTCATTATCCACCAAGACAGCTCATCTGGTGCTGGGCTTCTCTAAGCTGGGACTGGATATTAGTAAATCTCGGTACCCAGCTTTACCACCTAAACGAACATGCAGCCTGTGAACCCACACAATGGCTAACAAAGCCATTGTGGAGCAGAATGTGGCCTGTGAAGTGTCATTTTCCCACCACTGCTCTAGCATAAAAGTATTCTTCCTTGTTCTGAAAAAAAAGTGCAGCCATGTCTTCGGTGGCCTGGACTGACCTGTAGGGGCCACGTGGGCCCAGCAAGACAGCCCTGGAAGTGGGTGGTGCTTCTTGCTTCTTTCTGAGTGTGATGACGTCAAGAGGTTAGTTCATTTGATGCTAGCATTGCAAAAGAAGACCGTGGAGGCCAGCACTTGCTTTCCTATAGAACGATGGCCTCCTTCTGCTTCATCTCCTCTGCCGGCCATGTCCCATCACTTCCCACAATGCTCCACGTTCTATGAGATGAAGGGTTACATACAGCTGGTGTGGATGAGCCCTGCCGGTCACTCTGCATTTCTGGTTAGCATGTGCTCTGCACATCTCCCTGTGGCACCTATCCCTCAGAAGCCAGAGTTATGGGGGCATCAAGGGACCCTCAGGAGGGTGGTCTGGAAAGGCCACAGCATCCAGGCAGAAGTGTAGAATCATGTTTGGGGCGCTGCCCTGGGGTTGGGTATGAGACTGAAATATTGTTCCACCTACTCAACATGTATGACAGAAGCCATGCAAGCCAGTGGGAAGATGGCAGCCCTGAAGAATGAAAGTCATCACAGGTAGATCCTGATTGTGCCGGTTTGCTGTACTGACTACTGATCATTGAGCATAGGTGTACTACTCAGGGTGTCTCCTGGTGTGTGCGTGCATGACACTGCATATCCACCACGTCAAACATTTTTTTGTAGTAAAACATATTTGAAATTCTCTCTCCTGATACACACGCTCAGCAGGCTGAGTCAGGAGGATCAGGGGTTCTAAGCCAACCTGGGATAGATGGGAAGACATGGTCTAGAGAGAGAGAGGAGAGAGGGGGGGGAGGGAGAGAGAGAGAGAGGAGAGAGAGAGAGAGAGAGAGAGAGAGAGAGAGAGAGAGAGAGAGAGAGAGAGAGAGAGAGAGAGGTAAAGGAAGGAAGTGGGGGTAGTGGAGGAAGTAAGGCCCACATTCTCTTCCACATATTTTGAAATATTCATTGTGATATTGTTAAGCGTGCCCTTGCAACTGTGTGACGGATCTCCGAGTTATTCCTCCTGACTGTGATTTTGAACCTGTAGGATTTCCTCGCCTTCTCCTCTCCTGCCCTGTCTGTTGTGTGCTATTCTGTTCTCTATCCTCGGAGGTCAATGCCTCGTTATGTGTGATGGTTGATTGAACCTGGAATCAACTGAAAGGGAGGCCACTGGGTGCTCCTGTGAGACATTTTCTTCATCAGATTATTGAAGTAGTAAGAGTTAGTTTGAATGTTAGTACCCCCTTCCATTGGTGGTGGTAGTGGTTTTGGTTTTGGTTTTGGTTTCTTTTTGCCTGCTTGCCTTCACTCTTGTTGGCAAGTGCATCTACTTTGTTACTGGCTCTGCTGCATCCTTCATTGTTACTAGGTCCCAGCTTTGGGCTTCCAATGTGGACTAGAGACCAGCCCTCCAGAAATCATCAGGGCCTTCAGCACTAGACTGGGGCTGCTGAGACATCCAGCCTCATATACTGAGCAACTACCAGGGTCTCAGTCTCTCTGGCCTAAGATAGTCCTTGTTCAACTACTCAGACCATATTACATAGCCAATCTGATAAATCTCCTTTTAATATTTGCTCATCCTCTCGGTCGGTTCTGCTGTTCTAGGGAGCCCTGATTATTATACTATGCCTGGCCCATTCCAATGAATAGAATGTCCTCCAGACTCATCGAGGATGCCTCGTACGACAAGATTTCATTCTTTTTTTTGCAACTGAATAGTGGTCTCTTGTGTCTATGTTCCACAGTCGATCCATCTGTTGTGGAACGTTTGGATGGAATCCATAGCCTAGCTGTTGCGCATACTGCTGCATGAACGTGGTCGTGTGGATCTATCTCATCAGTGTGCTGAGTTCAGGATCTGGGGGAGGGAGTTTGCTCAGGTGGTAAAGTGCTTGCCATAAAAACACAGACATAGTGGTGCATGTCTGCATGGGTGGTGGTGTGGGGGGGGGGGCAATTTCTGAAGTTTGTCGGCCAAGTCGTTCTAGCCAAACGGATTAACTTATGGTTCCTTGAGAGAGCCGGGCTCAAATTTTAAAGGCAAAGTGCTTTGGAGAAAAGACACCAGGCCTTGACCAATCAGCCTCTGACCTCTGCATACATGTGGACATGCAATGCCATATGCATACAGCATATGAACACATACCTGCACCATATAACACATACACACACACACATACACACACACACACACACCATGTTTTTTTTTCCTGTGATACTAAAAACTATGACAGAGACTCAGACAAACTAATCAATTACCCATCTCCCCTGCCCTGACTCTCAGACATACTAATCAATCATCCATCTCCCCTGCCCCAGCTCTATGGCTTCTGGAATAGTGAGTGGGGCCTGCAAATGGCTGGGCATAGAAGAGACTCTCTGAGGTTTGGGTATTATAAGTACTGGACTCCCTGGCCAAGGGACATGTCAGATTATTCCTGCAAGCAGGAAGTTAGCGCTGAAGAAAGCCGGTTGAAAAGCTGCCATCACCCATAAAAACTGGGGGCAAACTCAGAGGTGTTGCTCCCAGTCTCGCTGAGAAATGTCAGAATATAACTGTTGCCCCAGGGGCTAGGAATGACAGCCGTTTTCTGTAGAAAAAAAAATGCTGTAGGGAGAGGGTGCTGGTTTCTATTTGGAAGGGTTAGTAGTGGGTTCAACAATATAGAAGAATAAATGAACAGAGAAAAGCCCTGTTTCGGGGCCACCCCTGACAACAAAAACCTCAGTGGCCCCTCCCCCACCCCCATTCTCAAAGTCCTCCTGGAGGGAGGGGCTCCTCGCTGCAGAGATACTGGGTTAAGACGGGGATGTGGGTCCTGGGCAGGTGCGATTCTCTGGAAGGTCGGTCTTCTGCCTCCACCTCCTCATAGTCACCCCAGCCAGGACAAGAACAGCAGCCTTGGAGAGAGTGAAGGATGAGGCTTGGTCGGTCCTCAGGGAGGAGGCAGCTGTTCCTGCTCTGGGGCATTAAGGAAGGGGCAGGATCTTGGCAGGTTTGAGAGTCCTTTAGAGATGGCAGAGTCCTTGTATCCAGCTGAATCCAAGGGTCTGGGTTCTACCTAGAGGTACCCACTGCATTTGAAAGTTTGCCTCACCATCTTCGGAGGCTGTGGTCCCTGTCTGCTTTGACAAGGGCTCTTTTGTGGGCCTTAGGGGTGCATTTTGGAAAGGTTCTGGAGAACCAAGAGACACCTTACAGAAAGCCTAGTTACAGTACACTTTACAGAAAACGCTTGTTCATATTTAGGTACCCCAGGGATCAGTTCTTAGCTGACTTTTGGGGATGAAGACTCTATTTTGGTTAGGATGTTAAGTTACTTTGAAACGTCCTATAAGCTGTAAAGATTTAGGCACGCCTGGGCCTGAGGCCCAGTCTGGCCTAAGAGGCTGCAAATCCTTAAGGAGGAAGGCACATGGAGGCAGGTTTTTGACCTCCTGCAACTAGACACCTGATCACTGGTCGGGCACCACGGGGAGAGGGACAAAGCTGTCACTACCTAGCAGCCATCCCCTGGTCCCCGAGAGGTAGGAGGAGCTCGGTGACATAGTCCAGGGCTTCCATGATGAGCACAGCACAAGAACAAAATGTCCAGGAAGGAGAGAGGCAGGCCAGGAAAGGGGTGGCGCCTCTCTCACCCAGGTCCCTGGGTCTCCAAATACTCCATGTGGGTGGGGGCGTCTCACCCACACCCACACGCCCACAGCCACATTCGCTGGCTCACCTCTGCATTCCTGTGAGCGGCAGGCCTCCATGGGCCACATAGCCGCCACCTGCTGCTGTAACCCCAGCACAGGGGAACCTGCATCACCCTTTTCCCTCCATCCACCCTCACCCAGGAGCAGGTTCCAAATCCTCGGGACCAGGCAGGGGCCACGTCTTCCCCGGCCCACTCCCCAGCAGCGACGTGGAGGTAGAGGGAGGAGCTTTTGCCGGCAACGCCAGCTTCCCCTGCCCCCTCTCCCTCTAGAGCTCCCCTCCTCTCCTCTTTCATTCCCCTCCTTATCCTTCCTCTTCTCTCCCCTCCCTTCCCTGCCCTTCCCCTCTGCCGCAGCCCAGCTCCTAGCGCGTCAGCCTGGGCTTCCCGGAGCGAGTCGCTAGGTAACAGGGCTAGCTCCGCAGACCCGGGCCAGGGAAGCCCGCGCGCGTCGTCAGCATCTGCGCCGAGGGGCGGGGGACGCACTGACACTCCCCTATCGGAGCCTGCAGACCCTTCAGCTGGTTCACAGTCCCCTCCCTGGATGCCTTAAGGGTGGCTATTGCCATCGCGGAGTTGCCCCTCCCCTGCGGGGACCCCGACGTCGCCGCCCCTTCTCCTCCCACGCTGGTCCGCACCACTCTCCGCACCGCCAGGTAGGCGACCCTCCGCTGCGGTTGCGGCGGTGGCTGCTGGTAAGCTGCGATCTGGAGCTGGGGCGGGGACTACGCCACTAGCGGAGCGGCTCGGGCCACAGCGGCCGGCGGACCGGCCATGTGCTAAAGTTTCTGGGGCTCGGCTGCCCGGCGGGTGCGCGGCGCGGGGCGCAGAGCGCGGTGGGTGGGGCGCGCGGTGCTGCCCGCCCCCGGCCCCCGCGGGGCGCAGCTCAGTGTGCTCTCTCACGCTTTCTTTCTCTCCTTTCCCGGGCGCAGCCACCCTCCGAGATCTTCCCGCCGAGCCCAGGCGCGGGGCATGAGGAGCCCCTGGGTGTCGCCTGCAGACAACCCAGCCTCGCGCACACCTCGCCAGTCGCTGACAGGGACATGAACAGCATGATTGGGTTCCGGTGTCCAGCGGCCAGCCTCAGCCGGAGGCGGCCAGTGGTTCTGCGCTGCTTGGGAGAATGAGGCAGGAACCCACGGCAACCTCTCTCTCCTCCTTCTCCTCGCCTTCCTCTGGCTCCCGCTCCCCGGACCCGGGCCGGGCTGTGGCTCTGCTGCGTGCCCTGCGCGCCCCCCACCTGCCTCCGGATGCTCTTCTCGGTAAGCCAGGCCTTTCGCCTCGGGAACAAAGCCCCTTCACAGGATTCGGAGGCTGCCTCCGAGCCCCCTCTCCAATCACTACCCAGTGCCTGGAATCTGTCCCCAAACCCTACCTGACTTCTGAACTGCCTAGGTGCCTTCAAGACCTGGTGTGTTTTCCTGGGTTCTCTGGGAGACAGCAGCGGGCTTAACGCGCAGGCAGGCAAGAGACCTGTTTGGTCTAGATAAGCATCTATGTGTGCAACCTGGATTCGGACTTAGTCACCAGGGGGAACTGGATGTTTGGTGAGTGTTCAGTCATTGTTGGGTGGTGGATCTCCAAACCGCTCCAAGGAAGTAGGGTCCCCCCTCTCCATATCTCAGAGGAGGAAACTGAGGCCCAGAGATACTGAATGTGCTAATCAAGGTCACAAGGTGGGAACCAAGGTGCTCACCACCTCATCAAACTGATCCTTTGGTCACACACACGCCGGCTTTATCTCCTCCACTAGCTGCTTCCGTCTCAAGAGCCGCTGCATGTGTGGGAAACTACTCCTTCCAATGACGGCCGAGACGGAATAAATTACTAGTAGAATGTATGTGTTGATCACTTCTCCTTTTAGCGATGGCAGTCATCCTTAGAAGCCTCATCTTAGTTCAGTTGGAAGGAATGGAGGCGTCGTTACTACATTTTCCTTGTGGTTTCTTTCTGGGCTCTGTTTTCCAGGGTCCTTGGAGGATGCGGAACCGTTTCAGTTACCCCCATGTGTCTTCCTTCTGTGTTGTGTGTCCCAAGCAAGTTCACCCTCACTCAGCCTTTTCCCGTGGGTAAAACCCATCAGCACCGCCCAGGCTGCTTGTGCAGGTATTAGAAATAGCCTCTTCACAGGGGCTGGGGGCTGATTCCAAATGGCCATAAGGCAAGCGCCACCTGGGTCCTGACTCACAGTTGCCATCTGTCTGTGTGTCAGCAAAACTTCACACTTCTTCACCTAGAGGGAGAAGGGATAGCTTTAATACAGATATGAGCCTCTCTGCTCACCTGTGCAGCACGTGACTCTTCGCCCAGATGCATGTAGATGGTCCTAATCAAGATCGCCACGGGGGAATCGTGTGGTCCTTGTCTGAGCACTTGCTTAAGGGCTTGAGTGTTTAATTCGTCTGTCTACACCATGTGGAAAGTGATGGTGTTGGAGCCGGGGCAGACCTTCTGCCACAGAGGACTCAATGCCTATGTTAGGGTTAGGTTGGGTGATGTTTCAGATCCCTCTCAGATCCAGGACTCTGTGAGTAGAAGAACTAGTGGGCCACAGGCCTGAGCTAGGGTCTGGGGGTCCATCAGACACGGACATATGTAAACTGAATAGACAACTGGTTTCCAGGAACAGTACTCCCTGACGAAAGAGCGGTGAGAGTCTGGTTCAAGCCAAAGGAGGTGATGTCTCAGCCATAGTGCATTATCTACTAGGTTAAATAATGGCTATAAAATGTCCCTAGGGGCCAGACTGGGGTTATTGGATAACTTAGGCATTTCAGTGGAAGAGATGATGACATTGGCCTCTAAGAACTGATAAAATTCAGTGTATCACCTTGAAGTACAGCAGGCTGGGAAGCAACATGGCCAACAGGCCTTGCTGCCCTCTGAAAAGGATCGGTTACAGTTTGTGAGTGAACTCCAGCCGGAGCCACCAGTGAGAACAGGGTGATGCTTTGCTCTCCTGGCTCTGCTCTCTGGTGATTATGTTACTGACCGGTGGAGTCCACAGAGAGCATTCAAAGAAGCCGTGAGGAGAAGGGTGGCCGGCTGGCTCCTCAGACCCTCACTGGATTGCATTTTATTCGGGGCTGCTAATAGAGCTAAACGCATCAAGTTGACCTATGGGCCATTAATGGGTTGTCATCGGTCTTTTTAAAGATGTAGATTAATGAACCTCTTAAAGCAGTACTGAATCCCAGCCTGAATGGACACCCGCCACATTTTCCCAGAACCTCAGCTCCCAGCAGGGTTTGGTGGGTATTTGAGAGTCACAAAGCCAGAGAAAAGCTTCCTTTATTTGTAACGTGCTTGCTCGTGGGGTTCTGTGAAGGGAAGACGGTGCTTCTGGAGGGGGGTGGCATTAATCTCTCAGTGCTGTGTGTTTTAGGTTCTCATGATTAACGGGTACAGTTTTGAATAAAAATGAGTGCAGAGAAAGGATCTTCATTAAGTTAGTTACTCCCGAAGATGACAACGTAATTATGGAATAACGATTTTTGGATCCTCTCTCATGCCGCTAGCACACAAAACTGGATCACACAGTACACCATCGATCCCCGTTCTGATATTTTAATTTTTAATTTCATCCGTTTCTCTCACATCTCACACTGTGCTTCCCCCCACCCCGCGTGTGTGTGCGCGCACGCGCGCGCACACACACACACACATGCCATGAAAGTAGACAACACACAGTAGAGTCTCCCTTTTCAGTTTTGCCCCGCTAAATCCACTTCCTGTCTAGAACTTCTCGAAAGTCGAGCACACAGTACCTTAGGCTGACCTCCGACTGAAGTATGTCTGAGGTGCTTGGATTTCTGTGGCGAGGCAAGAGGCTATGTATGGTGTGTAAATAAGTAAGATGAAGGCAATTCCTTTATGGGCTCACTTGTCTGACAGGGAACGAGGCCACTGGCTTCTGTGCTGGCAAGGCATGCTCAGAGCTGTGAGGTCTCTGAGGTCTTCCGTGCTACACAGTGATTGTCACATCGAGGTACTTGAGCAGAGCAAGGGACTGGGGAACTGGCATTCATCCTCTTGTGAACTTGGCTTTGTAGCCTGGGACAGTTTATTCCCTCCTTCCTGGTCTTGACTCTATGATGCTGCTTTATTCTTTTACATAAATGCGTATGGTTAGTAACGGATGATGTCCTTCGACTCTCAACTCGAAGAATCCTTAGAGTTTGGCCATAGCCGGTTATTAATAGATCCGGAACGCTGTGTGCACTCGGGTTACATAACGCTTTCAATTAGGCATCCATACAAACAATGAAGACCAGGTCACTTTAAAAGATGCATTTTGTTGGCTGAAGTGAAGCCTCGGTGCCCTGGGTGCGTGATGATGGAACTCTCATCCTGAGAGATACACGCGTGGTTCCCTCAAACTTACCTGAGAACACCGGAATGAGCTGTGACCCTCTCTGGGATCCATGTGGCAGGAGACACAAGAAGGGTTATGTAATTTGGGTCAGTGGGGTAGGAAGAACATGAAGTCCTAGATGCAGAGCCTCAAAGTCAAGGGACTTGGGGATTTTGCCTTGTTCCCAGGCTATTCCTGGAAGGTAAGGAGGGAAGATGGTAATTACTGCTTGCATTTGTTTTGAAAATGCAAAGTACTTAATTAGAGCCCTGAGTTCAGTAGAAGTTTCAAAGTGGTGAGGCACAGTGGCTTGGTATTTCTGTCAGTATCTTTGTGCAGTCAGCCCTCCTGTGTCCTATGGGTAGGTAGCATGTTGACTGGGGTCAAGACTTCCTGTTGAAGTCATTTTTCAGCTAGAGTGAGAGGAAGCAGCCACCAGACCTTAAACACCTTGGCTCTTACACTGTCTAGCTCCTGAGCTAGAGTGCACAGCTGGGCTCAGAGTGTAGGTGAGTCTTCAGCTAACTGAGGTATCAAAGTAGCACGGCCTAGACCACTGTTGAGAGGACCCTTGAGGGGGAATAAACCACCTCACACTGTAGCTCGCGTCCTCTGGTGCTGCAGTGTGTCTGTCTGCTAACCAAAGTGTGCCCTTCCTTCCAAATTTTTAAATAATACCACTGTACTAAAAAAAAGCACGTGGAAGATTTGATGTACAGACCATATGGAGTGATTTAGCTATTGATAGACTTCTGAATTGTACTTTAGAAAAAAAAAAAAAAGGATGTCAGATTTCTTTTAACCGAATAATGTCAAATTGCGAGTGTCCCCAAAGAGAGTCAGAACTCAGCCGAGTGTAACCTTAAAAAGGTTGGTGCCAGTTGTTCTTTGGGGGAAGAGCGAAAATAACTTCCCCAGGTCCCACATGCCCCTGGGGTTCTGTGGGAAGTGGCAGGCAGATGACACCCCAGTCTCTTTAGAAGGCACTGCAAGCCTATACCTGCTGACAAGGGACACAGACTAAAGGTTACATAACAGAAACTTTCAAAGGTCGGTTTCTCCGCCTCTCCCGGATGCCAGTGAGTTAATCCTTCCAAACAGCACAGGCAGGGGATAAATGGGAGGCTTTCAAAGTCCACCTTCAGTGTGGAGGAAGCTCAGGACTCTGGGAGCCTGGGTTCCGACTTGGTGACCATGGTGGTGGGTTAGCCGTCGAAGCCGGCCTTGGAAATGGAGCTGTCTTCGTTCTTTTCTGTTGGCTTTGGATTTGCAGAACTTTTTTCTGACCAGCCCTCCTCCCCCCCCAGGACTGGAGACTGCCAGGTCTCACCTGCAACCCACAGTTTATGGAGACTGAAGGCAGATCACTGGGATACATGGTCACTGGCTATGTGGCTTTACATTCTAGGAATGAAAACTCAGTCTGGATATTTTCTCCAGCAGCTGAACGTCCAGTTCTGGTGTCAGTTTTACCGGTGTCTTCCTAGTGATGTCTTAACAAAAGAACACACACACACACACCACCTCCTCTGGACTGCCAAGCTGCTCCGGTGCCAGAAGCCTTAAGTTTCATGAGAGGTGATTCATGGGGTGCGGTGGGGGGTGGGGGTGGGGGTGGAGCCAAACAGAACGAGATAGAAAACTTGATGGTGATTCAGCTGTGGTCCATAAAAAGCAGCAGTCTCCCGCCGCTCAGCGTGGAGATTTTATTTGCTAAGTGAGGCTTTCCAGGACTTGATCCCAGTGAGAGCTGAGGAGTTCAAACTCTGAGAGAGCAGATGGGTGCCTGGTAGCCCTAGTGAGATTTTTTGGTACTTGTAGAAAGTTACTGACGCATCAGAGCGTGTGAGCATTGGGAATTACGCAGAACCCGTTAAGTTGATTGGATTTAATGTTCACGTCTAACATGATCACAGGATTCCTTCAGCTAAGCCACTCTAGACGTTCATGTTGCCTGCGCAGGCCGTCAGACAGATGTCAGTGACTTTCTGGGTTTAAGCCTCCACCTGGTCTGGCCCTTCCCGCTAGAGAGGTGTGTGTTGGTGCTTGACGCACTTAGGTGATGGAAACCTGAATCTCAAGGTCAGAGTGTGGCATCTCTGAGGACTGATGGAGTCCTAGTGGGTTTTGTTTCTTAATAATCTGATCTGCGGTGGTGAGCTGCTGCCCTGTGCACCTCATTTAGCATCAGGAAGCAAAAAAGCAAACAGGGAATGCCCAGGGCATTTTCCCATCAGCCCCGAGTCTCAGCCTGGATCTGCTAATGTAATCAGGGGATCTCACCGATGGCTCACGCTTCATCCAGCGGAAGAGAAACTGGTAGAGCTCAGATTGGCCTTGCCATGCCTGCACCCCCCACGCCAGGGCTTCTTTAATTCAGAAAGTGGATGACAGTGGTGATCATTGTCTTTTGATGAGAGTGACAGCTCTCAGATTTTTAAATGAAGCAAACTTGCTTTATTTTAAGCAAGGCACCGCATGCGTGGGCTTAGAATGATTTGTGAATGTAGGGGCATCCCTTCCGCTTGCTTTACTGAATACTTCCGAAACAGTAAGCCCTGTTCTGCAGTGCTGAAATCTGAACGTAGAAGTCAGAAGCCGACATCCTGGGCTTTCGGTCTGAAAGGCGGGAGTGGAAAAATCCACCCGCTTTCTGAAAGGGGGGAACTGGAGCCTGTGCCTCTGCCACTCTTACTGACAAGATCAACATCGCATCAGTCCAGAAAGTCCCTGTGGGTTGGGTGCAGCTTCTACACTCAGGCCTGCTGGAGGACACCTTTGTGGCACCTCCTGGAGCTGCGGTGTCCATCTGTGCAGTCCTGGCACCATCTCTTCCACCAGCGGCATGCCCCCACTCTGGTACTGCCTGATGAGCAGACCACACCATCTTCCTCCTTTCGGACACAAGCCTGTTGTCAGCGGCTTGGTGATAACTTAGCATGCACAGGCTCTGCTTGATGCGAAGCCACCATGGTAGACGCATATACCTTCAGCGTGTGTGCACATCTACATTACCCCTGCCCTTTGTCAGGGACACCATCTAAAGCCTGGAGGACTTAGCTGTCACAGTAGGAGCTGGAAGCAGGCGGGTGAGAGTGGGTGAGGTGTGAGTTAGGGGCTCCCTTGTTAGCTCTTCTTCTCTCATGTGCCTTAGGTGCCTAGGGCAAGCCAGCATCCTACTCGTGCCCTTCACGGGCTTCTGTACCCGTCTAGGCCGGGAGGCTGCCACTGCCTAGTGTCATCTTCCAAATGTGACCAGGTACCTGGGCCGTGCAGGCTCTGGTTTCTAGAACACCCTCCCTGTCAGTGTCACCTCAGGCACTGGTCATTTCTGTTCTGAATGCTCTTCCTAGAACACGTCCCATAGGTGGGATCGTCCCCACTCCCGTCCCCACCACACCTCTACCGTCCTTACACCAGCTCCCCCCCCAGCCTCTCTTCCTCACTGCCCGCTACATCTTGTTCCCGTGGGCCACACAATGGACCCATGTACCCCTCGGCTGGCTCAGTGCCTGCTGTGTCCCTGTAAGGCTCTGCACCATCTGGTCTTGAGTCTCACCTGCTCTCCCCACCCCCCTCCGCCCCCCACCCGCCCTCCAGCCACACTGGCTTCCTGGCCAGACTTTACTCCACCTGTTTGCCCAGGTGTGCCCTCTGAGATCCCGGGTAAGGTCATCAGACAGGAACTGCTGTCTTCTGCCCCATTGTTTGAAAATCCACAGAACCTGTTCTCTTGCCCCTCTGGGACAAGCCTGAGCTTCCGCCTCACCATCCCAGCAAAGGCTGACTTCGAAGTAGCTCCTGTAATTTCCGGCATGGTGTTATGGAATGACTCATCATTACAAGGGCTGGATTGCCAGGGTGGCTGTAGAAGTGTCTTTTAGGAGGAGTTTCTAGAAATAGACTGTGTCTCTCTTGGGCTAGACTATCTCATCAGCTGTCTTAGACCCCCGAGGCCCCATCTTTGCTCTCCGTTCCTGACTCACAGGTCCCTTGCTACATCTAGGCACTGTCGTGGATCCCGGATACTAGTCTGAAGTTTTTAGTCAGCCAGCTCTCTTGCTTTCAGGCAAGTCAACAGTGTCCCTCTCTGGGTGGCTTTATCTCTTCTCCATCATAAAGAGAGCTCCCCCCATTTGGTTCATCACCAGACCCTCCTGGTATCCTGGTTGAGCAAGTCACACTCGGCCTTACCACTTTGTGACTGTCTGAGAGATGGGACTCAAGGATCTTAGCCTATGATTGGGAAAATGGGGTCTTCGGGGTGGAACGTGTGGCTATCCCGTGGAGCTTCAGTTTAGTGCCTGGAAGCCAGCCTCCCCACCCAGCATCCCCTAAAGGCCACAGAGACTTCTTGTTGGGAGCCGACTCTTAGCAGAAAGCGGCTGTCATCTCTGCAGCCATCTCGGGCTATTTACTTACAGGTGGTACTTTTCCACCCCGATGAGAGACTTGTTTTCCTAGCCTGATGTTTTTGCAAGAAGCCCACCACAGCTGAACACACTCTGATAGCATCTTTTTTTCTCCTACACATCCTGGACCTGTGGTTAAGTGTCTCCAGCTGCACTCCCCAGCAAGTGCATATATACCCATAGTTGCCTTCCAATAAACGAGACTTGAGACGATAGCCTCTGTTGTCTCCATTCTTTGAGTCTCTTGCTCCTCAGTCCCCACTCTCTCTCTTGCAGACCCCGTTGACCCGTGGACCTGGTCAACTTCTTACATTCCCACCCTTACCTATTGTGCACACACACGAGCATGCATGCATGCACACACACACACACACACACACACGATCCCAAGAGAGAACATAGGAGCTGTCATTCTAAATTGTTCATCCAAATACAGTCATGTTTTAGGGGCTGGAGAGATGGCTCAGGGCTAAGAGCACTGGCTGCTCTTTCAGAGGACCCAGGTTCAATTCCCAGCACTCATATGGCAGTCCAGATTGTCACTCCAGTGCAAGATGATCCCATGCCTCTTTTGGCTTCTGTGGGCATACTGCATGCACATGGCACACACACACGTGACTGTATTCCTCCCCATTCATACATTTAAATCTAGATTCCACATAGGAAAGAAAATGTGTATATATGTCTTTCCCAGTCTGCCTCAGTTTACTTAACTGAACGATCTCCAGTTCCATCTATTTTCTCGCAGATGACGCAGTTTCATTTTATGATCCAACCATACTCTCTGCTTTCTTTACCCTTCCTTTAGATCAGGGGCACCGTGGCTGGTTCTGTGTCTCAGCTGCTGTGTGTGGTGTCGCAGGAAGCAGGGGTGGCTGGGTGTCTCTGTGGTGTGTCAAATCGGAGTCTTCCGTGGATATCCCGGGGATGGGCGGAGCTACACCGGAGCATGGGTCTTTCTTAGCACTGATTTTCTCTGAGTTAGCAAACGTGGTCCCTGTTTGTGCTGAGAGACCAGGGGCAGGAGGCTACGGAGGATGAAGGCAAATGAGGTGATGTTTGTTCTCAACAAACTCGGGGACAGTTCGGAGAAGCCTGATATGTAATTATCTGTAGTTAATCAGAGTGGCTGGCATGCCCAGAGAGGACAGAGATGGAGAGTGTAGATTGTCTAGGGAGGATGCAGATGATGCCTTGTCAAGCAGAAAGGGAGGGGTAGCATTTCCGGTTGGTGGGAAGGAAGGAATGAAAGCAGTAAAGGATGGGGGGTGGCCAGTGCTGCTGTAGGCTATGGTGCTGGGCCAAGGTTACTCAGGCAGAAGGAGGGGCCAGTCCTGTAGTGATGGGATTGGGTCTTGAATGCCAGGTTCAGGGGTGTCTCCTATCTTACAGGTGACAGGGAACCATGGGAGGTATTTGAACAAGAGTTTAGGCTTTAAAACAATGTCTGGCATTCCTGATCCTTGGTACCCTGCCACCTAAGCATAGAACAGCAAAGACAACGTGTGGAATGTTGCAGAAAAACCATTGCAAGCTTGACCGTCAGGTATGACCGCCAGCACTGCCCCTCTGTTTGCGCCGTTTGTTCCCGCCAGCTGACCTTCCAGGAAGGTCCTGTTGCACGGACCCTGGCTCCCTTGACCTTGCCAGACTTTGCCCAGAAAACCAGGTAGACGCTGGCTGCAGCCCGGGCTGCCCAGCTCTTGTGGACACTGGCCAACAGGAAATGGAGTGGGCAGTGTCCCAGCCTGATTCACTGAGCCGTAGGGCTCCCCGTGTCTCTGCAAATGCAGTCAAGATGCTTCTGGCCTGAAAACAGCTTCCCAGATCCACGTCCACAGCTGAGAGAATCCAGGGCACCAGTCTCCCAGAGCTTTGCCCCAGCAGTGGCCATGACGGGTGGGAAGAGAGAGTCAGTGTCCGCAGCCACTAAGACTGGATTTGAAGTGCGCATGCTCAGTGGGGCAGGCGGCTTATGCCGAGTAGGCTGGAGAGCTAGGCCAGGGGGAAGCGAGTCCTGGGTCACAGGTGGTTACACTCATGGTCCCTCCATTTTTCCCACCGACCCACCCAAAGCCCTACTCGCCAGTGGACAAGTCACGTGGGGTTTTCTGGGAACTGTGTCTCTGGCAGAGAGGCTTCTTCAAGTCAGGCCGGTGAGCTTGCCATGCCAAGAATAACAGGCACAGGAAGAGGTGCCCTCTGAAGGGTTCCCGCCCCTGCTGGGGACCTGGAGAAAGAAACACAGCTGTAGTCATCAACAAGACCCCCTTATAGGTCAACAAACTAAAAGACGAGAGGTAGGAAGAAACTAGCCCAGTCACCTAGGGACTATGAATATGAGGGGGACTCAGTCACTTTGCAGCCAGTGTAGTTACTGAGGTTGGCTGGGGCGCACAGCTGGCTTGTGTCTACCTGAAAATAGGCAGGCATGCTCACCCAGCTGTGCTGGCCACGGGCCCTGGGCATGTAACTCCTGCTCTTTTTCTCCCTTGTGGAACGTATCCCCAGCTTTCTGGCTCTCTGGATGTTTATTCACTCCTTGGTTTCTGAAGCCTGTGTGGGTCTTCAGTGCTAGCGAAGAGGGGAACTGGGCAATCAGCTGTTAAAACAGAACCAGTTGCTAAAAATCCCTGGTTCTTAGTTAGGGTTTTACTGCTGTGAACAGACACCATGACCAACAATATTTACTTGTAAGGACAATGTTTACTTGGGGCTGGCCTACAGGTTCAGAGGTTCAGTCCATTATCATCAAGGCAGGAGCATGGCAGCATCTAGGCAGGCATAGTGCAGGAGGAGCTGAGAGTTCTACATCTTCATCTGAAGGCTGCTAGCAGAATACTCACTTCCAGGCAGCTAGGACTAGGGTATAAAAGCCCACACCCACAGTGACACACCTACTCCAACAAGGCCACACCTCCAAATAGTGCCACTCCCTGGCCCAAGGATATACAAACCATCACACCCTGTGTGTGGTAAGAGCTGGGTTTGTGGTCTGTGTTGGAGCTCTGAGGTTGTGGTGTAGTTTCAGGTTGCACCCCTGGGTTTGGAGATGTCAGAGCCCCTACACCTTCCCAAAGGTCTGCCTGAGTTATTTGTGGGCATCGCCCTCAGGGGCTACCCTTTTACTTGTAGGTTTCTTCTCTCCAGTACCTGGGACAAACATAATTCACACTTTTAGCAATTGCTGTCTACCAAGTATGGCTGAGTGACGGGTGCTAGGTTTCATGGGCATCTCAGCTGGGCTTTGTCAGTGACCTGGCTCTCTGTGCTGCCATGAGCCTTCTCAGATGCATCCTCCCATGTGTGTGAACACTGGATGTCCTTTCTGCCAGCTGACTACAGCCAACACCTTGCTGGGCATATCTGTACCTACAGTTCCCGCCCATCTAGTATCTGTCCCTGTGCTATATAGAAAGTGAAGGAATGGTTTGTAAGCATTCCCACGTCATTATCCCCAAACTTGGCCCATCCGGTGTTAGGTAAATTATCTTGACAGGTCCAGTGCTTACTGCAGTTCTGTGTAGATGTGATCCACCTGGTTCTGAATGGCACCGGTTTGCCATCTTTATTGATTCCTGTTTTTAAAGAAAGGAGAGCAGAGTTATTAAAACCAAAATAGTGGAAACCCAAAAAGAATTCAAGGTTACACTAAAGCAATAGTAAGAAGTGTGAGTGTCAAGCAGGCTTTTAGGGTTAGGGTTAGGGTGAAGGTTATTGTAGCTGCACATGACTGTAATCTCAGTACTTGTTGGGTGGAGGCAGGGGGATTAGGAGTTCAAGGTCATCCATGGCTGCAGAGTGAGTGTAAAGGCAGTCTGGGATATGTGAGATGCTGTCTCAAGAATAAAAATAAAAGGAAGGAAGGAAGGAAACCAAAAAAGACATTTTGAAGATCTTTCTTAAGCTTGTTTTTCTGGGCAAGGACTGGGCCACTTACAGATTCCCTTCCACTTGGCTGATGGCTCCTCTGCCTGAAATCCCACATTTGGAGTGACAGTTCCCTAGCAAGGTTCTTCACGCTGTCACAGCCGCTTCCAGGGCTCTGCACCTGTTGCCTGAAGCTGTTCTCTGAGAAAACTGGAGCCTTGCACGGATCTGGATTTAAGTCCAGCTTTATCCTTCCTCCCCCAACCCCCCTCCACCTCAGTCTCTCTCTCTCTCTCTCTCTCTCTCTCTCTCTCTCTCTCTCTCTCTCTCTCTCTCTCTGTGTGTGTGTGTGTGTGTGTTTGGTTCTTGGATAGTTCTCTTTAGCTGTTACAAGCATCGTTTCCTCTTCAGCAAAAGGCACAATCCAGAAGTTACTGAGAGGTGTAGGTTTTCTATCTAACTTCTTACCATGGGTACAGATTTAACTGTCAGTCTCACACAATCTAGAATCATCACACGAGAAGTGGAATTTTCATGAGGAATTAACCTAGATCTGCTTGGTCTATGGGTAGCTCTTTGGAGAATTGTCTTAATTGTTCATTGGCTTAGGAATACCTAGCCCACCATGGGTGGCGCTATTCCCTAGGCATGGAGTCCAGAACAGTATGAGAGAAAGGAAGGCTAGCTGAGGGCAAGTCAGCAAATGAGAATATGTTTAATCTCTCTTTGCTGGTGACTAGTGTGATATGACGAGCTGCTTGAGTTCCTGCCTCTATTTCTTTGAAATGATGAGCACGGATGTGAAATTATGACTTAAACAAACCCTTTCTCCTCAAAATGTCTTGTTCTTGGGGTATTTGTTGCAGCAACAGAAATGAAAACTAGGAGGAGACCCTACTGACAAAGTACTCAGCTGCTTTTGTTAGCAGTGTCATTTCACATGAAGAACTAGGGTCTGGGGAGTATTTGTTTCTGCCTGCAAAACGTCTCCAAACAGTGCTTTTCGCCTCTAGTAATTGTCCATTTTGTTCAGATAAGGTAGTTCTTGCTAGGGCCTCGTGAGAGACTGCACTCAGATAGAGGCTGGAGCTGGAACCATCTGGAAGACATCGTCTTCCTGGCCTGGCACCTGGACTTAGAAGAGGTGTACAGCCCAAGGTGAGATCTCGGGGAGGGAGTGTGTCAGTGTGTGAATGGGGGATGATCCTTCCTCCATCACTTTGTGGGCACTCCATGTTGGTTGGCAGAGGCGGGCAGGAGATCTGTGCATCCCATGTACAGCTGAGGTGCTGGGGGCACAGCACAGAAGTCTCCCAAGGATCTGCATCTTCTGTCAGCCTTGGAAATCGTGTGGCATCGCCTCTGACATAGAGTTAGAAACAAGTCATTAATATTTGGGGGAGAAAGAAAAGCAGGACTCTGTCTTTTGCCTAGAGTAGTGTAGAAGGAATTGCAGTACAACTTTTGGCTAAATGGACTACTTTGGTGATGCCTGTGGCAGGCCACATCACCAGAGCTCTACACACATCTACACTGTTGCCCCTTTCGGTTAGAGGGCTCTTAGTCCAGCCCTGGTACACACCACCCTTCCCATCCCATCTCTTCATCCTTTCCTCAGCCTGCAGTTGCATCTGTACCTTTTTGGGGTCCTGAAGACTTTCACCTTCGTGGGTACCTTCAGAGTGGATGTGTGGGTTATACACTCATATTTTATATTGCCTGTGTTTTGTGACACGTGAGTTAATATGAAGAGGAATTTTCAATCGTGCTGTATTAAAACACTTTCATTGAGGGACAGTGGTGGCACACATCTTTAATCCCAGCACTTGGGAGGCAGAGGCAGGTGGATCTCTTAAGTCTGAGGCCAGCCTGATTAAGGATGGCCAGGACTACACAGAAAAATTATATCAAAAAAATCTCTCTTTCTCTAAATCAATCAATCAATCAATCAATCTCTCTCTCTCTTCCTCTCTCTCTCTCACTCTCATTCTCACTCTCACTCATGAAAATGGAGTATTTGTGTGGACACTAGACACCGTGCCTGGCACATATCATGGAGAGAGGAGTCTGGATTGCATTTTTTTCCTTCCTACATCCTCTGCCCTCCTGGTCCCCTTTCAGGCCATGTCCTCTCCCAACCTGAATCTTTGAAGCCCTTCTCAGCATCATTGAACAAGTCCCAGTCCATTCCCGCCACTGGGAGCCTCCTCTCTTCAGGTCCTTCACTAGGGACAGGGCTTCCTTTAGCTCAGAGCTCTCTTCCCTGGCTCCTGGCTGGTCTCTTGAGAGCAGAGCTCTGGCAGACCCTCTTATTTCCCCGAAGGGCAATGGATTGTTGGTGCTTTGGCTGGGTCTCCCTGACTTGAGAGACAGATTTCCCCAAACCAGGATCTGATCCTCATGTTGCCTCTGTCCACTTTGTACTGCATAGATGCTCCGTGCCAGGCCTTCCACAGGGGCTGCCTCATCTCTGTCCTCAGAGACTCGGTGTCAAAAAGGCACACAAGAAAAAACAACAAACGGTTGCAAGCAACAGAGAGGAGTTTTGATAAGGGATTGGCGTTTCTCAGAATTCAGAGCAGTGAGTTCAGTCTGCTTGCATGAGAGAGAATGGCAACCAGATACGCATCTGAAGAAAATCAGTGTGTTTTCTGTCCCCAGCCCTGGGTGCTGCTGTCTCCTATATCCCCCATCTCTCTTGGCTTTGTCTTTCCCTCTCTCCTCTGAATAGATAGTCAAATGACAGTCACCTCATCATGGCAGCCTTCATCTTGTATCCCAATGACCTGACTCGTTCAGTCTCCCTGGGCACACTGGTTCCTCTAGGAAGCTGAATGGACTTCCAGGGCGAGCATGCCTAGTCCACGAAGCTGTGGCTAGTCATTGGGTCTCATGGTGAGGAGAGCTACCTCATGGGGCTGTAAGTGTGATATGTTCCCCCAGAAAGGGCATACAGGGTGGGGAGTCCTTTGGAGGTGACATGTCCTTTGTCTCGGGACTGCTTCCTGGTTTAGGGTGGCAGTTTCCGGACTGCTGGTAAGCATCCTTGAGAAACCAGTGTATGGTTTAATATTATAATGTGATAAATAATTCAAGGACTAGGGAGACCTTGATATTAGGATTTATCTGGAGTAATTCCTTTTAATTAGTTAATAAAGTTAATCGGTCAACAGGTGCTGTCCTTGTTTGGATTTGGTTTGGTTTTTCTACCCCAGCTCAGGTTTAGGTTGTAGACTCAAGTGAGTTGTGTCTGTGGACTTTTCACTGGGGACTGAAGGCATTAGGAGTCCTGGAGGTCACTTAACCTAAAGTCTGGACACTGGCAGCCATAAGAAGAGTTGGCTCGTGTTCAGAACTGGCCAAGGCTGGCTTATAGGGAAATAATATCCTCCAGCCAGTAGCTTAGAAAGAAAGAGAGCCTCTGGCAATTCGAGAGACCTGTGTCTGGAACACTCTGTCCAGTACCCACCTCTGAGTCAAGAGATGCAGGCTGAGCCAGTCATGGTGGTGCATGTCCATAATCCAAGCCCTCGAGAGGCTGAATCAAGGTGACCTCTGCGTGTTTGAGGCCAGCCTGGGCTATCTATCTAGCAAAACATCGTCACACACAAACACACAACAGAAGCAGGCTACAAAGATGTGGGAGTGACCTTGGCTTTGATCGTTGAGTCCTTTCTGAGGGAAAACCCCTGTTTCTTCAGAAGGAATGCTGTCCTCTCTTTGCTAGATTGCTATCGTGAACCTTGTTTGTACGACCCACTCACGATGGCCCCAGATGACAAAGGAGGAAACAGGCTGGGACTGCACCGCGAGTTTGTTCTGGGTCACTCGGCTCCTAAGAAGTGGGGCAGGAGTGTGGATCAGAGCTGCCTCTTGTCAAGTTACCTGTGACAGAATGCTAAGAAGCCTGTCACCTTGTCATGGGCAACCTGCTCTTGTGTAGTGGAGACAGTACTCGCCTGAGACTCTGGCAGTCCCTTGTTCCCAGCTGTGGGAGGGTTTTTCCTTCTTAACTCTTGCGTGTGTGCTTGCATCCCTGATCTCAGTCCTCCCCTTTCTCCTTGCTTATTCTTGCTTTGTGTTGCCAAGCTAACTGGCCCTCAACTTTGAGGGCATCGCCTGTCTCCACCTTGCATCTCACTGTAGGTGCACTGACATTAATGATAGGCAGCATTTTGTCTAACTTTGTGAGTTCTGGGGACATAGACTCAGGCCCTCACACCTCTTTACACACAGAGGTGGGTTTATCTCCCCAGCCCTCCCTTAGAAGCACTCTACACAGTCTACTAACCGGGCAGGAGGGCGGGGGGGGGGCAACAGTAATATACTGCCTCCTAGTGTGGAGATGAGAAACCAAAAGCCAAATTGGCCAGCCTGCTGTCCTTGCTGGTCTCAGGGGAGGGATGAGAAACCAAAAGCCAAATTGGCCAGCCTGCTGTCCTTGCTGGTCTCAGGGGAGGGTGACCCCTCCACTCCACGCCTCTTCCAGTTCACGGTGGTGGCCAGCAGCTCTTGCTGAACTTGGCGTGCAGAACCATTCTGTTCCCGCTGTCCTCACGGTCTCCCTGCGTGTCTCTGGCCAGCTTTCCATTTCTTTCTCTTATCATGACATGACTCAGGTATAGGACCCACTCTAACCCAGCATGATCTAGCTAAGACTCGGACATAGCTAGTGGAGGGACGAAGCTCACGTTATCGCGGGGTGTGTGCCTAAGGTCCTCTGGGGGTCGGGGGGGGCATCACACTCTCAGCTAAAAGGTTCCATGTGTGGTTGCTGCCCCACTCCGGGGCCTCACTGTCTCCTGCTTAGGTCAGCTTGGTGATGTCCCCTGGTCCCTTTGCCAGGATGGGCATAGCTCCTGCTGCTGCCTTCTTGGAACCATGGAGACAGTTTGTGCTGCTCTGGCATCTGTTTGGGGCCACTGCCAACTCCTGGCACGGCGAGTGGGTGGCAGCTTGGGCGCAGTGTGTGTCTGCAAGGCTCCCCCCCCCCCAGCCCCAGCTGTGTGTGTCAGTTTCCTCGGGGCTTTTGGCAGCCCCTGACTGGTCAGGGTGTCATCGACCCCCGTGTGGGTGAGGGGCGGCCGTGCTTGGGTTTGAGGCTTACACTGTCAACTGATCCAGGTCCCTTCACCAAGCGACAGCAGAGTCTGTGTCCTCTCCTCACTTTCATGCATGTGGGAACTGCTGTGTGTCATCGGTTTCTCTTGCCTCCTGGGGGCCATGGGAGACTCCCTTGGGCAGATTCCTCACTCTGTGGGATTGCTACAACCTGAAAGGATTCCTATTAAAACCTCGTCCTTGAGTATGCCGCCACTCGCCTTAGAGCCTGGGATATGCTTGGCTGAGGAGCATGGGAAGATGATGTCCCCATATGTCTCCTGGAGGCGTGGGTGGGGATGTGGGCCTGTTCTAACCACTCCAAAGCTTGAGTCTGGAAGAGGTGGCTCTATGACAAAACTCGTCACAATTGCAGGTGAATGCCTGAGGGGGGCGCTGTATTCTCCAGCCTGTCAGCCTGCAGAGATTGACCCTTCCTGTAAGGAGGTTTTTTCACTTGAGGGCAGCGGAGAGAGGGAACAGGGATCCTCCCTGGATGTCCTAGAACTCACTCTGTAGACCAGGCTGGCCTCGAACTCAGAAATCCACCTGCCTCTGCCTCCCAAGTGCTGGGATTAAAGGCGTGTGCACCCCCCCGCCCCTCCCCCCCCCCCCCGGCTCCTCCAGAGTTTTTTAAGGGCGTCTTCTTTCAAGGATTTCAGGAAACTCAAGGAGAGGAATCGAGATGAGATGAGGGGAGGGGTCGGAGGCAGCAAAGGAATCTGGGCAAGACAGGAAGCTGCCTGGGACAGCTAGAGGTGATGGTGGTAATCAGGGCTTTAGGAGGCAGGGACCCGGGGCATTCTCGCTAAAACCACAGATGTCCTGGGTCTTTATGAGAAGTATTGCTGCACAGAGGACTCCACGGTGGCCCTGTGCGCACTGCAAAGGTGGCTGCCCTTGGTAGAGTCTCAAGCACTGGGAGTGTGGCTCCCTCTTCCTTTTCCAGAGCTGCCTATGTGCCTGCTGGGGACAGTGGCTGGTTCTGAAGAAGGAAAGAGTCCCCAGTACATGAGGTCTCCTGCACAGGCACTGCAAGTCTCAATTCATAGGCATTCCAGAACATTCTAATAGGTGGCCATTGGAAAGTGCTGGTATCATTGAAGGGGCTCCTCCATTGCCTAAAGAAGGCCTAGTGGGTCTGAGGTAGGATCTAGGGACCAGTTATTCTCAAAGTTCCCATGAGTGCTATATCTAAAATTGAATGTCACCAGCAGGTCTAGGACATGAGTGGCTGTGTGGATGCTAGCCCTATCTCTATGGGCCTGTTTCTTTATTGGCAAATGCTCAGAGGCCCAACTAGCAGAGAGAAGTATAGAAAGTCCAGTGAGTCCAGGTACACTGAAGCCCTTGGCTACAGTGGAGCCAAGGCTGCATGCCTGCTGCTGCTGTCCCAACTGGATAGGTGCTATCATTGGTTGTGATTCAGGCTTTGATGAGATTTAGAGTCCCTGTGAAAACAAGCCTCTGGGCATGACTTGGAGGGAAGTTTTCGGCTGAGTTGGTTGTAGTGAGAAAGCCCAGGCTGAATGTGGGTAACACCACCATCCTCGAACTGAATAGAAAGGAGAAAGTGAGCGAGCACCAACGGCCCTAAGATGGTTACAAGGTTACCACCCTTCCCCACCACCATGGTGTCAGCCCTCAAAACTCAACCCAAAGCGAACACCTCCTTCCTCCACTTGCTTTGAAGCACTGGGTCCCTGCAATGAGTGCGGCTTCTTGCTGTTCCGGGGAGCTGAGCAGAGAAGCCAAACTGGTAAAAAATAAAATAAAATGACATATTTTTTTTGTTGCAGGAAATCTCTCTCCTTGGGGAGGAGGCAGTTCTGTTAGTAATGAGTTTGAATTGAACATGTGCTATGAGCCACAGCTTGGGGACCCTAAATGGATTCGACAAATTAGACAGAGCCATGCCCCATTAGAGCCCAGTATGTTTGAGGTCCCCCTTTGTTTAACCCTCAGGAACAGGTTTGTAGGGAGAGAGGCAGGAAGGGTAGGATTCACCCCTCAGGACCAGGGCTCTAGAGCTTGGGGTGCCTGGGGCCCTGGGCAGCCTTCACCCTCATCAAAGCATTTTTCTCTTCTTTTGGTATAAACCGTTCACCGTCAGCTGAGAAAGGAGATTTGGAACCAGGCCCATGACCTTCTGCAGGTACCTAGTGGTGGGTCGATAGATTGTTAGGTTTTTACATAAAACAGAGAGTCCCCAGGGCCGACCTGGAGAGAACAAGCCGCCCCATGGGTTGACCTGCTTCTCTGAGCACACCGAGGCTTCTTGGACCATGAGTCTGCCAGCCTCGCAGTAACCTAGATGGCTGTGGAGGCGTTGGGTAGAGTAGCGTAGTCACAGAGAGAAGCAACAGAGACTGGGGGTAGGGAGGGGAACCTCTTACCACCACAAACCTCTGCTTGCTGTTTGACAACTTAAGCGCATTAGGACAGCTCTGCTCAATAAAATGCCCACCCTGCTGCCTGTATCTGCCTAGTGTGTCTCTTCTGATGCTTTTGGGTTGTAACCCAGGGCACAGAGAAGGTCCAGACAGGGGAGTCAGACTAGACAGCTAGCACTGGGGGAATAGGAACACATCTATAACATAGAGAAACCTTGAGTCACACATAACCTGCCTGCATCCTGGGCAGGTGATTCTGAGCTGCTCCTGAAGAGGGGAGATGCCTTGAGTGAGGGTGGTCTCTGCTTCGAGAACAGGTCTGTGGCCAAACCAGGGAGGGCAGTGCGAGGCCAGGCCTGCTTAGACTTGGCACAGGCTGGAAGGGAGGGCTGGAGCCCAGGACTGCAGGGACACACCCAGTCTTGTATGCAGTGTGGATTTAGTAGAAGTGCTAGCACCTCGTTCCAGCATTCAAAGAGCTTGGCCTAGCAAAGTGGTGTGTGTGTGTGTGTGTGTTTGTTTATCTGTCTGTCTCTATGTGTTTGTCTCTGTGTGTCTCTATGTGGGCCTATATGTTTCTGTATGTGTGTCTATGTCTGTGTATGAGTGTCTATGTGTTTTGTTTCTGTGTGTTGGCAGCTGTTAGGGGTGTATGCACTTTACATATATGGTGTGCATGAGAAGAAGGGAGAGAATATGAAGAAATGCAGAGTGGAGCTAACCAAAATTCAGGCCATGGGACAGACAAATGAACCTGTGCCTTACAAGATGGTTCCCAACCCACGACACTACCAGGTCACCTGGGGTAGCCCCTCTGCCATCATGGACTCCTAAGCCTCTTTTCTATAGAGTTGGAATTTCCCCCACATCTCAGGCTCTCCCCAGTGCTGCCAGGAGCCTCTTGTGACGCTGGCGCCTTCCATGGGCCTTTCTGGAAACTTGCTTGGCTCTTAGCATCCTGGATCTCAGAATTTCTCTTGGGTTGGGTGCTTCCTTCCCTGGAGCCACAGCATGCACAGACTCCTCCTTCAGCTCCTGGCTCAGCTGTCAGCCTCTCCCTAACCTATGACACTCACCTGCAGGCCACGTCTCTGAGCTGTGCGAAGCTACAGTGCCTGCTTGTGTACGTCTTGACCCCCGCCCCCCAGCCTTGAGCATGGTACATGGCCCCAGGCTGGTGCTCGAGGATCATACTTTGAGCGAGTGGCAGACGTCACGGCTGTGACTCTCCACACAACCCCGGCCTTTGTTCTTGAACTGTGAGAACTCGATAGCTGACAACAAGAGAAACATCCCAGAAACTGCTTACTAGCAAGAGAGTGTTGGGTTAAACCAGGCATCACGTCGGGGCCTTGTTGGTCAGGCTCTCTCAGGAAACGGACAAAAGCCCAGAAACAGAGACTGACTGGAGCCAGCTAAGTAAAGTGTGCGGACAGACATTATCCTGTGCCACAGGAGACCTCAGCTATGGCAGTTACATTTTTCTCAGCCTGCTCTCTGGGGAGGGGACATGACAACTCCTGTCCTGATAGGGGTTCCATGGAGGGTCTGGACACAGGCTGGGAGCTGGAGCAGGCTCACTGGAGCTTAACCCTCCACAGCCTCACTTCACCAGCCGCGGGTGGAAGGTCCTGTCGTGCTCACCTTCCAGCGGTGCGGTAAAAGCGTGGATCCTGTCTGATGCAGTTTGCAGAAGCACACAGGGATTCCCCAAAGGTGATTTCTCTTATTTCCTGTTTGCAAAACAGCCAAAACACTATGCTGCGCTGGTACACTGTGCAGAGCACTCCACAGTTTGCCTTCTACAGTGCAAGTGGCAGCATCTCCCCCCAGGCCTCCCTGAGACGCCCCCTCTCCACAGCCCTCCTCCTGTCTTTCTTCGCCTTGCCCTCCATCCATCATCCCCACTACAACCTCATTCTCCTTAGCTGCCTCTAAAGCAGTAACAAGCTCCTCGTGACTCAATACAAGCTCACTGTTATTTTTTAAATTAGATATTACGTATTCACTGGGTGGAGGGTACAGTGGTCAGTGTATAAGAGGTAGGAGTCAGTTCCTTCTTTCCATCTGTGGGACCTGGGGATTGAACTCGGGCCATCAGGTATCATGGCAAGCTCTTTTATCTGCTAAGCCATATTGTCTGCCCCCACTGTTTCTGCTATTTAGAGACCAGGTCTCACTGTGTCGCCTGGCTGAGTCTTGAATCCCTGGGCTCAAGACATCTCCTCTCTCAGTTTCCTGGGTTGCTGGGACCTCAGTCACACACTTCTCACCATTTGCTCCTTCAGATTGCTCTGCCTGGCTTTTTTTTTTTTTTACTTTGTATTAAAATTGCTTTTTAATTAACACATTCACATGATAAATAAAATTGTGCAGACAGGCATACAATGAACTCCTGTTACATATTGAATGCTTACACTGTCCTGAGACATTTCCCAGATAAACTCATTTACTCCTCTCTGCAGCCCAGTCGCCTGCTGCAGACGCTAAGACTCTTTGTCCACATGATTGAGGGAGCCCCTGTGTGCCTGCCACAGGCATCCTAATGGAAAAAAGGAAGACTTGGCCCTGTTCTAGCTATCCAGACTCCTCTGTGTTTTCTCAGGCACATCTAGTTACTTTTTCTGTGGAAAGTTTATCATTTTGGTTTTTTTTAAGTTTAATTAATTTTATTATTTTATGTGTATGTTTGCCTGTATGCAAGTCTACATACCACATGCATACCTGGTACATCTAAAGGCCAGAAAAGAACATCAGATCCTCTGGGAATTAGAATTACTGATGACTGTGAGCTGCCATGTGGATGCTGGGAACTGAACCTGGGTCCTCTGCAAGAGCAGTGGACCCTTAACCACTGGGCCACCTCCCAGCCCCTTCTGTGGGTTGCTCTTTAATCTGTAAATCTGCCATTGTCCTTTCTGCAGTGCCTATGTCTTCTTGTTTTGTAAGACAAGGGCATTGGTGTCCTACTCTTTCTCCCACCTCCCTTTCTCTGCCTCAGTGTCACCCACTATCATCAGAATCCTTCACTTAGGTGCCTTGTCCTAAGTTCTCCATAGCTATTGCCCATAGCTTGGCAAAGGACTTGGAAGCAGAAGGTATCACTGCCATTGGCTGTACTACAACGGAAGTGTCAAATGCTGGAGTCAGCCATGTGCTGGGACACCTGAAGCCTTGGACCAGTGAAACAGAAAGGCCTGGAACATTCTCTTTGCTTCTGCTCCCTCATCAGTGTCTTAGCATCCTACCATATTTTACTTGGATCATGTGGTGCCAGACAGTGTCCCCCACAGGCCACAGGCTCCCATGTTTGAACACTTGGTCTCTGTTGGTGGTACTGTTTGGGGAGGGCACGGAACCTTTAGGAAGGGGAGGCTTGCTGGAGGAAGTACATCAGTAAGGGAAGGTTTTGGGAGTTTACAGCATCACCCACTTCTAGATCTTCCCCCCTATATCCCTCCCCCCTCCCCTCCCTCCCTCTCTAGCTCACTCTGTGGTTCTGCTTTCTGAATGTGGTTGAAACATGATCTCTTAGCTTCCTACTTCAGTTACTTGTTGTCATGTCTTCTCCCCGTTCCAACCCCCCCCCCCCCAGCTTGGACTCTCCCCACTGGAACTGTGAACAGAAACACCCTTTCTTCCATAAGTCGCTTTTGGTCATGATGTTGCAATCACAGCAACACAAAGTAACTAGTGTAGATTGCAACTCGATTGACCAGGATTTTTGTATTCTAGGGTTTCTAGGTTCTTTTGTTTATTTATTTTTCTTTTCTTTCTTCAGTCAGGTTTGCACTTAAGCTAGGCTGGCCTCAAACTCACTGTAATCACAGATGACCTCTTCAGCCTCCGACCCCCATGCGTCCACCTCCTGGTGCTGTGATTACTGTCATGTTAGCAGCACGCTTGGCTTATGTGATGCTGGGGATAGGACCCAGGGCTCTGTACATGCTAGGCAAACACTCCACCCAATGAGCTCCACCCCAGGGCTCTCTACCTATTCTGCCAAGCCTTACCTTTGCATCCTAGAGAACTCCTTCCTTCCTGGGATGTTTTCTGTCCCCCTTCCAAAGTGTTCTTGAGTGCCTCCACAGGTCAGCGTGTGTTCTGTCATTGTTCCCCATGAGAGCTTCTACTGCTCCAGCGTTGGACGGTGAGCTACCTGAACATGCCTGTATTTTACACTCACACTGAAGGTGGATTTCCAGGTCCACATGATTTCCTCCAAATTTTTGAAAACCTCACAGGAGTGGAAAATCTGTGTTCTTTTCCTAGAAGGCTTAAAGAATTCTTCTTTATCCTTAGTATGCAGACATTAATTGAGAATAGTACACTGTTTTGGACACACTGAGGTCCCCTTGGCTTTAAGGATTCTAGTGCATATGGTTTAAAACTGAAGCAATCCTGGTTTTCGTTTTTCATTTCTGAATGCACTTGCCATCCCTAAGAACTTACAGAATGGACCTTTATTTATTTCTCTGTGTACCTTTTCTGTGTTTTCCCCATTTTTTGTACATTTTATTGGCATTGTTTTCTAATTTACCTTAAAACACACACACACACACACATCACCATCACCTCTCCTTTTTTTTTTTTTTCCTGTGAGCTTTGTCTTGCTCTAAACACCCTTTTTCCTGGAAGCGACTCTTGTTAGGTGATGCTTGCAGGTGCATACGGTTCCGGAGTGCCTGTGCCTTTGTGGAAGGCTAAGGATTATTTTTTCTTTCCTCGGAGGTCAGTTTCTGTGTTTGTTTTAATCTCCCTCTACATACTCTTCTGGTTCCTTATATGCTGCTCATCCAGGGTTGAGAGCAGTCTAATTAATGGCTAGGGTCCACCTCTGTCTCTGTGGAGTCCATGCTGCAGACTGGGTACTTATTTATGGTTAGGCAGGCCTGTAGTGATACAGCCTACACCTACACCAAATGTGTGCGGGTTTTTTTTTTTTTTTCAAACCATCATTTGCTGAACACCCTAGAATGACTTAAACGAAGTTCACATCATATTAAGGGTTATAAGAAATTTAAAGACAGTGTGAAGTAGGTAGGAGGCTTGTGGACTGAAAGAAAACACTGTGCATTTTTGTGTGAGACTTGTACACTCGTGAATTTTTATATCCATGAGGATCCTGGAACCAGCTACCAATATCTACCAAGTATGCCTGACAGCAAGCTCAGGAAGACCTCATCATTGGCCAGAGTCACAGAAGGAGGAAATGGGCATCTGCTGATAGACTTCCCAGTCTCCACTCTACTTGTCTTTCAAAGCAGTTGATAGATTTCAAGTAGATTTTAGGGTCGAGGGGCTTCATCTTTTCTGACTGTTAAAGCTGTTCTTTCTTGCTGATAGGCTTCTGGGAAAGTGTGGCATTTGTGTCCCCCTTGTTCCAAAGTCTAAGTTGTTCCCAGCCTTTGGGAGCTGAGTGACCCCATTCTACCATACTAGTTTCTTTGTGCTGAGCCAACATCCTTGGCCAAAGGCTAGGCCTTCCATTCCGTACCAGATGTTTAACAAGCACCACTAGAAGCTTGAGTGTCTCCCTTTCAGATCAGAAGACACTGCCATGAATACCACATAGGGAACCCAGTGTGCCTGCCGGCTGCTGTGGGGTCACACTCACTGAAAGGACTCCTGGAGTCCAAGGATCACGTGGACAGACATCTCCACCACAGCGAGACATAGTCAGTGAAGGCTCTGGCTTCAGACAGATAGACGTCTTAGTCCTTGTGGGTACCAGGAAGTCTTAGGTCCAGCTTCAGTGTCTGGTGAGGAACTGCTTCCCAGATCATAATGACACCTTAGCTACACGTGATCTGCGCAGTAAAGGGATTTCCCCCAATACGAGCAGACAGGGAACTTACTGAAAAATCCACTGTGGGATGGCCGCGAGCATATGAGTTCCCACAGAAGGGACCACACCCTGAGAATGAATGGGAGTCTTCTCACAACAGTTAATGACAAGTTCCCTGGTCTTATCCTGTGGGCTGTTTGTGGGGAGTCCATATCCAGATCAGTGAGGAGACATCTTTGCCACCTCGTTAAGTAGTAAATTTTACAGCACAGATTGTGTTGTTCTTGAGATTGGCCGTTTGGGTTGGACGCTGTTAAAAGTTGGGCTCCAGATGTCTATATAATACACCGTAAGTCACTGGGTGTCTGTCAGACTGCAAGTGGTCAGGGCCAGGTTCTCAGACAGGATTTTAATTTAACCTGGGTTTTTTGTTTGTTTGTTTTTATTTTTGGTTTGGTTTGGGTTTTTTTTTTTTTTTGTCTTTACTGTGTTCTTGTGGTATAGGAGCAGGGAGGGCTCTCTCTGGATTGCTTACCATCAGGGCACTGGCATTCCATCCCTGAGAGCCTCGGCTTCCTGACTCCATCACCTCTTTCAGAGAACTTTACTTCTAATACCATCATCTTGGCAGCTAAAACTCCAACACGCGGATTTGGTGAGGACACAGAATCTGGACCACACAGCACGGAATTAGGAGAAGGTTACATAAACATTAAGCGGTCACTTCAACTCACGTTACCTTCACTGTCTGCTGCTGCTAAGAACTTTTGTCTGTAGAATCTTCTGACAGGAAGAGAGGAAACAGTAAACATTTCTTTCTTTCTTTTTTTTTTTTTTTAAGAAGCTCTTCAGAGCCTTCCAGCTTGGCAAGAGCCTCAGAGGGAGCCACTTCCTTGGATGTTTTATTTATTTCCTTATGTTCCCATGTATGCAGCGGCTATATGTGGAATCTCCCTGTAAGCACAAAACTGCTCTTTCAATACAAGAAGCTTGATGTCTGCACAGCAGGGCATGCTCCCCCCCCCCACCCCCCTCCAGAAGGCAGTGGGCTGGCTGAAGGGAGCAGAATGGTTTCAGGGAACTGAGGTACCATGAGCAGAGGCCACTGGGGCTGGGCTGGATATGAGGGGCTCTTGGCAGATGAGGACCCGGTATCGATCCACCTCAGGCACAGGGCTGCGACAGACTGTGTTGGCCCTGACAGGTGGTGGCTTCTTGCTGGGGAAAGGCAAACTGTAATCTAGGACAAGTCCTAGCACTGACCACACGGTAGGTAGCCAGGGAAGGACCTGTGTGGAGGGGGAGTTATGCTGAGTTTTGTGACAGTAGCAGCCTTAACAAACAGTTCACACCTTCAAACAGGATAAGACCATCCAAGCTGAGCCGTCATCCACTGGTCAGGACAACAGGGTGTAGCAAGTCCTGGCTGAGGAAGGCTGCCCCTACCCTCTCTCTCTCCCTCTCTCCCTCTCTCCCTCTCTCCTTCCTTCTTTCCTTTCTTTCTTTCTTTCTTTCTTTCTTTCTTTCTTTCTTTCTTATATTATGAAAGTGTGCTTTCTCAGTTTTTTATTTCCTGTAATTATTTATTGATTTCCTTTTCTTTTCAAACCTCATGCTTGTGATGGGTAAGAAATGATGTAGGACCCAGCCTTAGAAGGGATGGGGGGGGGCTGTAGAGAGAGACAGAAACAAATGTGACTCCCTGTGAGAACTCTGCCCACCAGAGCTGTCAGAAGCAGTGGCTTACATGCTGCTTTGAGAAGTCTCCACTCATGCAGCCACATGCTCTACGATGCTCTGAGGGAATGCTGTGTGACCATGGGTGAAATTCCTAGAGAAGAGGAAGGGTTCCGTAGGAATTAGATCACATGGCTTTAATATCTGTTCCTTTCCTGACACTGGGGGCCAGGGTCCTCTACACCTGCACTCATGCCTTCTATAGGCAGGAATTCCGTGAGGTCACCTGGATATCAGGCTCCCGACAGATGCCAGGTGATAAAGATCTCCCGTCAGTAGATAAAGTGCTTCCCTTGCAAGCATGAGGACCTGAAAGTATCCCCCAGAAGGCATGTTCAAAACATGTTGGATGAAGTGGTATATGCTTGAGGTCCCTGTGATGGGGAGGTGGAGACAGGCAGATCCGGAGGCAAGTATTTTGGCTCCCAGGTCAAGTTCAAGGTACAGTCATTACGATGGGGAACTCAAGGTGGCAGGAGCTTGAAGCAGCTGGTTACATTGTATCCATGATCAGGAAGCAGAAAGTCCTGTTGCTGCTCAGTTCCCATTCTCCATTTGTATAGCCTGGGATCCCAGCTAGGGAATGGTGCACCTCAATTCAAATAAGAAAACCCCTAAAGGGATGCTGAGTCCCTTCTCCCAGGTTGTTTTAACTCCTGTCAGATTGACCATTAACACTAACCATTACTCTGATGGGGGTGGGGATAAGAGAAGTGGGGGGACCTGTGCTCAGAAGGTGACATCTGTATGTTAAGTTAGAAAACACCAGCTTGAAGGTCTGAACAAAGCATGCCACTGGAGGAAAGAAAGAGTGTGAAGGGCATGAGATGGTACATTCACAAAAGACCAAGGATGCCAGTACCATCGATGTAGGGTTGACTGAGGGAGAACATGGCAGAATTGAAGTAGGTAGACAGGGATGGCATGGTGCGCATTTTTTAGTGATGGGAGCACTTGGGAAAAATCCTTTTTCTCCCTATTAGTTCTGGACAAGCATTGGATCACAACTGTCTGCCTGGCTTTTCTCTGCCTGTCAATAGCTCTTTCTTCAGGAAGTTATCATCCAGAAAGTCCAGAAGGTGCCATTTCCAGCCTGGACACACTCAAAAATGATTGCAAGGATTCATATGCAGAGATGAGTTTTTTTTTCCCTGCATCTCAGGAGCTGGTAAAACCCACCCAGCTGTCTGGTCCTGTCGGAAAAAATCACATTAAAATGTAAATGCTCCCGAGTAAGTGAAATTCAGATGGGTAGCACCCTGCAGAGGAGATTCATAAAGGCTGTTTATCCAGCGCTAGCCCAGCCCAGCCATTTGCTCTTCAAGAGCCGAGTACTGGGGAAATCTCAGTTATAAAGCCGTTCTGCGCAGACCCCAGATCTCTCCAGGGTGTTTGGAAACAGGGACCCTGCTACACGTAAGTGCTACTTACGTGAGGTAGTGTGGGAAGCCTAAGTGCACTGTCTGGCCACATCCCTGCCAATCTCCTGTTGCCACCTCTCAGCTTGAACCTAGGGGCAAAGAGTCTAGACAGTGGCTGTCCACTTTGCCAAGAGTTGAGGTCTTCACATCCCTGCACACCCTCCAGCTTCTTTGATTTGTGATCTGAACAGGGTCACCGGGTAAAATTTCTTTAAAAGCTTTTGCCTTTTCCTTGGGGGGATTTAAGGTGTTACAATGTCTACTTTCCGAAGCAGATAGCATTTATGTGTAACGTTGAGCCATAAAGCATGGCAAGGAAGGAAGGAAGAAGGCTGTAACAGCTTCTGGAATGTGCCTTATTTCATGTGGGCAGCAGTTACCAGCTGAGGAGTATGGTCTCATTTTGTGGCCGAGAGATGGGGGCACAGATGCTCTTTAGTGACACGCTTAGATTGTGGGCTTGTCCAGACTGTGTGGGTCTGGATCTGTCTTTGCTTTGTGCCCTGCCAGCTGTGGGTCCATCTGGGAGGCCTGCTGGCAGCCATCTCCCTCCATCTTCCTCCTACAGAGCTGACATCCTTCATCTATGAAATACGATGGCGGTGTCTCCCCTTCCCCATGGTTGCAAGTGTGAACGCTCAGAGGACTGGGGGCAGGGGGATAGCTTAGTTGAGAAAGTGCTTGCTAGGGTCTGAGTTTGAGCCGCAGAAACGGTTTGAAAACATCTGGACTTTATGGTGTACGCTTATAAACCCAGCGTTAGGAAGGTGGAAACAGGCAAATGGCTCAAGACTCATAGCCCAGCCAGTATAGCATGGTCAGTGAGCTCCAGAAGGAGAGACCCTGTCTCAAAAACAAGGCAGATGGCTCCTGAGGAATGGTGTCTGAGGTTGACCTCTGGCCACACACATGCACAAACTCGTATCTCCTGATTGCATGAGCAGTTTTGAAGTGCTTAGAATAACGTCTCCTGCCTACCTGGTGGCTTAGCTAGCACGGAGCATGTAGTGACAGTTCTTGTAAGAGACAACCAAACCCATTACCCAGAAGTGCTCCATGACCATCTCATTTGTGAGGATGAAGACATGAAGTCACCAGGATTCTAGAATAAGCACCTCCCCCAACTCCCCTACATACATAGTGACGGACTTAGGATACAGTTACAAACCCAGCAAGCTTGTTCGGCTCACAGTTCTTGCTGGACTGCCCAGAGAATTATTCTCCCCACTTTGCAGATGAGAAAACTGAGGTTCATATTCTTTGAGTCTCTTCAGAAGGCTTCAACCTGCCTGTCTCAGATGTCACCAGAATCTCTTACTCCTGCCTGAAGAAAACACCTTTTCCTTTAGGATGGCAAACATAGCCTCCTTGAGCCTGCCTTCCAGTGTTCACTGATAAGTAACCCGCCCCTCACCCTAAAGTGCATGGCACGGAAACAAATATTATTACTAGCTCTCTTGACTCTGTGGCTTGTGTTGACTGGACCCAGTGGTCGTTTCCTATGAGTCTCCCATGTCCTGGAGTCAGATGGTCCTAAAGCTGGAGCAACAGAGGCTCCTGTCTGGTGTCTATCTGGGCTGGACAGACTGTACAAGAAGTGGACATTGTCATCTCTTGAACTACTTCTTTTGGGGGGCTTTAGATTTAGAGAAAACAGTCTGCCATTTTACCAAGCTCACACTCAGATGACGCCAGTACCTTTTGTATGTGCAGGTGGTGAATAGCGTTTTTCAGTATCCTCCAACCCGTGACCACTGCTCATCTTCCACGACCTTGGCATTTCAGAAGAGCACTGAGAAAGTTTACCCAATGTCTGTCTCTTGACTTGGCCATGGGTAAGGTTGAACTTTTTAGGACAGATTCCCCTGGAGCCATTCTGTGTCCCTCTTGGTCCCTCATATCAGGGTATGAGACGTCAGGATCTCCATGGCAATGTTGACCTTGATTGCTTGGTTAAGGTCCTTCCACCAGATTGGTAGAGCAGCCATCTTTCCTTTCTTTATCGCAATCCTGGAAGAGAAGCTTAAGAGCATGTGAATCTTTCTGTCAAACATTTCTCACTAGTTCCAGCATTCCTCAGTGGGTCTGGTCCATGGTTACTGCATAGTGCTGTTGCTGGTGGCAATCATTTATCTCTGTTTCCTTTTGCGGGTATCATCTGGGGCTCTACTGGAAGAAACAACTGACCCGCCCACACATTTATTCCTTTATGTGATCAATAAAGACTCGCAGGTGTGGATTTTACTTTACGAGTGCCCATCTGATGCTGGACTTTTCCCCTAGTTCATGTTGTTCCAGCTCTGGGCACTGAGGGCTGTTCAGGTTTACGCTAGCATCCCCTGCCAGCCCTCCCACTGATCTTTTTGAGCACTTTGTTACTTTGTGGCACTACAGAGTGTCAGGGCTTTTCTCAGAAGAGCACTGGTTGCTTCTGTTGGAGAATGGTGTACTCCGACTTAGAGCTGGGTACCAGGCATACATATTGTTGCTAGGCTGCTATTGCTCCTCCTGGATGTCTGTGGTCAGAGGTGAAAATTATAGTTGCTCAGAAGGGTCTTAGTATCTTAGCCATCAATGAGATCTGTGTGAAATGAAGGTGACCATATGGGATCCTGCCACCTGATGAAGCCATCACCACCTTGGCTTGTGTGAGCTTCTACAGCCCAGCTCCTTGGAGCCACGCATGAATGCAAATCCCCACCCTTGCCCGTGTGTCTTGCTTGTCCTCTGGTGGGGTGGAATCTGTTGACTTCTCAGTGGATTCTGTACCCCTGAGGAGGTGGCAGCCATGAAGGGTAGCTTTGCTGAGGAACAACAGTCTCTCAAGCCTAGGTCTCATGTCCCCTGCTTAGCTTCTGTGCCCTTGGCTCAGGACTACCTGGTGACTTGCACTCCTCAGGGAAGTTTAGTCTGGTATAATTAATTTTCCACACCTAAAAATATGTTCTTTCACTGAGTAAGGGAAATGCTGATTAATTTATTCTTAAGTGTGAGTATGGGGAGCTCACTCTTCTCCATATAGTGCTGTTCAAGGTTTTTGGCTTGTTGTTTTTCTTTCAGTACAGCACACAGTGAAATGACCTTTCTTGTCATCAGACTTCAAGGCGAGAAAGAAACTAAGCCAGACCACCAAGGGCTCTTGACGATGGTCAACCCAACTGTTCTCCTTGTCCGGAAGGATGGACTCCTCCGGGAGGAATCGGTCAGGCTCTCCCCAGGAGCAGGCAGGGCTGGGAATTGAGTCTTGTCTTTGAGCTCCCCGTGTCATGCTTTGAGTTTGGCACAGATTTCACCATTTTTAGATAGTGAGAACAGAAGACACAAGAAGTTGCAGAGCCAGAAGGGACAGTCCTCGCCTTGAGGCAAAGGACTCCGTTGTCTCCCCTAGGTCTTCCCTACCACACACATGTTCTGGTACATGTGCAGTACCTGGCTGACCCTGCTTGGTGATCCAGGGACTAGCACATGCTATTTAGACACAGATTCTCTTTGATGGGTATCCATACATAGTGGCACCCTATTGGGCATCTGGGTTATTCTCACCACCTAGCTCTTCTGGTTCCTGTGCTTTTTCTATAACCTGGACTGACCTCTCCAGGCTCTCCTTAGTTCTTTCCATCCATCCATCCATCCATCCATCCATCTATCCATGCATCCACCCACTCATCCATCTGCCCATCCACCCATCTTCCCATTCATCCATCCATCCATCCATCATTCATATATATATATATATATATATATATATATATATCCATCATCCCATCCATATATCCATCCATCCATCCATCCATATACACACCTATTCATCATCCATTCATAAATTCACCCATCATTTGTCTACATACTTACCCATCCATCACTCAGTCTTCCACTCACCATCAGAGCCTACCTATCATCCGTGCATTATCTTGTTTATTCTTGGAGTAGCACAGTGCCTTCATAGCAGACCTAGGGTTGGAGGTTGTGGAGATGGATCATCCATCCCAGACAAACTCATGGGTTAGTGCAGAAAGACCGGGTAAAAGGATGACCACAGGCCAGGATGAAAGATGCTCAGATGTGGCCAGAATAAAGCCTGCACCTCTGAGAGTGACCAGTGGTTATGTAAGTCAAGAAGAGTATACAAGCATCCGCACTGGGGTGAGAGTGTGGCATTTGAAGCATTGGGCAGGCTGGGGGAGGCATCCGTGCAGCTCCTGCCTCAGTTTCTGCTGAGATCTTTGCTTTAGCCACATTGATCTTCCTGGTACTTACAGACAGTGCCTGGCACAGTGTAGGTGTTCACAAAAAATCATTTTTGACCAAAGACCTTGTTTCTAAAATAAGAATAATATTTGTCTGCTTCTCGTGGTGCATCCCTAATGTACTAGAACGGGTCCTGGCATATAATAGATGCTAAATAAATGTTTAAAGATTCTTGGAATACAGTTATAGATGCTACTGTTATTAAATTTTAAAAATTCTCACTGTGTACCTTGTCTCTCGTTTTGATTTTTAATTCTGAAGTCCTTTTCTGGGTAGATAGATGGGGGAGACCATACAGATCCTGGTCCACATTCTTGCTTATTCAATAGCCTTGACTCTTGTCATCTTATGTAACTGGAAAGCAGTAACTGGGTACAGTGTGAGACGTACCAAGCACGAGGCTAGGTCCAGATGCTTTGCAGCGATTAGCGAGGCAGAGCTCTAATTAATAGTCATAACTGTGATGCTCTGTTGAGCAGGCTAAATGTCTTACAAATGTTTCCTGTCTTCAGTGGCTCTCAGGAGCTGCTGGTCAGGGTGGGGTTGCAATTGCAGAATGACCCGGCTTCCACCCTCCTTCAGGTAACTTGTGTTACAACACCAGGCCATTCTGTGACCACCTGAGCTGTGCACAGAGCCAGGTTGAGGAGTCTGTCCCCTGAAAAAACTCTTGCCCCACCCCTTCTGAGGACCTTATGTGAGGACAGGAAGTTGGCCACTTGCAGAGAACTCTCAGCTCCTGTCCTGAGAGCTAGAAAGGCAGGAAGTAAGATCCGTGTGCGCAGCACCAGCTGAGCTGGAAGCAAGGTGTGTTGTTTTAGCCAGCAAGCCAGCCAGCGGTGTTTGCTTACTGTGGTTTGATTTGAGGAGCTAATTGAGCTTTAAAATTTTATTATGAAATATCTCATGCATACAGGGGAGTGTGTCAATAGTGAATGTGTGTGACTGAGAAAATAAATAGGATATGAACATCCGTGTCCCCCTTGCATCTACTGAATAAATTCCAAAATGGCTTTCGGAAGCTTACAGGGCTTCGGCTATGATCCCTGCTTCACCCTCCAGCCCAGCCCCTCCTGCCTAACTTTGATCTTTGTGGACTCGCCTTGCAATACCCCATGTGTATTCATAGTCCCATTTCCCTTACAAACCTGTCAGCCTCTCACTCACGTACTCTCTCCTGTACTCACTAAGATAATCTCATTCTGGTTTTCCACTTCAGCTTAGACCAACCATCTTCCTGGAGTGATTCCTGGTGTGCCATCCCAGGCAGTTAGAATCCCCCCACCTCCACCTTCTGGGTTTCCCCAGTGCCCTGAGCTCACATGGCCTCCATGGTCTGCTGCTTGCATTTAGACCTGGAAACATAGGCCTTGTCTGACATGTAACTCCATCATTCATGCTCAGAGGATGCTCAAGGAGTGATTTCGGAGACCACCCAGGTCTTCTCTTGAGGGAAAAGCTGATGCTGTCCCAGCCCTCCAGCCCCATCCCCTGGGCTCGTCAACCGGAGAGTCTGAATATAAAGACAGCAGATTGTCCTTGTAAACAGAGCCAGAATGAACCTTCCTCATCCCAATGTATGGAAGTGTTCTTGAGCAGGGAGTGCTTGGAATGACAATCAAGCTGGGTGGCTGGCTGCAGAGCGAGGATGCAGGGAGGATAGAGTGTGCATGGGCGCAAGGCTTTCTCCCTTTCCTTCTGGAGCATGTGGTGCCTTTCACACAAGGAGCAGAGATGGAATTCTGAGATGGGCGTTGCTTTGAAAAGAAGCCAGGGGGGAAAGATATTGATGCAAACTCCCACTCCGGATAACAGTTCTGCTTGTCCAGAGAGTGTTGAGACATTCACCAATGTGTGTATGTGCATATATGTGTGTGTGCCTGTGTGTGTACATATATGAGTGCACACATATGTTTGTATGTGTATACATGTGTGTGTGCAGATATGTGTATGTGCATACATGTATACATATGTGTGTGCATGTACATGCATGTGTGTGTGAGTGTGTGTGTGTCTGAGGGCTACACCTCAGAAGCCATATACTTTGTTGGGTTTTTTTTTTTTGGTATAGCATCTCCTTTTGGCCTGGAACTTTCTGGCTAGCCAGTGAGACCCAGAGATCTATTTGTACCCATGCCCCAGTGCTGAGATTATAAGTATATACCACCATGCTTGGTGTGTGTGTGTGTGTGTGTGTGTGTGTGTGTGTGTGTGTATGTCTGTGCTCAGGTGCACACATCCCTGTGTACATGCAGAGGCTGGGGGAGGATGCCAGGTGTCCTCCATGGCTTTCTGCCTTGTTCCTTTGTTGCTTTGGGACAGGATCTCTTCATGGACATGGAGATCATTATTCTCTTCTAGACTCACAGCCCGGCATCCCCACCTGACCCCATTTGCCCTCCCTTCCATGCTGGTGTTCCAGGTGCATGGAGCTAGGGATCTGAACCGCAGTTCGCACGCTTACACAGCAAACCCCTCTTGCCCATTAAGCCTTCTCCTCAGTCTGGGAACTTTCCTTTAAAATGTAGATTCTGGGTTGGACACCCTGGTCTTCATGCTTGCAAGACAAACCCTTTGCCAGCTCAGTTCTCTCCCTAGCCCTAGAAGTTTCATCCTTTACGGTTTTCACACCCAGCTCCAACCCGTTTCTGACCCTCTCTTGCCTCGCCAGCAGACACAGACAGGCATGCATGTCTCTCCTCACACACACCGGCAATGAGTGCCTTCCTCTTGGCACCTGGGAGCAGCTGTTCTTCTAAGACTGAGATAAAACAGAAGCGCTCAGGGTCTTCATTGTTTTAGCCACTTGGTATCGATTGCTTAGAATGGGACACAAACAAAATAACAACCAACTGTGCTGCAGAAAATTTCTGAATTTTTTCCCCCTCGGGCATTTTTTTCCTATATTAGTAAGGCTTATTAAAGTTATTATTTGTAAAGGGGACCTGAATTTTAATACCCTTCGTCTTCCCTTCCTGTGCATGACTTCCTTATTGCTACATGGTCTTTGCCACCATTGCTTTTTAAGAACTACACCATCATTCTCTGCGCCCCCAGCTTGCTGCTGATCGTTGACTGGTTCTGCTAGGGTTGATCTCCAATTCCTAGTAAGCTTCTCTGAGAAATGAATGCAGAGAACTCATAAAGAAAGAACTCCGTCCTTGCATCAGGTCAGAGCGTGCCAGGAGCAGTGTAGGAGCTGTAGTAATTACGGTTCTTGGGGCTGTGATAAAATGCCCTACAAAAACAACTTGAAGAAGGGGAGGGAGCGGTTACTTTGGCTTCCAGTTCCAGGTTGTAGGGCCCAACTCAGTGACATCCAACAGGAGACTGGTTGGTTACATTGTATCAGCAGTAAGGAAGCAGAAAATGAACAGGAAGTGGAGCCAAGCTATAACACACACACACACACACACACACACACACACACACACGCACACACACACCCTGCACTAGTCCACTTTGATCCATTCCCTCCAGGAAGGTTCAACTTCCTAAAAACTCTGTAACCTTCCCAAGCAGCACCACTACCCGGCCACCAAGTCTTCAAGTCCAGGAGCCTCGGTGGGGAAGCATTTTACGCTCAACTATGTGCTGGTAAAGTTCACTGTCAGCTTGACAAAACCTACAGTCATTTGGGAAGGGGGACATTCAGTTGAGATTGGCCTGTGATACAGGAGAGACTGCCTTGACTGAAGATAACTGGTTTGTGAGAGTACAGTCCACTGTGGGTGGCGCCCTACGTAGGTGGGTCAGGGCTTTATAAGAAGGCAAGCAGCAATCTTCCATGGTTTCTGCTTCAGTTCCTGCCTGAGGCCCTGCCTTGGTTGCTGTCAATGACGTGACCTGGAAATGAAACAGACCCTTCCTTTCCCAGGTTGCTTTTGGTTCGAGAGTTTTCTCATAGCAACAGAAAGTATCTAGAACAAACCACAGTAGACTACTGAAACTGGCCGTCCCTCCACCGTGCCTCTCCTGCCAATTTGCTAGCAGAGCAGGCTTGAGTTCCAGCTGTGCTTCTCACTCTGGAGAGAAGAGGGAAGCTCATGTGGTGGGAGAAGGTTGGCCATGTCAGAACATTCCAGAAGAAGGAAGAGAAAATCCTGCATGTAGACTGGAAACCCTACACGAGTGTAATCTCTTGTTTTAGTGCGAGCTTTCCCGAGAGAAGGGCTATGGTGATCTGGGCTCTCTGCATAAGTGAGGAGCAGGAAGGTGCTGAGTTAGGGAAAGGAGGTCTCATGAAGAGTTTCCCATCAGTGTCACCCTTGAGCATGGCAGCTGCCATTCACTCAGTGCATCTTTTATCTTTCAGCCTACATGCTACCCCTCCACCATGTTAAAGATGAGGCATCTGAGGTTCAGAGGGATCCAGAATCCTGAGCAGATCACACAGCTGCTCAGCCATGGAGACAAGCTAGGGTCCCTGCCATACCCAAAGCCAGAGCTACTGATGGTAATTTTTCACAAACAGAGATCTTACTGAGGGTGATGAGGCCTCACCTTGGCTTAGCGACTAGTTTTTGAGATGGCCCCAGTTGGGGGCAAGATGGAGCGAAGAGATTTTATTTTAAGACAGATGAGAACGTTTCTGAATCAGCTGTCAGGGCGGAATCAGCTGGGTTGAGAGGTGGTAAGTTGCAGAATGATGAGGAGAATCCTGTTAACCCTCCGTCGAGTTCTAGCAGGCACGTTCAGCCCACAGTTCACGAGGCTGTGTACAGCTGCATATGGCTGAGGACAATCCAACACAAAGCTGTGAACTGACTTAAAAACAAATTTTTCACATTTAAAAAAATGGTTTGCAGTCTTAAAAGGTCGGGCCGTCCTTGTAGGAGATTTTAGGTATCAAATGAGGAATTCAAAACAGAATAACTTTGAATATCCATTCTGGACAGGAAAATGTTCTCTGGTTTCCTGGGATAATTGTCCATCACAACAGGTTCCGACTGGCTTTAGCACAAACAGTATTCCTATGTGGGGGTTGCTCTTGGGTGCCCAAGGAGCTGATGAGTGAAGCTCTGCAGAGGGCTAATTCCAAGAGGCAGTCATCAGTGGGCTCTCCCCTGGGCACAGTGGCTAGGATGTATCTCCATTGGCTATCAGTGTGGATGAATGAGAATTTGAGGTGGCCCCACTTTGTATCTCTTTATAAGGTCCAGGGTAGAAAGAGACCCATCTGTTTGGTAAACTTATCCGGATGCAGGGCATCCCTTCAGTGCCTTGACTGACAGCGCCCACGATGGAGGGTAATTTTCCAGAGGAAACCTGAGATGCTGAGACAGAGGGACGCTTGAGCACTGGACAATGCTGTGAGCTGCTGTGAGTATCCTTGTTGCCTCTGCCCAGCTGTGACTCCAGCAAGCACACAGAGCCCTCCCTCCCTCCCTTCTACTCTCCCTAATCTCCCGCTGTGTCCACGGGCAGATCCCTGCAACACTGTATCACTGTGTACTCGTGGCTTATTTCCCAAGACAGGCATCCCAGTTAGGCAAGCGATTAAAACTCTCCAGTGTGTTTAGCAGGAGCAGCCCAGCAGAGGACCAGTCTGCTGAGTCTGCTCAAAGTGAGGGGCCCATCAATTTTGCACCTTAGGGATGCTAGGCTGTGAACAGTATTCTGTCTTTGCACAATCATGACCTTCTTTCTGGTGGCAAGGAAGGGCTTCTTGGACAGCTAACGTGACACTAGGTATGGTATGGTTGTTTAAGTGTTGTTTCTCTTGGGAGCCTGGGGAGCTGACTCAGTTGGCAAAGAGCTTGCCAGGCAACCATGAGGAGCTGAATGCGGTTCCTAGTATTCGTGTAAAAAGCTAAGCGTGGTAGTGTGTGCATTATCTCAGTGGTGTGCAGGAGCTAGAGATAAGGGATCGCTGGAGCTCCCTAGCCGGCCAGCCTAGCCTAATGGGCAAGCACTGCGTCTAAGTACCACCAGAAACAAGTGGATGACTGCTGAAGATTGACACCTGAGGTTGACCTCTGGCCCCCACATCCATGTGCACACACGCACACACCCCCATGCCTACACCTGTCCATTCATTCATGAACATCCACTTGCAAACACACCCACAGAGTTGTTTCTATTAATGTCTTATTTTTATCTTCGGTATTGTTTATTAACTGACCAGTTCACTTATGAACATCTGTAATTGGTTTATTAGTTCATGGATAAGTAAAAGGGGCATATGCAGGAAATGATGTTACAACACACAAGTGCTGTGTGCCAGGCAGCGGCTTAAGAAACAGAACCAGAGCCTCAGAGCATCCTCCACTACCAACCCACCCCATGTACTTGGTGGGAATCACTGCCCCGGTGTTGGCGAGTTCACGCCATTGCTTTCTTTTGCGGAGTCATCGGGTTTATACTTCCAAATAGTGTGGTGTTGGGTTTCCTATAGAAATGGTGGCCTTCTATCTGCTGTACGCTCTGTCCCTCAACATTGTGCCTGTGGTAGCCCAACATCGTGTGCACTGTACATACACTATAAGGGATCATGAAGGCCTGTGGCCATCTGCAGTGTCCAGCGTTCCACCAAGAGGACATCTACTGCCCATAAACATAAGATCTTGTCCATGCGCCCTGACTCGTGCATACGCAGGTGTATTCAGGGTTTGTCACACGAGGTAGATGGCAGCTCATCAGGACTGAGTGTGCTCAGCTTTACCAGGTGACATACAGGTTTCCAAGGTTACAGCCAGACAGGCCCTGAAGCCTAGTGTTCCTACAGCCCTGTCTTTGATGCTTTGGCTGGAGCTGTCTTCCTTGCCAGACTGGTGCCTCTTAGCTGTTTTAATTTCTCTGATGACTGTTCAGTTTCTCTGTGGCTACTCTCTAGAGAAGTCCCTGGGTAGGATTTTATTCACTTTTTTTTTTCTATTGTGTGCTTACCATTATCTTGCTGGTTTAATACTAATATGCAATGTGTGTTAAATATATAGTATGTTATATAACATAGACCACTATATATCATTCACTGACCATATCTATGCATCCTAGGTTGCAACTTCCACTGTTCATTTTTATGGAAGTAATCTGATAGTCAGGGTTTCAGGCATAGCCCCCTTGAGCTTGTCTGTCTTAAGGCGGCTGCCTCTACCCCGTGACCGCAAACATACTCCTTTCTCTGCACTCTTAAAGATCCCAGTTTTCATGCTATCCCCTCACCTGGCTTTCCATCTGAAATTGAGGAGCTACTGGTCTAATTTCACATACTTTTAATGTGGTGTATCACTTACCTCTTCCTGGGGGCCAGATAAACGTCAAGAAGCAGCCTGAGGCGGGAAGCGTTTATCCTGACTCCATTTCTGTCGCTGCCCCTGTTTCCAGGCTGAGCTTCCAGCCCCTCATGCTCTCCAGTCCACATTGCTCACCCACTGCCCTATGCCCAGGTATTACCTAAGTTAACAATGCCCTCCACATTCCCTTCAGTGAGAACCTCGGTTATGCTCCCAGGAGTCTAGCCACCCTCCTGAGGTGGTTTCTATGGGGAAGTATGTATGGGCTGACATCCTAGCAGCAACTGGGGACTTTGAGGCTACGGCTCTCCTGTAGGTCAGAAAGGCCTTTCTGGTTAGCTGCAGAGTCCTCGGGATGTAAACACCGGCGACCTGATTGTGCCCTCCAATTCCTCCTGAGTCAGAACCATCTGGGGTTAACTCAGGGAAGGAGCTAAATTAAGCCTTGAAACGAAGCAGCCAGCCTCGATGACAGGCACTCTGTTGTGCTTGAGTGACTGAGATGAGGGGACTCTGGTTATGACGGTAGCACTAATCACATCTCTTGAGAGCAGCTTGGTTGTTCAGCTCCCGCCCTGCAGAGATGGGGAGATGCCAGGTCCCTCTCAGGACCAGCTCGGTCACTCAGCATGACTGGGCACTGTGCTTTAAAGTACCAGGTTAAGCACTCCTGTTCCCGGACTCTCAGCCCATAGAAGAAAACAGACAAGAAACAAGAGACCCCAGTAAAGACGGCACTGGTGTTTGGAGACCCCTCCACCCAGAGCAGAATGAGGAGTGGCTTCTGAGTAATTTTTTAAAGGTTTTATGTAATGGCTGATCCACAGAGTGGTCAAAATCAAGGGGAAGGGAGTCCGCCCTCATTTGCCAACGAGCAAACTCATATCACCGCGTTGAAAATCTGTTTGACAGTACTTCCAGAGCCCTCCACCCACATACCCCATGCATGTTTTCCTCTGCCAAATATATGCAGCTACGAAGAAACTACACGTGTGCGCATTACATCAGAACAAAATGTAAGTGGATATGAGAATCTAATTGGAACATGCATGCAGCAGCATCCAACGGGAGAGTCTTCAGATCTGCGGTGTGCTTTGAAATGGTCTGAAATGAAGAGTGGGGAGATGTGTATTGAAGCAAGGGCAACCCAGGGCCCAGGAGTGGAGGAGCAGGCGAGCTTGCGGCTGCTCACTGGAAGAGCCCTTCAGCTTTGCTAAACATAGATCGCTGTCCTACAAAGTGTGCACGCAGGACACAGGAGACAAGGAACACAGGAAGGATAGCCACATGGCAGTGCTATGCACAATTGTCCCACACCCAACGCCTCTCGAATCCCTGTCAGCAGTAGAAGAGAGCCATCCACCACCTGCATGATCCAAAAGGCCTCTGTTCCTAAGTGGGACCGCATGAGCTAGAGCTACAGCCAGCCACGTGGCAGAGTCTTACGAAGCAATGTCGAGGGGAAGAAGCCAATCTCCTAAGGGAGAATGCTGTGTGATTTCATTCGTAAAAATTCCCAAACTGAGCAAAGCTGCCCATAGCATTAAGAGTCACTGGAGAGTTGTCAAGAGGAGGGAGGAAAGGACAGTGACTTAGCGGGTCACCAAGGGAGGCCCCTGGGGGTGCAGAAGGCTCATTTTTAATCTTAGCACTGAAGAGTATATCAAGCTACACACTCACACACACACACACACACACACACACACACACACACACACACACACAATGCACATAGACACACAGTGTTTCCATTTATACAACATTGAAAATAGAAGAAAGAAAAGAAAGCCCAAACAGAAACTTCCCATTACCACTCTGGGGGTCAGAGGCCACTCAAAGCCAGTCTAGCCAGCCACAGTTGTGAAGAAAATAGAAAGCATTTCTTCGGAATACGTCATTTGTTTACGTCTGCACACACCCACGCAGTGCCTGTCTCTGCAGGCCTCACAGATGGGCTCTGTCCTTCACCAAGGCAGTATATTGTATTCAGTACAGTGAACTGCTCTGTGAGGTATGGCCCAGGCTATTCACCGGATCACATGCACAATGGAAGAGGTGGAAAGACATTTGTGGTTGATCCTCACTCCTACCACCTGGATTTCCAGGTGATCCTCCTGGGATGTACTTCCTGGAACATCATTTGACCTTAGAAATCTCCCTAGAAACAGAACCAGTGATGTGTGAGGAAGCATGTTTGAGTGAGCATGTGTGGGGGTGGTGAGTGTGTGTATATGTGTGTGTGGGTGTGTGCACGTCTGTACACATAGCAACATACATGTGTCTATCTACATGAATTGTCCTAGTTGGATTCCCATTGCTGTGATAAATACAATACCAAAAGCAGCTTGGGGAATAAAGGGCCTGTTTCATCTTTCAGCGGATTGTCTGCCATTGTGGAAAAGCAGAGCAGGAACCTGGAGGCAGGGACTGAAGCAGAGGCCCTGAGAGACCACTGCTCACTGGCTTGTTCTCCGCAGCTTGCTTATACAACTCGAGAGTCAACTGCCCAGGGGTAGCACTGCCCCTCCCACATCAGTCACTAATCAAGAAAAGGATCCTTAGATTTGCCTGCAGATCATTGGCTGGGAGCATCTTCTCAGGCCAGGCTTCTTTTCCCAGATAGGTCCATGTTTGGGTCAATTGACAAAACCAACCAGCACATGTATTATTTATCCATGCCACCCCTAAGTATCAGAAAGCCTTTTGCTAAAAAAAAAAAAATGCAGTTTCCTCATGGAGGAAGTCTAGTCTGGTCTGTCCCCGGATCTCATCCCATTAAGTCCCCACAGGTCACCATATTTTAAGTATAATTGGGGTAGAGGCTTCAATCTCTGACCCTACCTCTGGGTGACCCAGCTACCTAGCTTACTGTATAGACATTAGTCTTGCCCACGAAAAATACACAAGGGCATACAGAAGAATGGCAGAAACATACACCTGTCGTTCACAGTGATACTAGCAAACCCCCCAGCAGAAAATGATCCGCATGTCTGGAGGCTGCTGTGTCCCCTGGGTGTTCCTTACTGCTACGGCTTGAGGAAGGCACACCCATGAATTTCACAGCCATAACTCCTTGCTTGGAACAGAACTCAAAACACACGAGGTCCAACAGTGTGCTGTTTGGAGCCTTCACAGATAGAGGCAGGCTAAACACAGGCTAGTGTGAGGTGCTTTCTCCCTCCAGTGTCTGGGCTTGCTCCATGCTGTTAGGGACAGCTGCAGCAGCTCTGCCACCTCACTGTCATGCAGTATTCTAGCCTTGTGGCTCTGGTATCACATGGGCACTGACGCACACCTGGGCAGCCTCCGGCCCTTTTCTGGGACAGCTGCTTCTACATCTGGAGAATTGAAGTGGCCTCAGTCTCCAGGTACACAGGCTGGCCTCCCCCACCCCCCAGGTGCACAGCTGGGAGAGCAGGTGCCCAGCTGTACACTGTGTCTCTTGGCTTTCCTAACTAGTGTCAAGCGATCTTCCAGAGCACTTGTGTCAACACGAATTCCTGCCAGCAACCATGGGAGTCTCTTGTGGGGCCACCTCCTTCACACCTCACAGTGATTGCTTACAGCTTCTCTGGGAACAGAATCACCTTCCCTCTGGCCTGCCTATTCCTGTTCCTACCTTCAGAACACATGTAACTGGGATACTCCCTGTGCCTTCCTGAACACAGAGAAGGACCCATCTCCTAGGTGTGACTGACCCACTAGTTTTACTGTGACTGCAATAGCCAGACACCTGTTCCTGCTTCCCAGGAAAGGAGAGAGTAAGCTACACCGAGTGGGTGGCCCAATGGCTGACGTCAGGGTGAATTGTCTTTATGTTATTAATATCTCACCCCTGGAATCCTTAACTTGTGTTCTTAGATCTGTGTGTGTGTCTGTGTGTGTGTGTGTGTGTGTGTATGCATGCGTGCACATGCATATGTGTGCGCATACGTTGAGGCCAAGGGTCAGCCACCCTCAGGCTGTCATCCTGAGGAAGGTTTTCCACCTCCTATGAGACTGTATCTCTTATTTTCCTGAAGCTAACCAATTAGGCGAGACTGACTGGCCAGGGGCCTCCAGGGATCCTCCTGTGTCTACCTCCATGTCTTAGTCAGGGTTTGTATTCCTGCACAAAACATCATGACCAAGAAGCAAGTTGGGGAGGAAAGGGTTTATTCAGCTCACACTTCCACATAGCCATTCATCACTAAAGGAAGTCAGGACTGGAACTCAAGCAGATCAGGAAACAGGAGCTGATGCAGAGGCTATGGAGGGATGCTGCTTTCTGGCTTGCTTCCCCTGGCTTGCTCAGCTTCCTTTCTTATAGAACCCCGGACCACCAACCCAGGGATGCACCACCCACAATGGGCCCTCCATCCTTGATCACTAATTGAGAAAATGCCTTATAGCTGGATCTCATGGAGGCATTCCCTCAAGGGAAGCTCCTTTCTCTGTGATGGCTCCAGCTTGTATCACAGTTCACACACACACACAAAACCCAGCCAGTACACACCCCAACACTGGGGTTCCACCACGTGTGCACGCTTCATGGGGGCTGGCGATCTACCTCAGGTCCTTGAGCTCGCAAGCCAAGCACTTGACTGGCTGAGCCATCTCCCTGGTCCCCATGTTCTGCCATCTCTCAGTGACCAAGAGGGATGTTTCCCACGATTGTGTTAGATGCTGTGGATGTCACTTCCACCCATGACGTAGTCCTGAGTCACCCCACCCTCCCCCCTGGCCTCAGCGAGGATGCTGGGAAATGATCTGTCTTTCGCTCTGTCTCTCTTCACTACAGGTTAGCCTGGAGAGGAAGATAAAGACATTTGCAACCAAGATGGTAATCACGAGTGGAAACGACGAAGACCGGGGAGGCCAAGAGAAAGAGAGCAAAGAGGAGAGCGTGTTGGCCATGCTGGGCATCATCGGGACCATCCTGAACCTGATCGTTATCATCTTTGTATACATATATACCACTCTATGAAAGGCCCCACTCAGACCTCGGCGGCCTCAGGATGGCCACGAGACAAGGGTCCTGTGCATCCGTATATCAGCGACCACACACTGTGGGGGGGCCAGCAGGTTTGAAGACCACACAATGCTCCATCAATGCACCTTCGAACTTTCTGACGGGTCACCTGATGAACCTGTCCTTCTGTGAGGAGCAGACACTCTGAAGCACAATGAATCCAGTGGGACTCCTTCAGGCCACAAGGAACTCCCACAGGGGACCCAGCAGGATGCTGGAAAGGCCAGCCTTCTGCACCAGTGGTGAGCACAAGGGTGAGGAAGTGCTTCACCCTGGAGTGCTGACCACATCTCACACTGGAAAGAGGATGCGTGGGGGAGTCGCAGCTCCGCTGCTCTCCTCCCAGGACTGGCAAGATAAATAAGCTCTAGGTGCGGTTCGTTGACAGGCATTGCATTCATCAAATGTTTCCAGCTGTTTGATATGGGAGATAACTTATTTTTCCTTTTTCATTGGCTTGATATGTGTATCTGTTCATATCGAGGTTTATAAATCTATATTTTTAATAAATGTGCTCTATTTTTTAGCATGAACCAAATATTTGGAGAAGCACTTCTGGACCCATAGCTCTTCTTGGTTTTAATCGCTTTTGCTCCATCAGCTGCAAGATGTTTTTGTCTGTAGTCATCCAGTTGTCTCAGCTCATCTCAAGCCTTGTCCCTCTGGTTCTTCTTCCTTCCCATCCCTGCCCCTCCCTTCTCTCCTCTCTCTTTCCCCTGTCTCTCCCTTCCATCTCTTAATTCCCCTATCCTTCCCCACCTCCCCCCCCCCATCTCCTCTCTCCCCTCCTCCTCACCTCTTGTCTAGAGGACATTTTCCCATAATACCAGCTGTGGTCTTGGCTGGTGTGTGCTTCAAGATTGTTGAGCAGCTTTTCATTGTTCTGTCAGAGATATAAAACGATTGTGGGCATGCAGACCTTAGATGCACCCTGTCTTTATTGAGAATTATGCATGAACAAGGGCTGAGTGGCAGGCCAGCGTCTCCAGTTTTTAAAGGGACTACCAAGGAGGAAGATGAGCAGCCCTGCCTGCAGGCCACCCTTGGGACAGAGCAGTCACCAGCTCAAGTGCAGTATTGCTCATTTGCTCCTGTAACCATCCGATTATCAGATTCTGATTTTTTATTTATTTATTTATTTATTTTTGTGACCGTGAGAGATGGGAACGGGGCGAGCTCAATGTTCAGTGCACCAGCCACCCCTTCCTTGGTGAGCTGCCTGGGGAGGTGGGGGGTGGGGTGGGATCTCTTCAGAAGTCAGTGGGATATGAGGGAAGTGAGACCTCCCCGCTGTGAGAGTGCACACACAGTTCCTGCTGTAAAAACACTGCTGGGACAAGTGACCCTTCAAGGGCATTGGGAGGGGACTTAATGGTCTCTGTTAAGGAGCCCTGCACATTTTAAAGCTGTTTTTCCACCCACACAAAGCTCTTTTTTTTCTCTGAAGGGATGGTTGAATAAATACAAGTTTGCCCTGCTCTCTGGCTCCGTAACACAGCCCCAACCTGGATGCAGTGTACAGCTTTAAGGAGAGGGTCCGTATTCATTCTGCCAAGGGCAGAAGTGGCAGCACCCCCCCCCCTTTGGATTCAGATGACACTAAGGAGGGGCATGTCTCTGCTTGCCCCCTTCCTTAAATGGCACCATGAAGGAGTCATTTCTTGGGCTCCACTAAGGGACCAGTCTCTTTTATAAATCAAATACCCATGAGCACCTGGCTCTGCCCAGAGATGTCTCCTCTTCCCCACCAGAAGGACGTATACTTTGTACACAAGTAGCCAGGCTCTCTTAGTTGCTGGTGAGAGGGAGAGTCTTTATCTCTCACCTGTGAGGTGGAAGGAAGAAGAAAGGACAGCTCAGACCAGCAATCTTCCCTGAGGTTTCCTGGCACCCAATGGAGTCAGATTCTAGCCTCACCTGCCCAGTTCCTTATCCCAGCGAGGACTTGGATGCTGTTGTGGGATGCTGATGAGGATGGTGACTGTGGCTGGAAAGCCTGTCGCTTTGCTGAGGATCAACCCAGCACACACACACACACGCACACACACACACACACACACCACACAACAGGAAACAACCTTAGAACTCCTTGGACACTGACACAAATAAAAGACAGGGGAAAGGCTGGTTAGGAAGATGGGAGGCACCCCGGAGCGAGCGCTACCTACCAGGCTGTGTGATTCTTGACAAACTGTAATTCTGCAAAGTGGACTAAACAAACAATAAAGGTGCAGTGGGGGAAACTATTGGTGTCGCCAACTTCCTCATGAGCCTGTGTGTAATTGTTTGATTTAATAAAACTTGACCGTGGCTGTATGTATTTTATCTAATTTATTTACTTTGAGACAGAGTCTCAAGTAGCTCAGGCTGGTCTTGAACTTGTTACGTAGCCAAGAATGGCCTTAAATTCATGATCTTTGTGCCTCCACCTCCCAAGTTCTGGGATCACAGGTATGGACCATCACAGCCTGACTGAATGTCACTCTCTTAAACAGAATTCTGTCTGGTTTGGACTGGGCAAGCCCCAGTGGCTTTCAGGGGTTTTAAATAGAAATTTATGGAGGAGGGGGCGGCGGCGAAGGAGGGGAAATCACCTTTTGCATCCTCTGCACAATTTCTTGGCCATTCTTCTATCTGGCCCTAATCTACCACCTAGAAATAAAACTGCCCTCCACACGGCTGACACCTGTGGGGACCTTTCTTTTCATAGCTCAGTCCCTGTGTGTCCACTCTGGCTGTTTAGTACAAATTAAAAACACACTGGGTAGATTTATAGCCATCACCTGACTTTTTGGGTGGGGGAAGATATTGGACCCAGAGGAGCTGCACAGCCCTCTCTTACCATCGGTTAGGTCAGCCTAGCCCAGCCTTAGCCAACACCCGGCCTGACTCTAGCACCTTCTGCTCCCTTCTGGGGAGCATAGACAATCTCAAAAGCAGTGCATGTGTGTGTGAGTATATGTGTCTTAGTGTATGTGTGTGTGAGTGCATGCATATGAGTGCATGCATGTATGTGTGCATGTGTGTGTGAGTGCCTGCATGTGTAAGTGCATGCATATGTGAGTGTATGTTTGTGAGTGCACGTGTGTGATTGCATGTGTATGTGAGTGTGCCTGAGTGCATAGAGTGCATGTGTGTGAGTGCATGTGTGTGTAAGTATATGTGTGTGAGTGCATGCAAATGTGAGTGCATTGTGTGTGAGTACATTCATGTGTAAATGCATGCATGTGTGAGTGTATGTGTGTGAGTGCATGTGTGTGTGTGAGTGCATATATATGAGTGCATGCATGTGTGAGTACATGTGTGTGAGTGCATGTGTGAGTCCATGCACATGAGTGTATGTGTGTGAGTGTATGTATGAGTGCATGCATTTGTTAGTGTATGTGTGTGAGTGCATGTGTGTATAAATACATGTGAGTACATTGTGTGTGAGTGCATTCATGTGTAAATGCATCCATGTGTGAGTACGTGCATGCGTGAGTCCATGCACATGAGTGCATGTGTGTGGGTGTATTGTGTATGAGTGCATGCATGTGTGAGTGCATGTGTGAATGTATGCGTGTATGAGTGCATTGTGTAAGTACATGCATGTGTGTGCATACAAATGTGAGTGCATGTATGTGTGAGTGCATGCATGTGGCTCTCACACTCTCCTTCTTGCTCTCTCTCTCCAACATATATAAAATTCTCCTCCTGTCTGCCTTGCCTCTAAAACCCAGACTAGAGGTTAGATATAACCAACACCTAGGCTTGGCTCTTTTTGTCTTCTGCCTTCAAGCAGGGGAAAGCCCGCCCACCTCCCTCTTTGTTCTCCATGAAAACAATCCATCCAAGTGCTTCCCCAACAGCCACGTCAGAAGCCCAGGCTAGTAATGATCCTGCCACATCCTAAGAGAAAAACTCAGGGACTAAGTTACTGACTCCTGTTCTAAAAATCTTCCTTGCATACCCTGAGCCCCTGCCTTGCTACCCATGGGGCCTCTGCCATGGTATTCCTGCATGAAGAGCCCCATGTGGTTGGGAAGGCGTTCCCACCAGGATGGAAGGGAGCAGAGCTTGCCTCTAGTGCAGAGCAGATGGAGGAACAGAGTCCTCTTACTTTATGATCATAAACATTTGACACAAATCTACACATGCTTTCCCAGACGATAGCTGTTTTGCCCTAAGAAAGAGAACCATGCAGCCTCTGTAAATTCTCTCAAGGCTTTTGAAAGGCACATCTCTTTCCCCTACATCCCTCCGAGAAGAATGGAGGAGTCAGGAAGGGGCCTCTCGATGAGCAGGCCTTTTATAAAGGCAAGCAGACCTCACTTGGAGGCTGGCTGAGGGTTGGCCTCACTCCTGAGTGATCAGCTTGCCGTTGGGCCTGCTCCCCTGGTGGCCAGCACTACTCTATGTCCTGCTTAGGCTAGTTCAGGAAACAGAGGGCCAATGACAGAATAGCCTTAAACATTATAGATCAATAATAACAGCAGTAGTGACTCTCAGTGGGGTTGGGTAGCATCTATCTGCTGAGGAGCTAAGGAGTCAGTATTGGACAGGCACAAAGTCAAGTCAGCCCTAGTTCTGAGGAGATCTCAAAGTTCTTTATTTGCTCTTCATCTCGCCTCATTGAGAGTGGGGAATTGCCACCTCACAAAAAGCCAAGGATGGTCCAGAAGGACTGTCCCTGCAGACAAGTCATGAATGGAATCTACTGAACTATCTATCTTCGCTTAGTCCCTGGGACTTCCAATCGGGTGGTGATGGCAGGGTGCCCACCCACAGCTGCATGTTCAGGAGTAGGCTATCATGCGTGTGCTGACTTCTGGAGTCCACATAGGTCAACCTGCCTAACTCCACAGGTGGTCTCCTAAGAGTGGAATCGTACCTGGGATGGTGTCCAGGTTAGCCATAGAAACACAGAGTCTGAGGGGTGCTGTCCAAGTCAGCCATAGAAACACAGAGTCTGAGGGGTGCTGTCCAGGTCAGCCATAGAAACACCAAGTCTGAAGGCAGTGGAGGTAGCTTCATGTGGGAGCCTGAGCGAGGTGAGCTCTCCAGCAGACACTTGGGTTTGTGCTCAATCTTCTACTCACTCACAAAGGAAACAAATAGAACATTTGTGGGGTTGGCAGAGGTATGGGTACCCTGAATCACACTGCAGGGTGGAGGTGCTGGAAATCCTCTCCAGAGATGGACTCTGCAGAATGGTTCCCCCTCTTATTCCAGAAGTGACTTTGTGAGGTGGGTGGAGAAATTGGAGACATCCTTCCGGAGCTCTATGGCAGGGTTCGGATCCTCCACTGCCTGGTACCTTTAAAAATTAAAACATTTATTTGCTTGTTTGTTTGTTTATCTACACACACATACACACACACACATGCATGTGCCATGGCCCCTGTGAGGAGGTAAGAAGCTAACTTGTGGGTGTCTGTTGTCTCCTTCCACTTCGTGGTTTCTGGGGTCCACCTCAGGTCATCAGGCATGGGGGCAGTGCCACCAGCTGAGTTGTCCCTTCATGTCTTTACCTAGATGCTTTTGTAAGAAGGGACAGAGGCGGAGTGACAGCCATCAGAAGAACTCATAGCACACACTGGGTCTCTGGAGCAGCAGAAATAACTCCAACAGGCCATCAAAGCTCCCAGATAGCAAAGGAATTGGGAACAATTATCAACTCATTACACACGGCCAATATTACCCCATTACAAATATATATATAATGATTTTATTTTCCCAACCGCACCAATAGCTATCATGGGCATAGATACAAAAGTCACTTTAAAATTAGAAAATCATGATTTACAATGTAATACATTTTGACAAAATGAGGTCCCTCTCAGAAATGCAAAGTTGATTTAACAACTGAAGAAAGGTCACTGTAGCCTACCACGTTCACAGAATGCAAGGGAACACGAAGGCCACACACGAGGTGCAGAAAAGGGACTGGCAGCACCTGGCATTCAATCTCAGCTTCTGAGAAATCGCATCAAATTTCCTCCTAATAGGACAGTTTAGACACCCCAAGGCACACCTACAAGCAGAAAGTATATTTAAACAGTTTCTTAATTATAAAAATTTAAATCTTTTCCCTCCTAAAGCTGGAAACAGAATGCCAATATAAAATTATGAATTGACTAAGAATACATTTTTAAAATATAGATAAGTCCTGTGCATAAAAATGAGGGACCTTAGCTAAGACTCTAAACGATCCAGGCGAGGAATGGATTTCCAGACCTGCAGGGGAAATGACTTGCTACCGTTAGCATTCATTTTCCCTACATTTGAATCGTGCATTCAGCAAAATCCCCTTCCAACCTCAGCTGCCTCTCTGGGTTGAAGTTGACAAGAGGATTCTAAAATGTATGTGGGAATTCCAACCCAGCTGGGAGGTGTTCAGAGAAAACCAGTGCTGGGACTTCCACCATTTAATTTCACGACTCAAGATACAACAAACAAGGTGTTTGGGGCTTGGTGGAAAGAGAGAGAGATCGATGAAATAGAATAAGAACATCTAAAAATAGACCCATATCTAATAGAACAATTGATCTTCACTAAGGTACCAGTGCAATATGATGGAGATGTGAGAACCTTTTCAACAAAGCGGAAGCGACTGAGCGAGGTGGGTGACTATGTGTGAACCTGGTCCCCTTCCTCACACTGGGCACATTAATACAAAGACCAGGTCATAGGTGAATCTGTAAGAAAACACAAGGAAACATCCACCCAACCTGGGGGTAGGAAAGGAATTCCTACAGAAGACACAGAAATGCTCACCATAAACCAGATAACTGATAATCCAGACATCATGAAACTCAGAACCGCTGTTCTCTAAGGCTGGACACATAGCTTAGAGATAGTACAGTTGCCTGGCACATTAGAGGCCCTGGATTTGACACTTGGAGCTAAGGAGGAGAGGAAAGGGGGAGGAGGAGGGGATGTAGAGGAGAAGGAAAATGAGAAGAAAGAAGGAGGAGGACCAAAGGAGAAAAAGGAGCAAGAGGGAGGAGGAGCAAGGGGAGGAGGAGCAAGGGAGAAAGAGGAGCAAGGGAGGAGGAGCAAGGGAGAAAGAGGAGCAAGGGAGAAAGAGGAGCAAGGGAGGAGGAGCAAGGGAGAAAGAGGAGCAAGGGAGGAGGAGCAAGGGAGAAAGAGGAGCAAGGGAGGAGGAGCAAGGGAGAAAGAGGAGCAAGGGAGAAAGAGGAGCAAGGGAGGAGGAGCAAGGGAGAAAGAGGAGCAAGGGAGGAGGAGCAAGGGAGAAAGAGGAGCAAGGGAGGAGGAGCAAGGGAGAAAGAGGAGCAAGAGGGAGGAGGAGCAAGGGAGAAAGAGGAGCAAGGGAGGAGGAGCAAGGGAGAAAGAGGAGCAAGGGAGGAGGAGCAAGGGAGAAAGAGGAGCAAGGGAGGAGGAGCAAGGGAGAAAGAGGAGCAAGAGGGAGGAGGAGCAAGGGAGAAAGAGGAGCAAGAGGGAGGAGGAGCAAGGGAGAAAGAGGAGCAAGGGAGGAGGAGCAAGGGAGAAAGAGGAGCAAGGGAGGAGGAGCAAGGGAGAAAGAGGAGCAAGAGGGAGGAGGAGCAAGGGAGGAGGAGCAAGGGAGAAGGAGGAGCAAGGGAGAAGGAGGAGCAAGGGGAGGAGGAGCAAGGGGAGGAGGAGCAAGGGAGGAGGAGCAAGGGGAGGAGGAGCAAGGGAGGAGGAGCAAGGGAGAAGGAGGAGCAAGGGGAGGAGGAGCAAGGGAGGAGGAGCAAGAGGGAGGAGGAGCAAGGGGAGGAGGAGCAAAGGGGAGGAGGAACAAGGAAGGAAGAAGAGCAAGACAAGAACAGGAAGAAGAGGAGGGATGAGCAGGAAAGAAAGGGAGAGGAAAGCCGGGCATGGTGGCGCACGCCTTTAATCCCAGCACTTGGGAGGCAGAGGCAGGCGGATCTCTGAGTTCGAGGTCATTCGAGGCCAGCCTGGTCTACAGAGCGAGTTTCAGGGCAGCCAGGGCTACACAGGGAAACCCTGTCTCGAAAAAAAAAGAAAAAAGAAAAAAAGAAAGGGAGAGGAAAAATAATTCTTGTACTTATCAAAACCACCATTAGAAAACTGAAAAATCAAGTCATGAACTGAAAAAAATTTGCAATATGTTAATCTAATGAAGGACCTGTAATCATAATATATAAGGATTATTACAACTCAGTGATTAAAAAAAAACCTGGCCCTTTATATTTCATTGCCAACAGATATGAGTACAGGGATATAATCAAAGGGAGACACACAAATGACAAACAATCAGATGTAGGCTACTTTCACAGTCAGGGAGATGCCAAATACACACCCGTGTCCTGAAGAAAGATGCTTGCACCTTGCTGTGGCTTCCAACTTGCTACATCACCGAGAAATCAAGGCTTAACAATATCACAGTGTGCCATGCATATCTTCTCTGTGCACCCTATAACCACAAAGAAAAATACAGAGTCTCACGTGTGTTTAAAACTGTCTGAGAGAGAAACTCTGGATGCCTAAAAGAACAGCTTTCCACACCAAGTTCTTTCTTCCACATCTCAAACTTGTTCCCCACCCATGCCCTGTGGTATCTGGGTGGCACAGACAAAGTGCCTACTAAGAACACATCTGCAGTGGCTGAGGAAATAGCTCAGTGGGGAAAAGACACTTGCTATGCAACCATGAGGACCTGAATTTGGATTCCCAACCAAAGCCCCGTGCAAAAGCCATGCACAGCAGCACATATGCAATCCCATCACCAGTAAAGACAGAGATGGGGAGATGCCTGGAGCTCACTGGCCAGCTGATGTCGCTGAATTGGTGAGTTCCAAGTTCAGCGAGAAACCCTGCCTCAAAAAACAAAAACAAAAACAAGTTGGAGAGCCATTGAGAAATATATCAGATTGTCAACCGGTGGCTCCACATATGCATGTACCCAAATTACACAATCATGTGCATAGCACACACACACACACACACAAAGAGAGACAGAGAGAGACAGAGACAGAGACAGACAGAGAGAGAGACAGAGAGAGACAGAGAGAGAGAGACAGACAGAGAGAGAGACAGAGACAGAGAGACAGAGAGACAGAGAGAGACAGAGAATCTATCATGTCCATAATCATCCGGCTCACTCAGTTAACTGAGACTCAATATTCCTGGTAGCTTTTCCTGCTAGAGACAGCTAAACTATAACTGAAGGTAACTGGGAATGACATAAATGTGCTTTGCAAACCTCAAGGTAAATGAATGTATTCCTAACTCAATATCCCTGTAGGAAGAAACCACAAAAAAGGATCGCAGACATGCCAGCATCACCTGACACAAAGGATTTAGCATCGTTACCGCTCCTATCAAATGCCCGACTCTGTGGGTTAGCAGGCAGTTACTGTGAGGACCTCTTCAGCATCCCCCAGCCCATCCCTGGCATTTTACACGCAGGAAGTCATAAGCCCAGAAGTCCATCCCCATGAGGACCTCTAATGCCTCTGCGCCTAGTTCTGTCTCTGGTACAGTCAAGTCTGCAGAGGACACAGTTGCCTGCTAATTGGAAGAAGACCTGACACATCCTCCTGACACACTTGCAACAGTGGCCCTCTTGCCTGCCAGGGAGCAGACTGTTGATCTTCTATGTCAATCGCTAGCCACTGGATTTTCTGCCCTGGGAATCTTGTCCAAATGAAGAGTTTTTCTTGGCTTTGCAAGGCTGCCATGCGGGCTGTCAGGTTATAAACAAGCATTTCTGTTCCCAAACCCAGATGTGTAGAAACTCCTCCAAATGTCTGCCCATGAGCCATGATTCTGAATGGAGCACTGCCTGCCCCCATGGGACTGTGCAACCTGCCAGATAAGGTAAGGAGGGAGCTGGGGACAGTATGTGGAATGGAGAAAAGTCAGGGCAGAAGGAAGGGAGCTATAACTTAACACGAGTTTGCAAGGTTCTGAAAAAGAGCTAGACCCACGAGCTCAGCTCTCTACATTCAAATAGTATCTTTTCTACTATACCTCTCTGGACATATCCAACCAAGCCTGCTCTGCTGTTCCCATTGCTCAGACCAGATCTGTCACACAGTAGGTGTGACACATAGTAGGTGCACAGTAAGTACTTACTGAGTTGTGGAGCTGAGCTCCACAGAGAGCTGCTGCCACCAAACATAACTCACTTGTCTCTTCTTACAAGTTATTAACCTTTGGAGGCTGGAGAAGAGGCAAGAACCCAGCTGCATCGACCCAAAGATACACACAGTCCAGCACGAAGGGTCCATGTAGAGGCTCAGCCTGGTCTCCTTCCCTATGGAACTTCACTTCATGTAGTCAAAATGGTCAAAATGTGTGAGATCGTAGTTAGATGTGTGGTGTGTTCATCTCACCACCTGAAGTGTTTTGGAGGGAAGTGACTGGGGTCCCTGATGATACTCGATCACTGTAGTACCTTCTCCGCTATCACAGGGAAAGCAGAGAATAGGCTATGGGGTTATAGTGATGGTGGTGATGGTGGTGATGGTGGTGATGGTGATGTTGGTGATGGTGGTGGTGATGGTGGTGGTGGTGATGTTGGTGGTGGTGGTGGTGAGGTGGTGATGGTGGTGGTGGTGTATGGGGAATTGCAGGCTGGTCTCCAGTCGAGCTGAGGTCTGAACCCTGCTGGTCATAATTCACCTACATGACACAGTAGGTGTTCCCTCATGCTCCTGGAACACCGGCCCCTGCCTAAGGTACCACCTCCCACAGCCCCCACAAGAGGAGCATGGTCAGTAGTCATGTAACCAATGACCCAAGCTTCTGATCTTCAGGCTAAACTCCTCCCCAGTGTACCTAGCAATAGTGAAGACCATAAAAAGGGGTGCTAAGCCCGCACCTTGCTCTCTTATTCTTTTGTCCTCTCACCTCTCTCTTACTTCTCTCTCCTCTTCCCTTTCTCTTTGTCTTCTTTTCTCTCTCTCTCTCTCTCTCTCTCTCTCTCTCTCTCTCTCTCTCTCTCTCTCTCTCTCTCTCTCTCTCTCTCTCTCTCTTCCTCCTTTCTACCTTCTCTCTCTCCCCTGCATTTCTATAATAAAGCTCTAAAACCATAGAGTCTCTGCTCTGCTCCTTCAAGTTCTGCTGCGCACTCTGGTCAGTGTTGGGAACTTCTTCCCTCTTCCCTCTCTCCCACAACCCTGGTGGCTTTAGCAAAGTAGGTCCCGGGGGGGGGGATCCCCAGGCAGGGCTGCACCTTGACCACCCCCTGAAGAGTGGGATAGAGGAATGCCCACCCAGGGATGAGTGGATAGGGTAGGTAGCAGCCCTCCCACACCTGACTGACCAGAGAATAGGAAAACTCTGGCAGGGTGTGGGCATCTTTTTCCTTCCATTCTTCCCCAGGGCCCCCCCTTTTTTATTTTGTTCCCAACAGTGGTGATGTTGGTAATTGTGGTGGTGGTGATGGTGATGCCCATGTTGATAGTTCATAGAGAGTAACCTATGAACTATTTTTAAGATCTGAGAAGGAAACTACAGCACTTTCCAATTCCCTTGGTGTAAATTGCTCCATTGTGTACGTCAACACCATAGGACCTCTTCTGAGACTCCAAGAGAGATTACCTATGGAGGTGATTCACATCTTGTGAAGATGACATGAAGTGCAACCTCCCCTGACATGGGAGGGGGATATGCACAATGACGGAGAGAAGAGAGAACCCCAGAGAGAAACCCTGAGTGACTGTCTGAAGGGTGAAGAGAGCAGAGGACACAGGAAGGAATCCCTGGGCATCAGTGATAAACGTGCTCTGCTCAGCTGGGAAGGGGGCACAGAGAATGTTTAATCATGGCTGTGATCTGAGCGATGCTCTTAGAATGTACTGGCAGCCAAAATGTGCCAGACACACAGAAATAGCAGAAGCCAGGCCCGTGGAAGCAGGCTCATTCGGGGCTCAGGAAGAGATGAGAATCCCTAGAGCGAGATGTGCAAGAGTCGAAAACCTTGTGGGAAACATGGAGACAGACAGTCCTCTGTGGTCTACACGAGAGCCGTTACCTAAACAATAGCAGTATGAAGACTTTGTATTTGAGGGTCTTGGTTCAGGTAAAATAGTCAGGGAAGGAAGGGGATCAATTTCCTTGTGAACAACAGTAGAACTGCCCCTTCTGCCATGTGACAACATTTGAGGAAGTCACCATCTCTGCAGAGTGGGGCTTCACCAGACACTTAATTGGCCAGTGGCTGCATCTGGGCTTCCTGGTGTCCAGAATCATGAAGCCTATCTCAGCAGCTCTCTGTCTGTCTTAGGAGTCTGAACAGAATGTACACGATCCTGCCTCGAGTGTCAACTTTTGCTGTCTCCAGATGCTCAAAATTCTTGTTGATGCCCCCTGCTGCACCCACAGAAGCACACAGGAGTTTTCATCAAAATTTCTCCAGACTCTGCCCATCATGAAGCCCTCCTCTGAGGCCACGGGACTCGCTGACTCATTTTTCCATCCGTCTAGCATGCGTGAAGCAGCTTCTCGGCCCCAGACACCATGTACAGCTAGAGACCTCAGAGATGTCTGTGACGTACCGGCTCGCCACGAGAAGCTAATGAGGAACTGGGAAGACAGAAGTGTCCTATTACCCATGATGCCTCACTGTATCTAGAATATGAGGGAATATAATGGAAGAGACTCTTCTCGAAGGATGTGTAGGCTTTAGTCATGGGACTCTAGAGGGAAGATGTGGATGGCAGAGTCAGGGTTAAGGAGAGAGAAGAGGAGACAGATGTACATGCCCAGACACAAACTCTCCTAACTCTGCTGTCTGGTGACACCAGGTCATCTCCAAACCCCAATGTCTTCAGGTTTGTAACTTAAGAGTTTTCTCATGGTATGGAAATTTAGATTTCGGGCTCACCTGAGTCTTCCCAGCTCAGGGAAGAGTATGTTGGCTTTAGTTGCATGGGGTGGGGTTGGGGGGGGGGGTCACCAGTGTCCATCAATGTGCCTTAATCTTGACATCCAGCATCAACTTCTGAACTACTTGCTTATGAAGAATGGCATGGGTCCTTATCTACTCCCCAAAATGTTTAGTTGCCAAAGATAAACCAGGCTGAGCAAGAGGCTACAGAACTGGGCTCACCCTGGCTTCCTTCTCTATTGAGAGCCTCTTAAAACCTACCCTTTTGTTAGGAATCAAATATTAATGAAGAGGGTGAATAATTCAGTGTGCCTGAGGAGCCAGGAGGAAATCCCTGGGGATATTTTGGTGCTCTGGGGACTCTACCAGTGCAGCCCTTTGTACCAAGTAAAAAGGAGAGGCCCTGGTTCCAAGATGGGCCCTGAAACCAACCTTGCTCCTCACTGGGCCTGCACCTTCTGCTTGCCTCTCGGGTTACTCTCTGTGCTGTGCTCTCTGCCTGCAGAGACAGGCTGGAATACATGGTTTGCAGCAACAGGCACATGGCATCTCTCTCTTCCAGCAGTGGAAAGCCCATTTTCTTAGTATGGTTTCTACAGCTGTGATAAAAAAATAAATAAATAACAACAACAACAACAACAACAACAACAACAAAACCTGCCCAAAAGCAACTTGAGGAGGAAAGAGTTTACTCCATCTTATAGCTCACGCTCCATCACTGAGGGAAGTCAGAGCAGGAACCTGGAGGCAGGAACTGAAGATGAGGGCGTAGAGGGAGGCTGCTTATTGGTTTGCTCATCAACACTTGCTCAGCCTGCTGTCTTATACCATCTAGGACCACCTACCTAGGGGATGGTGCCGCCCACAGTGGGCTGGATTCTCCCACATCAATCAAGAAAATGCTCCACCAGTTGCCCAAGGGCAAACCCCAAACACTATTCACCAAGTAGACTGTTCTCCAGCCTTCCCCACAGACTCAGTACCTCAAGGAAAGACAGAGTCATGCATCCCTGGGTGACCCTTCCCTGTCTGTGCATCTTGTCTGTGTCAGAAAATAGGACACAGAGGCAAGATGGCTTGTGCTCAGGAAGACAATGAAAAGAGGCTGAGAGCCAAGCCTCTGAGGAAAAGCCAACAACGACGACGACAATTCATTTGTTTATCCATTTATTAATTTATTCGATCAACAAATAGCTGAGTGTCTGCTATATGCTGGCACCTGGCCAGGGCTACACCAGAGAACAGAATAAACGAATGGTCCATTCTCATGGAAGGCCAGGCCTGGGAAGACAAGTCCAGAGGAGTGGCCATGGTGGCCAGATCCGGGCTCTGGAATCTCTTTGGCTCCAACTAAGATAAAAGTAAGTCCAACTAGGGGCAGCTGTGGGCAAGCACTCCCGTTATCTTCCCGGGGCAACTTGAAGCATTATGATCTTATGGTTGAAAGAATGTGCTTAGTCTTGCCCCCCCCCCTGCCCACTGTGTGGCAAAAAGGAGGTTTGTTCACCCCTGAAATACAGTCTCTATATGAGCTAAGTGGGGACAGTCACACCCGCTGTTATTTATTTTATTTATTAATTTTTTTACTAAATCAAAATTTGGTTTTACTTATTAAAAGTCTGTTGACTATAGGAAGTGTCACTTATAATTATAAGCTCCTCTGTAGATTTTAATCTCACTCTTGGAGGATCAGAGTTTTAATTCCGTGTCTGTTAGCAGAGACTGAGGGGAGTTTCCGGGAAGAGTCTCTACCATCAAGTCCCCCATCCCCGTCCCTCACAAGGCAGAAATATACCAAGAAGGGAACCCTGGGAAACCGCAGTTCTGAGGAGACCACGGAAAGCACATTACTGTAATGGGAAGCCTCGCAGTGAGACTAATAATAGAAAGGCAGACCCACAGCGACCCAGCGGCGGGGTAGTATTAAACAGTCAGGGGCTTGGTGCTACTGTGGTGCACCGCACACCTTCCAGGGGCAGCAGCTTACTTGACGTCAACCCCAGCTGTGTAGATCTTGGGTGAGGTACTCAAATTCTCCAGGCTTCTTCAGCCTTAATCAGAGGCACAATTTTCCTGCCTCACAGTGTTGGGATTATAAGATCAAGTGTCACCGACTTAATGGTGAATACTCAGTAGGAGAGGCACTGGGCGAGGAGTATATGCTAAATGTCAGCTCTTAGCTCGGTAGTGTAGACCTTCCTGCAGCGCTGTGAAGAAGCATGCGGTCAGGCATTCCATACACACGACTGCTAAATAACCAAAAGGTGAGTAGCAACTAGTGACTAACGCAATTGCGCTCGCTTGTGCTGGCCAGCATCGTACTCCATGGTGACGGGTTACGTTACAGGGTGGCTCGCTATTTAACTTCATAGCCAGGCACAGAGGGAGCACACCCCTGATCTCCACTTAAACCTGCTCAGATCCTGAGCACTGTTACTTGAATGATTTTGGATGGAGGCTGTCACCATTCCAGAAAACAAGAGGAAAGTTTCCTTCATCTCTCTCTCTAATCCAGGTTCCAGGTTCCATTTAGAAGCCTTTAGCTGTAGCGGCCTTCTGACAGGAAGCACCACCTTCCCCACGGGAAACAGAGAAGCACACAGAATGGTTCTAGTTACAAACTGCTGGGCATCCAGAAAGGACCTGTAGAGACTGAATCCCCAACCATATACCACTGATCTGGAGTCGCCAGCCTCTGCTGATACCCAACACCCCCATCCAGGGCATCCTCTGCATTCCTGCTTACTGTGGTGAGTCGTCTAGTTTTTGGTGTGTGAGACACAGTGCCTCAACCTCTAATTGTATCAGGCACTTGTCATGCTGCTATAAAATCTGTAGCTAAAGTAAGATCTGGGCAGGTGCCTTAGGGTGTGGTTTTCCCTGTGGGTCATGACCCCTTTGGGAGGGGTCCAGGGACCTTTTCACAGGGGTCGAATATCAGATCTCCTACACATCAGATATTTACATTATGATTCATAACCGTAGCAAAGTTATGGTTATGAAGTAGCAATGAAATAATTTTATGGTTGGGGGCCACCACGACATGAAGAACTGTATTAAAGGGTCACAGCCTTAGGAAGGTTGAAATGACTGATCTTGTGGGTAGGAGCACCTGCTGTATAACATGGGGGCCTGAATTTGAACTCCCATAAGCCACATCAAAAAGCCAGCTATAGTCATGTGCCTGTAACCCTAGAATTGTTGGGAGAACTGGAAACAGGCTATCTGGGACTTGCTGGGCCCCAGCCTCCTCCTGCCCCCCATGTTTGGTGAGAGTCTGTTTCTCAAGAGAAGAAAGTGGGGAGTAATCCTTGACATGTATGTAAGACACATGGAAAGAACACCTGACATTTTCTTCTCACCTTCATACATGGACCACATACAGGTACACATGTATACATGTTCACATACACACATTCACATACATACATGTACACATACACACCTGTTCACATAGATACATGTTCATATACATACATGTACACATGTATGTATATGTACACTGCATGCACACCCCCATACACATACATTAAAAATAGAAAAGTGTAATTGGAGAAAGGAAAGTTTAGATGTGTTCACCCGTTCAAGGGTACGGCCCATCATGGCAGTGAACTCATGGTGGCAGGAGCCTGAGGTGCGACAACTGAGGGAGGAGTCACAGCATCACAGGCAAAGAAGCAGAGAGCGGTGACCTCTGGTGCTCATCTTGCTTTCTCTTCTCTGTTCATCCCAGAGCTGTACCCCGTGGCATGGTTCTTCCTACATCTAGAGTATGTCTTCCACCTTAATCAACCCCATCTAGAAAATCCCTCCGACACACGGGCAGAGGCTTGTTTCCACGGTGATGCTAAGACCCATTAAGTTAGCAACCCAGACCAACTATCTCACCATCACTGAGCCTCTCTTCCTCTTCCTTAGCTTGGTGACTGAGTTTGATTCTTTCAGCCTCTGCATAGGGTACTGAGAGACCAAGGAGCCATCGATAAACTGTAAAGTTCTCCTGTAGTTAACATATTTCTCTCATGGCCTAGAGGAACGAGTTGCCATCAGAAGGCCCATTTCGGAGTCTACTGAGATCCATCAGCTAGCAAAGAGAGTTAAGACTTCTCCCAACCCCCACCCCTCCTCAGATGCCACTGCTACAAGACATGTGCTCGCCTCGGTTGGCTTTCTCCAGATAGCCCTCCTGTGAGCCGTTTCCCTCCAGAGAAACTGCTATTCGAAGGGGGTAGTCTCCAAAATTTAGATGTTCATGTCAACCCGTTGAGAATTTTAAAGTTAGGGATTATGTGCACATAGCATGTGTTCTACATCCAGACTTGCCCATTCCTCTGTCTCTTTCCTGATAGGAGCACTGTGGCAGGACCTGCCAGACCTCGGGTGTCCCCAGATCCTGCACAGAGACAAGCATGTTGCTTATGTTACTGAATTAGAAACAAAACTGCCTTCCTGCCTAAAGACATCTACCACAGCAGCTACACAGAAAGAAATGAGCAACCCACCCCCATACACACACAGACACACACACACACAGACACACACACACATACACACACCTCTTCCGGAAGAGGCAGCTGAGACTGCTCACTCTAAGGAGAAATTAATTCTGCCCAGAAATAAATCCCCATTGCACTGGCCCAGGAGACCGTTAGCAACCGTGGTTACCCCCAGGCAGGTTCTCCCTGCGAAGGCTGGGTTGACTCACTGCTCCAATCTCCTCCCCTCACAGCAGTTTGCCTGAGCCTGAGGGATGGCCAGCAATTACAGAAGGCTAAATATTTCAGCAGCCCAGAGGGGGCTTCCCAGCAGCCAACAGGAAGCCATTTTTCTTCCTCCTAAACTGTTTATTAAAATACAGAGTTAAACCCGGTGAGGGAAAACATTTCCTACCTCTGCCTGCAATTAACCAGCTAATGCAATACCGAAGTTTTGTGCACACTGTTAGGCAATAACACTTTTTGGGAGGAACCCTGAGAGTTCCCAACATGGAATCAATTGGATTCGGGTTCCAATCTATTCAAGAACTAGCCAGTAGATGGTCTGTGAGACATTGCTCTATGAACTTCAAGGCCAATAAGCTGGCACAGCAACACCTTCCTGTCAAGTACAGCGATGCCTACGTGAGAGCCAAGGGCAACCCCAGACAGCTGCTGTGACCAAAGGCTTCTCTCCCATTCTCCACAATAGTGCGTGTGTTGCTCAGGTTCTGGGTGCCCGGGATAGCAGGAGGTACAGTCTGCCTAGTGACGGAGCATGGATTCTTATTGTTAGATGTCACCATGGTAAACCTAGTCCCCATCCATGGCGGGGTTAAGAAAGGACATTCTGCACAGCTGACTGCTCGTGGCGAACACATCTCCTTGGGAGCCTCTGGAAGATGGCTCGTCGTTTCCAAGAGATACCTTGAGAATGCAGTAGATATTTTATACTCTTGGATATCTGTGGGAGTCGATGATAACTGTCATCATCGGGATGGGATCTAGGTGAACTGGGCCCCTGAGCATGCCTGGGAGGAAATGTTTTCATTCTGTATATTGTGAGAGTATCAGCCTTACTAGTGTGTGGGACTGTTCCCTGGATCCTGGAGTAGATAAAATGGGAAAAAGAAGCCAAGCTAGAAATCATACAGTCATCCCTCTCTGTTCCTGACCGTGGGTGTGATGTGACCGGCTTCAAACCCCTGCCTCCTTCCTTCTCCTGACTGTGGGTGTGATATGACTGGCTTCACACCCGTGCCTCCTTCCTTCCCCTGACCGTGGGTGTGATGTGACTGGCTTCACACCCGTGCCTCCTTCCTTCCCACCTTGATGGACTACACCCTTGGACCATGAGCCAAAACAAATCCTTTCTTCCCCAATATTGCTCTTGTCAGGGTGTTTCCATAGCAACAGGAAACAAGCCTAAGTCAGTGTTTCTCTGTGTTGCAGCCACTTTGTCACCATGAAGGAATGGACCCCAAGAACAAAAGCTCTTTCACAATGTTTCAATGAGCAACAAAATGGAAAGAACCTGGAAGCCTGTTATGACAGACAAGCCTTTCCATTAACCACCATGTTTCTTGATCCACTGGAATTTCTGATAAGGAAAATTATTAATGTCCTTCTGTGTGTGAGACATTTTTAGTGGAGTGATGTTTTATGTGCATCTGGTAGTGACTTGGAACACCCCCATATCAACACGTTTAATCTTGGGGATTTCATCTGTCCCTCTAATCAGCTGGTTAGAAATCAGTAAATTTTCAATGAATACCATCTGATGCACACATGGCTCAAGGTCTGGAGGATATGCAGTGTTGTAAAGAATAAATGAACTTTGAAATCCAAGGTGTATGGAACAGCCGTGATGGTGACAATGACCCATGACAGATGATGATCTGCTGTCGATGCCCAGAGCCAGCAGGCCCATGCCTCCTGGTGACAGGCAGACAGCCAGCAGGCCCATGCCTTCTACCTTCATGGAAAGGGCAGAGTGTGTTAGATGATCTGGGGCCTCAAGAATCTCCCTCGGGGCGAGTGGCCTGTGTCTAAAGGCCAAGAATGAGGAATGGAAGCCAGCTCATCTCCTAAAGGCCGATGCTCAGGAATAGTAGCCTGCTCACCTCCCAGCTCTGCATGCAGCCCTCTTGGGTCCTCTGGCCTTTGGGCACTGGCCCTGCAGATGCTGAGCCCAGGACACAGCTCCTACATCCTTGGGTTTTGAGGTCTAGACACTGCTTCCTCGCCCACATGTGGTCTTCCTCCTGGGAATACATTCTGTACGGAGCTGATTCTTTGTGTTTCCATCACACCAACCCTTACGTGGGTATCCTCTCTTTCTTTCCTTCCTTTCCTTCTTTCTTTCTTTCTTTCTTTCTTTCTTTCTTTCTTTCTTTCTTTCTTTCTTTCTTCTTTCTTCCTTCCTTCCTTCCTTCCTTCCTTCCTTCCTTCCTTCCTTCTTTCCTTCCTTTCTTTCTTTCTTTCTCTCTCTCTCTTTCCTTTTTTCTTTCTTTCTTTCTTTCTTTCTTTCTTTCTTCCTCTCTTTCTTTCTTTCTTTTTTTCTTGTTGTTGTTGTTATTTTTCTGTTTTGAGACAGGGTGTTGGATAGCCCAGGCTAGCCTTGAACCCTTTGCTCTTTCTGCCTCAGCCTCCCAAGTACTAGGGTTGCAAGCATGAACTACTAGACTCAGCGTTTATGAGGGGACCTTTGATGACCAAGTCTAAGCCACATTCATAGCTTCAAGGGAAGCTGGGAATTGACTTCTGAGCTCTTGGGGATTTTCTTTTAATAAAGAAAAGGGGTCAGAAGTGTTAAGTGATGTGACATGAACCTATATTGTCGAGCACTCAGCTTTATTTAGCTGGGAAGTCCTTTTGTAAAGGTGACATTTTGGGCAGGGAGCCTATAAGGCAACATTTAAATAGTAATTTAAGACCACTAAAGACAGAGGTCCTCATTCTGACCCCACTTAATTATTATTATTGTTGTTGTTGATGATGATGATGTTATCTCATATATTATGCCTCTCCCCTCAGTTTCCCTACCTCCACCACTCAGTCTCTTTCCCGCACCTCCCCTCTCCCCCAGATTCACCTGACCCCACTTCTTACCAGCTGGCTCCATGTACTTCTTAGCTATGGTATATGGCTGTGGGTGTCCTTGAGCCAGCCTTGGTCATCTGAGCCCCAGCCTGGCAGGCCTTGGTTCAGAGGCAGGGAGGCTGAGCACAATTCTTTTCTGTCTACCAACTGGTTTAATGACCTTCAGTGTGTGATGGAAGTGCCTTGGGACTAAGTCTCCAAACATTTTAAGTGGTAGCTCGGACCAGATGGTGTCTAAGCATCATTCTGTCTCATCCTTAGAGCAGCACTGCCTCATCTGACAGCTCACAGTACATCTGGTTCCTAGAGCCATTTTCCCCATTTGCTCTTAGTCGCTTCTGCAGGAGTCACCAAAAAAAAGTAGCTTCCCCAAGAAATCGGATGGTCCAGCTTCAGTGAACGTGCACCTGATGTTTCCCAACTTAACAGCTACCGGGGAGGGTTTTGCAAGCACAGCACCACGCCAACATCTTCTAATAATACCGTCTCTCCCCAAAGACCTGCTATCAACCTGTGGCAGTTAGCTGCCTGCTGATTCATGCACCCTCAGAAGAGGACAGTGCAGCCTGGGGGAGCTACATCTAGCTCGCTCATTGCCCACAGATTGGGTGTCCTCCACCCTGACTCCTAGGGAGGTGAGGGGCTTCCTCAGGTCCGTTTACCTGGGAAATGCTATAAACATGGCAACCTGTGGCTTTGAAAATTCCAGCCCCTGCCCTGCAGGAGCTTGTCACAAAGGCTAACTCCTGTGATCCGGCCATCAAGATCCCATCGCATCTATCAAGTGATTTGATTGGCCGCAGGCCAGCTTCTGTCTCCTTTTCTGGGCCTCCATTTCCCCTTCCTACAACACAGAGATTAAAATACCAATTGCAGAGAATTGGTAAGAGCATTTGGATGCCGTGGGTGGGTGCTGGGGTCTGTAGATGCCATTGTTTCGGCCCCTCCTTATCACCTAGGCATCCTCTGTTTCTGGATGGTGCCCTTCTTGGGTGGCCCTCTCTTCAGACCTGTTTCGTGGAGTCCTCCAGTTTCCCTCTAGACTACCCTCACAGGGAGTCTCTGCCTGCCTACAATCACAGCAGCAGCCCATTTAAATGAGTTAAGCATGCCATTGAGCCAGTCAGTGGTGGAGTTAAACAGAATGGGTTATGTCAATAATGAATCATGCTCAGTTTTAGTGATAAAATCTTAGCTCGAGGAAAATAGGAATCTGGGTCCCCACCAAAGGTATCCATGAGGACTGTGATGCCAATTAATCATACACACTGTACTGGCTATTTTTGTGTCAACTTGACACAGCTGGAGTTATCACAGAGAAAGGAGCTTCAGTTGAGGAAATGCCTCCATGAGATCCAACTGTAAGGCATTTTCTCAATTAGTGATCAAGGGGGAAAGGCCCCTTGTGGGTGGGACCATCCCTGGGCTGGTAGTCTTGGGTTCTATAAGAGAGTAGGCTGAGCAAGCCAGGGGAGGCAAGCCAATAAAGAACATCCCTCCATGGCCTCTGCATCAGCTCCTGCTTTCTGGCCTGCTTGAGTTCCAGTCCTGACTTCCTTTGGTGATGAACAGCAGTATGGAAGTGTAAGCTGAATAAACCCTTTCCTCCCCAACTTGCTTCTTGGTCATGATGGTTGTGCAGGAATAGAAACCCTGACTAAGACAAATTGGTACCAGCAGAGTGGGGTATTCCTGTGACAACCTGACCATATTTTGGGGAGGACTGTGGAAGGACTTTGGAACTTTGGGCTTGAAGATCTATTCGTTGTTAAGAGCTTTGTCAGATGTTGTGTAGGAGCTTGGAAGATAATGCTGAGAACAGTGCAGAAGATGGAGGCCTGGTTTGTGAAATTTCAGGGGGAAAATTAAAGACTCTCTTCAGGGCCATTGCTGTTTTTATTGTGAAGATTTTGTAGTTCTGGTTAGCTGGGGCTGAAGAATCAGCTGTGATTAACAAGATACCAGAACTACTAAAGCAAAAACTTTGCATTACTGGGACTATTGATGCTGGTTAGCTGGAGCTAAGAAATTAGCGGTGATTAAGAAGAGACCAGCATCGTTGAGGTGACATCTTCTGGGAAGTGTTTTCTGAAAGCACAAAGAGGCTGTGTTCCAGAGATAGGCAAGGTTGTACTCCTTCTGCAGCGGGACTTGGTAATGTGTAAGGGTCACCCAGGTGGTACTGGTTTTGAAGGCATGAAGGGGTCATGCAGAGCAGCTGAGGCTCAGCACTGTGAGAGGCCATGGAAGGCCATTGGTGAAGGTGCAGCCTCAGTTGTAATTGAAGGCCCAGGACTGAAGGGGTCATGCAGTGTTTTGGAGATGCCAGTACCACGAGATGACCACCAAGAGCAGCAGCAGCAGTGGAGTACAGGCATCTGGAGCCCAGAGGACGACGTGTGTGCTACAAAGGGCATGGCTGGAGAAGTGACCCAAGCCCTTGGAGGAGCCCAGAAGATCGTGAGTTGGATCCCAGACGTTGGACGGTTGGAGATTGATTTTTGCTTTGATTGTGACTGTGCCCTGATATTTTCCCTCTTGAAGGAAGAAACTGTTTTAGTAGAGCCCACAGTTAAGAGACTTTTAATTGTAAAAAGACTTTGGATTTTAAAAGAGATGGATATTTTAAAGAGATTGAAATTTTAAGAATATGTAAAGACTGTGGGACTTTTAAAGTTATTTAGATCTTGGGGATGAATAAGAATGTAAGGGTTGAGGCTTACTAGTGATGTGTTTGTGTGTCAAGTTGACAAGGGGTCAATTGTACTGGCTATTTTTGTGTCAACTTGACACAGCTGGAGTTATCACAGAGAAAGGAGCTTCAGTTGAGGAAATGCCTCCATGAGATCCAACTGTAAGGCATTTTCTCAATTAGTGATCAAGGGGGAAAGGCCCCTTGTGGGTGGGACCATCCCTGGGCTGGTAGTCTTGGGTTCTATAAGAGAGTAGGCTGAGCAAGCCAGGGGAGGCAAGCCAATAAAGAACATCCCTCCATGGCCTCTGCATCAGCTCCTGCTTTCTGGCCTGCTTGAGTTCCAGTCCTGACTTCCTTTGGTGATGAACAGCAGTATGGAAGTGTAAGCTGAATAAACCCTTTCCTCCCCAACTTGCTTCTTGGTCATGATGGTTGTGCAGGAATAGAAACCCTGACTAAGACACACACACACACACACACACACATGCAAGCAAACACATACCCATGCACACATAGACACACACATTGACACAAATACAAAGATGTGCACTTGTTCACATACACAAACATATACATGCACACACAAACACACACCATTACCATTAGAAGTTCCCAGAGCTGGTGGGAAGTCCCACGGTCTCTGAGCCTTTGGTGGGCCTGTACTCTGAAGCTGTGCTCAGGGTGGGTGAGGGATTTGGCATGGGGCCCAACGGCTCCTCTGTGGAGTGTGCACCCCTTCCATCTTGAGACCCCAAGCCAGCTTTGGCCACAGCCATCCTAACTTTGCCCGAAGCTCCAGAGACCCTCATTCTTCTCAGCCTTCCTTTCTCCCCATAATAGACCAGTGTTTGTTGTGTGTGCTTTCTGGATCAGCCTCATGGGCAGATGCTACAATAGCCTGTCCTTGCTACAACCTAGTGAAAAGCCCTCCCAGTCATCACCATTCCCAGGAGAGGACACTGAGGCACAGCCCCAGGGTAAGCAACAGGTGCCAGGAACAGATCCTGCGCACTGGGCTTCTCGTGCGGCATCATCTCCACCTACCATAGAGAACACCTCCCCACCCCCACCCCTGGCTGGGTGTCTTCTGAGGACACCGCACACATTCCAGCCCAGGAAGTCACCATGCTCTAATGGCACAGGTCTACGGGCTTCCCTCCTCTCCACATGGTCCTCCCCAGGGGCATCTGACAGAAGGTTTTGTGTCCAGGCCCTGGCGTGGTCCATTCTAGCTGTCCCAGTGCAGTGTTTGAATGCAGGTACTCACCTGCATGGCTTTGTATCACTGTCTGCAAAAACTGAGCCCTTCCCTGGATGGCAGCTCTGGGCGGGATTACCCCAAGCACTGTGGAGGGACCTGAGCAGGGACCTGCTACTGTGGTGAAACTCACCTAAGCCTGGCAAACCCCACCGCAGGATCAGCGAGTTTGCGTAAGGAGGGACAATTCCCCCATATCTTTAAGGCTGAGCTTTGCTCTCAGCCCTTCTTATTCCCAGCAAGATAACCAGTCTAAAAAAAGAAGGAGGGAAAAAAATGCCACCCTTGGCATCTTCTTTGTCCCTTTTCTATCCGCTCTCGTTTCCATGGAAACCCAAAACCATTTGCCTCCCTCTCTCAGCTATGCCTTCTCCCCTACCCCAGGCCTGCCTGGTTGATGTCCCAGGCTCCCAGAAAGCCATGTTTAGGATTCCTCCCCTTGTCTTCAGACTTCCCAGCTGCCTCCAGCATTCTTTTGTCTCTTGTTCTAAAAAGGCAAAAATGGCCTTTTCCAGCGGCTGCTCCCTCGAAGTCTCCATGGCAGCCCTACTGTGTGTGGGATTTGTCAGTGGGCCACCATAATGCATGAAGAGGCCTCAAACCGAGGCCAGAGTAGGGAGGACACTGCCGGGGCTCTGCAAGAGGCAGCAAAGCCCACTTCAGCATCCCTATCCTGGTGATGCTGGGACATCACCTGACCAGGTAATCTCTGTCTCTCAGCCTTGGTCTCCCCTTTACACATCCACCCACATCCACCTACTCCCCACCCCTACCCCCAGCCACATACAGCCTCTAGCTTCCCCTCTACAAAACCCACAGATCTTCAGAGCCTCTGGGGTGAGCAAAGCTGGCCTAGACTTCCTGGCATGTGTAGAACTCCCCACTCCTCCACCCCGCTGTCTCCCACCCACTGGCACAGCTGGAACAGCTGCAGCCATCTCTCTTTGGCTTACCTGCCAGCTCCATCCTTGAGCTGACGACTAAGCCTCTGTTCAATGTGGCCTTCTATGCTTATTAAAATTCACACATCATCTTCTCCTGCACCATTAAGAGGCTTGCTCAGCAGCCCCGGACTCCACCTGCTTGGGCAAGAGAGGGAGGGAGGAAAGGGGTTAGCACATTGTAAAAATGGTGGCCAGGGGAGCACCATGCGAGTGTGCAAAGTGAATGGATCCTGAAAGACTCTCATTGTGCAAGCAAGGGCTCTTAACAATGAGCACCCAATGATACTGTTAAAGGATGGGTGAGTGCTAGGCTGTGGGCAAACACTGATGTGTGGACTCCCCCAATGTCATCACCAGACACTCAGTGACCACATGCTTCCTCCATGCCAGGCACTGGCCCAAACTCACTAGCTACATTCTTTTATTTTATTTTTTTAAAGATTTATTTGTTTATTTTATGTATGTGGTTACACTGTAGCTGTACAGATGGTTGTGAGCCTTCATTTGGTTGTTGGGAATTGAATTTTTAGGACCTCTGCTGGCTCTGGTCAACCCTGTTCACTCTGGTCTCTGCTTGCTCTGGCCTAAAGATTTATTTATTATTTATATGTAAATACACTGTAGCTGTCTTCAGACACTCCTGAAGAGGATGTCAAATCTCATTACAGATGGTTGTGAGTCACCATGTGTTTCCTGGGATTTGAACTCAGGACCTTTAGAAGAGCAGTCAGTGCTCTTACCTGCTGAGCCATCTCTCCAGCCCTTTTCTAGTGCTCCCTTTTCACTCACTCATCCATCCATCCATCCATCCATCCATCCATCCATCCATCCACCCATCCACCCATCCATCCATCCATCCACCCACCCATCCATCCACCCATCTATCCATCCATCCATCCATCCATCCATCCATCCATCCATCCACCCATCCACCCATCCATCCATCCACCCATCCACCCATCCATCCACCCATCCATCCACCCACCCATCCACCCATCCATCCATCCATCCACCCACCCATCCAAACATCCACCCATCCATCCATCCATCCACCCACCCATCCATCCACCCATCTATCCATCCATCCATCCATCCATCCATCCATCCATCCATCCATCCACCCATCCACCCATCCATCCACCCATCCATCCATCCATCCATCCATCCATCCATCCATCCATCCATCTATTCTGTTTCTCGAATATGTGTGGGGGTTGCAATGTGTGCTCTTGTGTGTGAGGCAATCTTGTGTATCAGTCTTCAGGCAGTCTGCTTTTCCCCTGATACAAGCTTTCTTTTTGGTTCATTTGGTGAGTGAATAGGGCCACACTGGCTGGCCGGTGAGTCTGACATCCTCCTGCCTCTGCCTCTCTAGTGCTGAGAATGGGAGCATGTGCATGGCTGACTTTTTCACATGAGCTCTGGGCTTCAAACCTGGGTACTCATATTCACCCAGCAAGAGCTTCCCAGCTGAGCCAGCGCCTCAGCCCCCACCAGTAGCTTACTCGCGTTCTCAGTGGTATGCAGTTGGGGAGCCTCTGCCCTCTGCCCCTGTTCCCTGGGGCTATTGCTTTCAGCTCTTGGTGGGGCCGGTTCTGTTTAGAGAAGAGATTTTCGTGGAGCCTGACTTGGAGGCTTATTCTTTGTTTGTTTGTTTGTTTGTTTGTTTGTTTGCTGTGGGGTGTAAGCCTCTTGTTCCATCCCTGTGCCCAATACATACACACACCCCATGTTCATCTTTCCATCTTGGCTGTGAGCGCTTTGAGTTAGAGCCGCAGCTGCTTTGCAAGACCACATCTGTCAGAACATTGCAGTATGAAGAGCTACGAACATGCTGCTTTGCCTTGATGTGACAGTCACAAAAGCTTTCCACTCAAAGGTTCTTCTGGGGGGCGTGGGGTGGTAACCATCTGGGGGCCTCAGCTGCTGGCCCTCTGGTCTAACTAGCTCCATGTTCACTCCAAGGCCACATTCCTGCAGCCAGTGACTGAACACAGGCCTATCCCTGCAAGATGCGGGACTCTCGCTGTGGGCATCTTTGGTTGGACAGATCCTGAAGCATACAGCTGCTCCCATTTGAAAGAGTTGCTGAAGTCCATGTTCTTTCCCCCTCCTGTCTCCCCCACTTCCTCATTTCAGCCAGCCCCCATGCCCCGTAGTTCATGGGCTGCCTCACACTCTCTCTTTCTCTCTTAGATTCTTTTTCTAGTTTAATTTTTTTTAATTTTAATTAAAATATAATTCCTCCACTTTCCCCTTCCCCTGCCTCATTCTGACCCCTGGTGTCCCCTCCCCCCATCACTTCCTTTCAAATTGATGGCCTTTTTCTTTGTTATTGCTACATATATGTTTAAACACACACACATATCATGCAGAGTCTGCTTGTGTGTATATGGTTTCGAGACTGCACACTTAGTGTTGGATAACCAATCAGAGGGCTCATCACTGTGAAGGATGAATTCTCCCTCACCTGACAGCTGCTAGTTGCCTGTAGTTTGTCTGGGAGAGAGTGCCTGTGAGGTTTCACGTTAGCATGTCTTTTGGTTCAGGTCTTGCTTAGGCAATGGTGTTGTTGAGGTATCATGGGTGTAGCACCCTGTCATTTCTAGGAGACACAGTCTCACTCCTCCTCTGGCTCTTGCAGTCCTTCTTCCTTGGTGTTCCCTGATCCTTACGCATGGAGGTTGTGTTGTGGTGCATCCACTGAGACTGGGTACCACCCCAAGATCACTTGACCTCTACAGTATGGCAAGCTGTGGGTTTCCGTAATGGTCTGCAGCAAAAGGAAGGCTCTTTGATGAGGGGTAGGAGTTACACTTATCTGTGGGTAGAAGGATGCATTTCACGATGCAGTTAGAAGTTATGCTGGTCTAGTAAAGTGGTGTTAGTAAGTTCCTCTCTAAGATTCATGACCTTGCAAGCCCCAAGTAGTTGGCTGGATTTCTAGTACCAGGCTCTATTTCCTTCCTGTTGAGTGGACAACTCAAACAGGAGCTAAGTAGAAAGCCTCCTGCCTATGACCTAGGATGTATAGTACCAGAGGGCGCCATGCAAGCTACCAAGGGAGAGAAGCTATGACGCCCGTGAACCACAATGACCATCATAACAAAATATCCCTGAGGGTGCAGTGGTGGCACTTGGGTAACAGTGGCAGCCAACACTGTCTCGTGGGACCTGGGGCTCTCACTACAGTGCTCTTGAAAGTGGACTCCTAGGGATGTCAGTATGGCCCAGCCAGGGGGGCTGATGTAGCTGTGGCTGTTCAAATGTCTCCTTTAAAGCTCTATGTCCTGGGTCTCCCTGTGCACACCCAGGACGGTAACGACCATAATCTACACGAAAAGTCTGTCTGGTGTGTGGGGAGTCACCGTACTCTTCCACAACTGCTGACCCATCCCTCATATTCTAACGGTCACTGCTGCATCTTCCAGGGCCCTGGGAGGGACACTGTGATAGGTGTCCATCATTTCTCAGGCCCATTTTGGCTCAGGGTTTAAAGTCTCTGGCCTGTTCTTATTTATCATCTTGCCTGCTTTCCAGCCTGCAGTTGGACCTCAAATCTGTGGCTGTCTTCTTCCTTTCTGTCTCTGGCCTTAAGGATCTAAATATTCTAAAACAAAACAAAATCCAAACCAAACACTATTCTTGTTGTTTTGCTGGGCTTCCCAGAGGGAAAGAAAGCTAAATATATGACCAAGCATCTCTCCCTCTAAATCTTAATTGGTTTTTAATCACAGATTAAAAGTAATTAGAAGTTCTTGGTTAAAGATGAGGTTCTGAGATGGATGGCGGTGAGAGTGGCATGTTAGTTTTGGGGTAAGCCCCTCAACATAGTGAAGGATAACACGGGACCAAGCTGTGAAGGCGGGTGTAGGCGTCTGACTGTCCCTGCACTGTTACATGCTGAGAAAGGAGGTGTAATGGTTGGCTTCTGCTACTGTCCACCTATCCAAAGTAGCAGTGAATGGCTCCCCCATGGGAATGCTTGTGGTTCTCAAGCTAGGCCTGGGGCTTCCTCCTCTTCTGCTCTGAGTTCTCAGAAATGGACCTATCCAGAAGCCATCTGCTTTCTGACATCTGGGTCACTCCACCTGCTTTCAACACTCATGAATGCCCCTCAGACTCGCTTGACAGTTCCAGCAACGGCAAAACTCCCTCAGTCTGACTCCTGCAAAATCAACAGGCAATCCTTTCATCTTCCTCCAGGCAGGAAGACTACACAGAAGCCACATGGAATATATTCTAATGAAGTAGCAAGATTGTGAAAGATACATTCTATTTATCTATTTGTTTATTTACATCCCAAAAGCTGCTTCCTCTCCTGGTTCTGCCCCCCTCTCACAGTCACTCCTCCCATCCCCCCTCTCCTCCTCTGAGAGAGTGGGTACCCCCTGGACATCCCCCTACTCTGACCCATCAAGTCTCTGCCAGATTAAGTGCACCTTCTCCTGCTGAGGCCAGACAAGGCAGCCATGATGACTGAAGGGCACATCTGCTACATATGAGCCGGGGCCTCAGGGCAGCCCATGTATGTACTTTGGTTGGTGACTCAGTCTCTGAGTGCTACAGGGATCCAGGTTGGTTGACTCTGTCGGCCTTCCTGTGGAGTTCCCATCTGCTTCAGGGCCCTCAGTCCTTCCCCCAACTCTTCCACAAGAGTCCCCGCCCTCTGGCCAAGGTTTGGCTGTGAGTATCTGCATCTGTTTCAGTCAGCTGCTAGCTAGAGCCCCTCAGAGGATAGTTATGCTAAGATCCTGTTTGCAAGCATAACAGAGCATCATTAATATTGTCAAGGATTGGTGTTTGCCCATGTGATGGGTCTCGAGTTGGGCCAGTTATTGGTCAGCCATTTCTTCAGTCTCTGCTCCATCTTTGTCTCTGAATATTTTTAACAGGACAAATTTTGGGTCAAAAGTTTTTTGGGTAAGTTGGTGTCCTTATCCTTCCACTAGATGTCCTGCCTGGCTATAGGAAGTGGCCTCATCAGGTTCCATGTTCCCACAGTAAGGCAACCCACATTGACTCCTGGGAGATCCTCTATACCAGGTCTCTGGAACGTCCTAGAGGTTCCCGCCCCCATCCTAACCTAAGCAGCTGCAGATTTCCATTCATTCTCCTAGCTCTCTGGGCCTCTCTCATGTCCCCCCTATTTCCGCCCCACACCCCATTTCCCTCCTTCCCTCTGTTATTTAAGACTATTTTATTCCCCCTTCTAAGTATGATTCAAGCATCCTCACTTGGGCCTTCCTTCTTGTTTAACTTCTTTGGGCCTATGGGATGTGTCATGGGTATTCTGTATTTTATGGCTAATATCCACTCGTCAGTGAGTACATACCATGCATGTCCTTTTGGGGTCTGGGTTACCTCACTCGGGATGATATTGTCTAGTTCCATCCATTTGCCTGAGAAATCCATTTGTTTTTAACAACTGAATAGTATTCCTTTGTGTAAATGAACCACATTTTCTGTGTCTATTCTTCAGTTGAGGGACATCGGGGTTGTTTCCAGCTTCTGGCTATCACAAATAAAGCTGCTATGAACAGAGTGGAGACAGCCTGGCCGGAACTGGCCCGAACTGGTAATTCCATCACTTACCTGAGTCATTGCCCAAAGAGAATGAGTCCAGGACTCTGAGGGTGGCCTTGAATAAGTCTGTCTACCTCTGGACCAATCAGCAAGAGCATGTAATTAATCAGAGATAAAACCCTTATGACTGACAGGTTGGCTGTGGTTCATTATCTTAATGTTTGCCCTGGGCTCTGTGGCTGTTCAGTGATTAAAGAGGGCTCTAGAAAACAGTGGCCCATTTTGCTCTGGGTCCCCTGGTTGTCTGCTAAATGTCTTGCCATAATTACATGCAACATCTCTATGCTCCCCAGACAGGATTTACATAACATAGGCGTCGAACCTAATTCCTAAAGCACAAACATGGTGTTGGGGAAGGCACTCTAGTATGCTGTAGAAGGCATCCCATATGTGATGCACTTGTTCAAAGCTGTGGTTTCATATACTGCCCTGTTCTATAGATCTGCCTAGATAGCGGCTCACACAGGGCTTCAAAGCAGAGCTATTTCACAGTATAACACCTTAGAGGGTTAATTCCCAGCTTAAGATATGGATGTGTGGCATTAGGATGAGGCAGTGTGCTAGACTATTAAGGAATGCCACAAGAGACATAGTTCTCCACCTGGCATTGGAATGTCCCGGATTCAGCCATCTGGGGAACTTGAGGAAGAGTCAGACTGAAGTATTATAGGATTCCTGAGCCAGCTACCCTTACCCATATCTGTGCTGGTCAGTTTTGGGTCACGTTTACAAAACCTAGGGTCATCTGGACAGAGGGAATTTCAATTGAGAAAATGCCTCCATCAGATTGGCCCATGGGCAAGTAAGTCTCTGGACTGCTTTCTTGATTAATGACTGATATGCGAGCGCCCCGCCCACTGTGGATGGTGCCACTCCTGGCAGGTGATCCTGGTATAAGAAAGCAAATCTCGTAAGCCGTAAAGAACAATCAATCCATTAAGCAATGTTTCTTCGTGGCTGATGCTTCAGTTCTTGCCTCTGGCTTCCTGCCTTGAGCTCCTGCCTGACTCCCCCCTCCCCCCTTTTTTTGGTTTTTCGAGACAGGATTTCTCTGTATAGCCCTGGCTGTCCTGGAACTCACTCTGTATACCAGGCTGGCCTCGAACTCAGAAATCCACCTGCCTCTGTCTCCCAAGTGCTGGGATTAAAGGCCTGTGCCACCACCACCCAACCTGACTTCCCCTCTTGATAAGCTACAACTGTAGCCTGAAATAAACCCTTTCCACTCAAAATTATTTTTGGTCATGGTGTTTTATCACCACAGTAGAAACCTAACTAAGATGGTGCCCCATGTCTCCATTAGGGTTTACCACTGTGAACAGATGCCATGACCAAGGCAACTCTTATAAAGGACAACATTGAATTAGGGCTGGCTTACAGGTTCAGAGGTTCAGTCCATTATCATCACGGCAGGAGCATGGCAATGTCCATGAAGATGTGGTGCAGGAGGAGCTGAGAGTTCTACATCCTCACCCGAAGGCAAACAGGAAAAGACTAGTTACCTGGCAGCTAGGAGGAGGGTCTTAAAACCCACCCCCCCACAGTGACACACTTACTCCAAGGCTACACTTCCAAGTAGTGCTACTCCCTGGGCCAAACATATTCAAGCCACTACAGCTCATATCCCAGTGTTGATAGGCCACGGGCATCTGAGGTCGAATAGAACCTGCTTCCATTGTGTGCTGAACAGCATGAGCTACGTGCTGACCCTGACCCCATTGTCTCCACTGCAGGCCCATCTCAGCCACTGTTTGCTAAAGGTCTTCTATGGGGTAAGTAGCAGCGAGGGGCATCTAAGGTAATTCCCACAGGCCTTAATTCCTTGAACCTATCCTAATGGCAGCAGTTACCAGTCAGCACCGTAGACAACAACCTTGTTTATGGTGCCTGAAAACCAAAGGTAAAAATCCTGTTCTGTTCCCTTACAGGTGAAGACCCTGGGGTCCAGAGGTCAGAAGGAACTGTCCAAGGTCAAACCAAACCAAACCCTTCAGGAGAAGAAAGATCTGGTGGCCTATTCTGCATGCTGCTGGACTATGACATCCTTGAAGTGGGAGCTGGACTCAACTCACCTTGCTCCTCTTACTCACCTGAATCCAGTGCAGGGCCAGGCACAGGGAGGCACCCTCCTCTCCATTCTGACTTCTCTGCCGAGCCAGGTCTTCCCAGCTGCATTCCTGTGGGTCAAAGCCAAGGAACACCTCTCCTCTTACACTAGCAAGTCCTATTATGGAGTCTTTTTCTCAGCTATATAATTTGTCTCCTTGATAAGACAGAATTATGAACTCACATTCTGTGAACTCATAACAATGCCTGCCACTGACATTTGTAAGGCATCTGTCTTAGTCAAGGTTTCTATTTCTGCACAAACATCATGACCAAGATGCAAGTTGGGGAGGAAAGGGTTTATTCAGCTTACACTTCCACATTGCTGTTCATCACCAAAGGAAGTCAGGACTGGAACTCAAGTAGGTCAGGAAGCAGGAGCTGATGCAGAGGCCATAGAGGAATGTTTCTTACTGGCTTGCTTCCCCTGGCTTGCTCACCTTGCTCTCTTATAGAACCCAAGACTACCAGTCCGGGGATGGTACCACCCACAAGGGGCCCTACCCCCTTGATCACTAATTGAGAAAATGCCCCACAGCTGGATCTCATGGAGGCATTTCCTCACCTGAAGCTCCTTTCTCTGTGATGACTCCAGCCTGTGTCAAGTTGAAACACAAAACCAGGCAGTACAGCATCTATGTGAAACATGGTCTCAAGAAAGAGAGAATCGGGGACAGAATTAGAAGGAAAGAGACCTTAAGAAGAGGAAAGAAATGACATTCCCTGAGTTACTACAATTACACAATGCTCTGTAAGGCAAGGGGACCCTTTTGAGCACAGGGGGCCCGAGGCTCAGGCTGCATTTCATTCAGTCTAAAAGAGGGAAGAAAACATTGTGATTCACAGTGGACTGGGACTCAGCTTCTCCATCTTCAAACCCAAAGCACAGGACCGGCATCGGTTGTATTAATTCCCTACCCCCGCCCCAGTCCATGCTCTGGGCAAAACCTTTGCGTCCACACATTAATCACTGGCTGTCACTGGCCCCGGGTTGGGGGAACACGCTGCTAAGTAAAACCTCAATGGGAAGGGTAGGATCTGCAGAGCTACCATGAGTCACAGAGCAGCCCTCCAGCCTCTGCAAGGCGAGATTTGGTTGAAAAGTTTGCAGGCATGGCAAACTGAACGTGGGTGGGGGTGCCGAGATGAGTGGCCCGGCGGCAAGTGCCGGAAGATTGGAGGCGACACTTTTAGAAGACTCTCAATGAGGGCAGTGACGAGGGCAAGGTCTGAGACAGCGGATTGTATGGACTCGCTATCACCCAGCTCAGTGAGACAAGTCGGCTGTCCGCAGCCATCCTCTGAGCCTACCTAGGAAAGTTCTAGAACCCCTGGAAGCAGAGTTCCCTGGGGACTCCTGGTCTTTACTCTGATTACTTCTCATGGTCCCATCCTTCTAGACGATTCCGTCCTCATCTGTGCTACGCTGTTCCAGACATCAATGTATTCTTGTCTGGGGAACGTGTGTCATTTGGGGAATAGACGGACCTGTATATAACTAATATTCTATTTATGAACTGTGGATGCGTCACTTACAGTATGAACAATGTTTTGGGCTGTGTGTTTTCTGTGCTCCACGGTCTGTTTTTTTCTTCCATCTAGTTGGTAACGATCAAGATGAACACTACATTTCCCCCCACATCTCTAGAGACAGACGCTGCCGCTGTGCAAGGCGAGGGGAGCTGATATCTATTCAGCTCAGGTTGTGCACCAACAGCTGGCTGAAGGAGTGATCCCACCCATGTGTATCTTGGTGAACGAGCGGGTTTATTAGAGTTCCTTACCGGCGCATGGGCAGGGTTTGCTTACAGAGCATAAGTGACTGAAAAGTAGCTTTATTACCAAAAGCCCAACACAGCACGGGTGGCCATTTATGAAAGCTGCATGCGTGGAGTTCCCTGAAGGAGCTACAGGCGGCTGAGTGGTTAGAGAGCATCCATTCCTAGCAACTGCTGTTACATATCTAACCCTGAGGGTGACCTCTGTCTGGGTCCTTGCTCAGCTCTCCAGGGGAAAACGTGTCATACCTGTTAGTGCTTTGAGTCACCAGCTCCACGGACCCAGACCGACAGGGCAGACTGAAGAGGGGGATGGCAAGCCAGCCATGTGTTCTCCACTCTCCCTCCTTTTTTTCAGTGTTAACTACAAGGACAGACAGTCCAGGGAGAGGAGTTACCAGGATGCTCAGGGACTGGGATGGGTCTTTCTTGAGCACCGTCTGCATGCCTGGCAGACACCAACGCTCATCCGCATCGTCTCCAGCTTTCTCTCACTAACTCTAAGAGGGGATGTCTTTATCCAACTCACAGATAAGAAGGCAGGACTGAGGGGCTTGGTGGATTGAGTGCATCCTCCACAACCAACAACTAGAAGCAGCCAGAATGAGATTGAAATCTGGGCCTCCCTGTTCCAAGGTCATGATGTTCAGGCTACACTGCTACACTGGGTACTCCCTTTTCTTTCTTCCTTACTTTTTTTCTTCTAGAAAACAGACCAATGAATGGAAGAATGAGGCTCTGTGTGGAGTGCCTGGCTGTTTTATAAGGGTTGATGGCTTTCGCATCTCCCTGTGGTGACTGCTTGGAGTGAACTTGCTGTTCCTGAGCTGGGGCAGAATTCATTTTCCTCCCCTAGAAGCTGCCAGAACTAAGAATAGGCCGGGGACGATCTGTGTATTTAATAATGCTCCAAGCCCAGAGTGCCAGCCTGGCCAAGCATAACCGTGGCTAATGGATTGTGGCTTCGGGGGAGACAAAAAAGAGGGCTATGGCTCCCATGTAGGCAGGCCTGGGGAGTGCTAGGCTTGCCTCCCAGGGAAATAGGATGCACACATGCGCACACATACATATGTGCCCACACACCATACACACACCATATACACAAACACCACACTCAACCACATATAACACATGCCACCATATGCACACATGTATGCAAATTCCTATCACATATAAACATTCCTATATATATACTTTACATAACACACATGAAATCACACACTACACAAAATAGGCATATATACTATACATAGACACATTCTGCACTAAAATTGCTACACACATAGATACGTAGATGCACACATGAACATGTGCTTTACACACACAATATGCATATATCATATACAAACAGACACACTACACATACCCCACATTCTCAGCTTATACTACAGTTTTCACACATATGTCCATCATACACAAAACATCACCATATACAACTCACAAATCACACATACCACATAAAACAAGCATATATATACATAAGTAAGACATAGTATATACCACATGATGATACCACATATATATTTACAACATGTAGGCACACACATGAACATATGCTGCACATGCATCATATATACATACATCACACACAAACACATGCTTAACACACACCATAATAAGCAAACATGCATGCACACACATATACAAGTACATTCAAAACATGCATGTATACATATATCACACATCACAACTATATAACACATAATACATATATACAAAACACAGGATATACACAATAGACCAAACACACATAATACATTGCATACACATTCACAAACACATAGACACACAGAAGAGTGCATAACACACACCAGACATACATCACACATACATACATACATATACATTCATATATTCAACATGTACAGATATAGGTCATATACAACATATACAGATATTCAACATATACAGATATAGGTCATATATTACATATGAAAATACACCAGATGCATATCATGCACATATATACAGCACACACATGTAACATATAGGCACACACATGAACATGCATCACAATGCTCATATGTATAGCCATACACAAACACACACTACACACACTAAACACATACTACAATATCCACACACATGCACATGTATGCCAACAACACACAAAACACACATACACATCCCACATCTTATACATCACATATACAAACACATGTAACACATAAAATGCACATTCACACATCAGACATGCTCTACAAACATTTATTTTTTTAACATTTATTTATTGTTATATGTAAGTACACTGTAGATATCATCAGACACACCAGAAGAGGACATCAGATCCCATTACAGATGGTTATGAGCCATCATGTGGTTGCTGGGATTTGAACTCAGGACCTTCAGAAGAGAAGTCAGTGCTCTTAACCGCTGAGCCATCTCTCCAAACATTTTTATACATCACACATATACACAATACATACACATAAACACACAAATACATGTATGCAATATGTTCAAATACAGATATACAACATACCTCATATGTGCACTATGCATTCAACCCATACACATTCAGAAATGCATAAGTACATACAGCCCACATACGTGCTACACACATGCACACAGAGACACACAACACACAAGGGACACATTGGGTGGAGTTTAAATGCCTTCTGCAACTGGAATGTAAGCTAGACATGCATGAAATGGTATTAGCATGGGAGAAAAGCCACAAACTTCCAAATCACTGGCCTCAGGTTTAAAAGACTAGGCTTCTTTCACTAATGGCTTTCTGCTTTGCCCAGGCGGCTTCATGTTGGCAATAAAGAAAGTCAGGGAAACACTGGCTCGGCATCCCACCCTGCTCCTGCTAACTCTTCCCATGCCCTGCCTCCCACGCAGGCAACGTGGCATTCCTCAAGCTTGGACCTGCTCCCCAGCGGTGATCTTCCCTAGACTTGTGGCACTGAGTGTCAGGCTCCTAGTTGACTGTGTGAGTGTCCCTGCTGCTGCCGTGCCTCTCTGCCTGTGTGCAAGTGCTTGTCCCGCAGACAGCAGCTGAGGCAACCCGACCCAGAACGGGCAGCTTCTGTTTGGACAGCATTTCCTCAGGCCCCACAAACCAGTATGTCCCTGGGATGCTTGGAGAGGTTGGGTTTGGAAACTTGATCTCTGTGGGACCCTGGAGAACCTGATCTAGTACAGTCTAGTTAAAGAGAAGCCAGCCTCTAGGCCCTCCACAGCCTCACTTTGTTCTAAGGACTTCATTTGAATGGAATGGCATGACCAAACTACATGCGACTGTCTGCATTTGCAACTGTCTGCATTACCCTAAATTACACCTGTCCAGCCCTTATCTGTCTGATGTTGCCCACCTCCATTCAAAGTGGGTGTGCTGCTCTGTTTATTCACTGACTGGATGCTTTTCTTAGATTCTTATATGCTGGACTATATACCCAAAGTGGAGATATGAAGTGAACCCTGATTGTTAGAGCCATGGTTTGGTAGAGAAAAGATATTTAATGACCATGGTGATTACAGTTCAGATTAGTCAGGTCACAAGACATGATTCTGCTTGGCTCCCACTGAAGCCCGTGGAGGGATTCCTGTGAAACAGCGACTGTACAGACGAGGATGCTATTACCCAGCCATGCCAGAGTCAACTCAACCTCTGCCCAGAATCATGCTTTTTTCTTCCATCTTAGGACTTCTTTCCTTTGTGGGGGGTGTAGATGTGAGTGGGTGTGCATGTATGTGTGCATGTCTGTGTATATGTGTGGGTGAATGTGTATGAATGTCTGTGTATCCGTGTATGTATACATGCCTGTGTGAATGTGTAGGTGTGGGTGTATGCATGTCTGTGTATATGTGAATGTGTATGCATGTCTGTGTATATGTGTGAGTGAAATGTGCATGCATGTCTGTGTATATGTGTGTATGCATGTCTTTGTATATGTGTGGGCATGTGTGCATGTCTGTATATATGTGGGAGGTGTATGTACATCTGTGTATATGTGTGGGCATATGTGTATGCATATCTATGTATATGTGTGGGCGTATGTGTATGCATGTCTGTGTATCTGTGTGAGTGTATGTGCATGCATGTCTGTGTATATGTGTAGATGTGTATGTATGCATGTCTGTATATATGTGTGTGTATACATGTCTGTGTGAATGTGTAGGTGTGGGTGTATGCATGTCTTTGTATATGTGTGGGCATGTGTAGGTATATATGTATGCATAACTATGTATATGTGTGGGCGTGTGTGTATGCATGTCTGTGTATATGTGTTTGCCTAGAGCTTCACTAAGTAGGCAAGGCTAGCTCGCCTGCAAACTTCTAAGGACACACCTGTGCCTGCTGCTGCCCTTGCCGTAGCTGAGCCTGCAGGAGTTTCATACCACGCCCAGGTTTTTAATGTAGGTTCTGGGGGCTTAGCTAGAGTGGTTAGCTGGAGTTACAGTTGTCTTAGGGTTACTATGGCTGTGATGAAAGCCATACGGGGGTGACCAAAGCAACTTGGGGATGAAAAAGTTTATTTCACTCCCAGTTCCAATAACAGTCCATCATCAAAGCAGGGAGGGGCTCACACAGGCAGTGAAGGAACTCTAGCAGCCTGAGCAGAGCAAACATGGCTCTGGCAGGCCTTGCCCTATGCCCCGATTCCCTCTACCTTGCTAAAAACTATTCCATTACATTCCTAAAGCTAGCCACCAAGGTATATTCCCTTATTTGGCCCCTTCCCCCTCCTGACACTGACTACCAAGGTCCAGCTATCAAAGTATTGAAGTCCAGCAACCAAAAACCCTTTTGGCTCCCCTAATTAACATGCCGGATCAAGATTAAACACCTCATCCTAACACAGTTTTCCGGTGTACCTTTAGAAACTGCTATTTGTCTCTGGACCACGTCTCTCTTCCAGAGGCAGTCCTTTCTTTGTCCAGGACAATTAACCCTGCCCCCTCTCTCTTGTTTCTTTCCCCCTTTTCGATTGTCAGTCTCCTGTCTTTGTTTCTTATCCTTGCCCTTTGTTCCTCGGGGACAAAAAAAAAAAAACCCTCCTTTGTACTTGAGAACTTGGTCGTGAAGTGAAGTGTCTTGAGCTGACTCTGAGGGTCCCTCCAGAGCTGATGTAGAGACCACAGAGGGGTGCAGCTTACTGCTCGATTGATCTGCTTTCTTATAGAATTTGGGACTATCAGTCCAGGGATGGCCCCACCCACCATAGGCTGGACACTCCCACATTGATCACTAATTAAGAAAATGTCCTACAGGCTTGCCTGCAGCCTGATCTTATGGAGTCATTCTCTCAATTGATTTTCCCCTCCTCTCTGGTGACTTTAGAGTATGTCACATTGACATAGAACTAGTCATCACATGGGGATACAAACTCAGGCCTTCAAGGCACACACTTCACCAACTGAGGCATCTCCTGAGGCCTCTCTGCATTTACTGGGGAGGTGACTTGTCACAACACATGTCGAACTATGTGAATTCCAAGAGGACGGCTGGAGAGTCATGAAGACCCAGGAAGGAAAGGTGACTGTATGGGGAGAGAGGGGAAAGGGGCGAGAGCAAGAAGGCAAGAGAGCAAGAGAGAGCAGAGAGGGCAAGCAGCCTCTTTAATA